>NC_082722.1:61118092-61430949 GCF_030144855.1 Hypanus sabinus | reverse complement strand
GGTGTTTTGGTAAAGGTGTTTTCTGTGTAGTTTCAACAGGTGTGAAGAATGCTTCCCTGTTAACGCAACATTCTCCAGAAACTATAGGTCATAAGTTAAGGATGAAAGTTGAAACATTTAAGGGGAACTCAACACTCAGAGGGTGTTGCAAGTGTGGAACAAGATGCCAGAGGATGCGGCAGATGTGGGTTCGACTGCAACATTCAAGAGGAAATTGGTTAAGTACACAGATGGTAGGGATGTGAAGGGATATAGCCCAGGTGCAGGTCAGTGGAACTAGACAGAATAACAAATTAGTGTGGATTTGATGGGCTGCTGCATGTGTTTCTGTACTGCAATACTCTATGACTCTAGAGCAGGGGTCGGCAACGTTTACCACTGAAAGAGCCAATATGGACCCATTTCCCACAGAAAAGAAAACACTGGGAGCCACAAAACCCGTTTGACATTTAAAATGAAATAACATTGCATACAACGTTTTTTTTGCCTTTATGCTATGTATAAACAAACTATAATGTGTTGCATTTATGAAATTGATGAACTCCTGCAGAGAAAACGAAATTACATTTCTGCATGCAACAAAAACATTTTGAACTCCGAAAAAAAGATGTTGGGTTGATGGTTACTCCATAGGTAGCCTACCTTGGATCGAAGAATTAAAAGAAAGCACGCACTGGCAGGTGTCAGGCATTGGCAGTGGTGATGTATATTAATAGCGATCAAAAACACGTTGTAGCGGTGCAGCACTACATGCAGCACTAAAATAAAGACACTGCAGTCAAAGGTAACTTTATTCGAACTAAACAGCCTTGATTTAAAGCCAAAAGACACATACTCACAAACCCCCGTAGGCTGTCTCCCTTAGCCAGAACGGTGGCTAATTGTGAACCGGTTCGGATGTGCCAGGAAATGGGGTCTCCACAATGTTTTTAGATTGTACAAGATCACCATAATCTTCAAATTTCGAATTACATTTCAAAAACTAACAAACCACGGGGAGCCGCAGCACAGAGATGAAAGAGTCGCATGCGGCTCCAGAGCCGCAGGTTGCCGTCCCTTGCTCTAGAGGAAGGATATAAAGCTGGAAGAACAGGAAGAACAAGAGGGAAAAGTGTAGAGAGAAGAAAGAAAGTGATGATGATGATGATGATGACCAAAGTGCAATATCCTTCCTGACAGGCCAGAGTGATAAACAATAAATATACATATAGTATCTAAGAGGAATGCATGTCACAGCCAAGGACTCTCTGAAGCAGGCTGCAATCTTGTGTGGGGCAGGCAAGGCAATTTGGTTTAGGGACTGACGGAGAGGACATGCGTGAATATGTAATGTAGTAGAAGACTCAGGTGCAGACTGTCAGGGATGCTTTCTTGACAAATAAACTTGCATAATAGACAGTGAGCAAAGTGTCACACCTGCCTGCTTGAGAGCAAAGGGTCATCCACCACCTGAGTATAGCCCAGGTAAAATAAAATAAATTTTAGAACACTGTCCACTCACAGGTGTGAATAAAGTCTCCAAACCTAGAATCTTAGATTTGTGCAGTTCAGAAATGGGCTCTTACGGCCTTTCTCAGCCATGCCAACTATGATGCATAACTAGAATACTCTATTTGCCTGTATTAGGCCTGTATCCTGTTAATCCTTTTCCCATCCAGGTACCTCTCTAACTGCAGTTTAAATATGATAATTATATCTGCCTCTGTCACCTCCTCTGGCAGCTCATTCTAGATAACTGCTATGCTCCATGCAAAAACTTTCCCTTCTTTAAATTTCTCCCCTCTCACATTTACAAAAATATACACTGTAGATGCTCTAACTCTGAGGAGGAACGAAATATAATGGAAGTGGTCTTCGTCAAGTCAATCTGCAGAGGACCATTTAGAATTAATGTTTCAGGATGATGAAGATCTCATGAAAGGATATTGACAGTTCCACCCTCCACTGGTGCTCCCTGACATACTAGGGGTTTCAATATTTTCTGTTTGTTATCAAAACTATGTTTACTGAGTGGAGCCCTTCAACTCTACATATAGAGCCACCAGACAGTGCAGATATGTAAATATGGAGCAATAAACAATTTTTTAGAGGAACTCACGGGTCATGCATGTAATTTGGCAGAGAGGTTAGATAACACTACGTATGCACAGAGCTGCAGCTGTCCTTTAAATAAATAGAGCCACATGAATTGTCACAGTAAATGGTCCTTCTAAAACCAAGTTGATCAGGTAATTTATACTGTAAAATATAAGCTCTCCGTAACTGGATTTGGGACACTTGTGTTCTTTATTCATAACCAGAGATGCCCGTTAATATAGTATACAGTATATACAGTATAATGCTTCCATTGGACTGTGGTTTAAGACCCCAGGAAAGGCATAGTCAACTTATTTTGAACTACTGCTTTTGTATGTTCAAACCTCAATCCAGCTTTTTACCAACTGAGAATAATATAATAACCAAATCGGTTGCAAAGGTGAGTTGGAAAGTAAGCTAGAGTCATGGAATCATACAACAAAGATTTTGAAGAGATAGAACTGCTGTGCTAAAGGTTTATAGATAAATGAAAGAGTCCTTTTGATTAGCCAAGGCATCAAAGGGTATGAGGAGAAGGCAGGGGAGTGGGGATGAGTGGAAGATTTGAATCAGCCCATGATTGAATGGTGGAGCAGACTCGATGGGCCAAATGGCCTACTTTTGCTCCTATATCTTACGGTCTTAAAAGATTTGAATATATTGCAGCAAAAGGCTAGCAATAAGGCTGGCAGGAAGGAGCTTAAGGAGGAAATTAGGAGAGCCAGAAGGGGCCATGAGAAGATCTTGGCGGACAAGATTAAGGAAAACCCCAAGGCATTCTACAAGTATGTGAAGAACAAGAGGAGAAGACAATAGAGAATAGGACCAATCAAGTGTGACAGTGGAAAAGTGAGTATGCAACCAGAGGAGATAGCAGAGGTACTTAATGAGAACTTTGCTTCAGTATTCACTACGGAAAAGGATCTTGGCGGGTGAAGGGATGACTTGCAGTGGACTGAAAAGCTTAAACATGCGCATATTAAGGAAGACAATGTGCTGGAGCTTTTGGAAAATATCAACTTGGATAAGTCACCAAGACCGGGTGGGACGTACCCCAGGCTACTGTGGGAAGTGAGGGAGGAGATTGCTGAGCCTTTGCATCATCAATGGGGATGGGAGAAGGTCTAGAGGATTGGAGGGTTGCGAATTTTGTTCACTTATTCATGAAAGGGAGTAGAGATGGAAATTATAGACTAGTGAGTTTTACCTCAGTGGTTGGCAAGTTGATGGAGAAGATCCTGAGAGGCAGGATTTATGAACACTTGGAGATGAATAATATGATTAGGAGTTGTCAGCTTGGCTCAGTCAAGGGGAGGTTGTGCCTTACGAGCATGATTGAATTTTTTGAGCATGTGATTAAATACATTGATGAAGGAAGAGTAGAAGATGTAGTGTATATGGATTTCAGCAAGGCCATTTGACATGGTACCCACATGCAAGGCTTATTGAAAAAGTAAGGAGGCATGGGATCCAAGGGGACATTGCTTTATGGATCCACAATTGGCTTGCCCACAGAAGGCAAAGAGTGGTTGTAGACGGGTTGTATTCCGCATGGACGCCGGTGACCAGTGGTGTGCCTCAGGGATCTGTTCTGGGACCCCTACTCTTTGTGATTTTTATAAATGACCTGGATAAGTAAGTGGAGGGATGGGTTAGTAAGTTTGCTGATGACACAAAGATTGGGGGTGGTGTGTATAGTGTGGAGGACTGTCAGAGGTTACAGTGGGACATTGATAGGATGCAAAACTGGGCTGAAAATTGGCAAATGGGGTTCAACCCAGATAACTGTGAGGTGGTTCGTTTTGTTAAGTCAAATATAATGGCAGAATACAGCATTAATGGTAAGACTTTTGACAGTGTGGAGGATCAGAGGAATCTTGGGGTCTGAGTCCATAGGACACTCACAGTTGCTACGTAGGTTGACTCTGTGGTTAAAAAGGCATATGGTGCATTGGCCTTCATCAACCGTGGGATTGAGTTTAAGAGCTGAGAGGTAATGTTGCAGCTATATAGGACCCTAGTCAGACCCAACTTGGAGTACTGTGCTCAATTCTGGTCGCCTCACTACAGGAAGGATGTGGAAACCATAGAAAGGGTACAGAGAAGATTTACAAGGATGTTGCCTGGATTGGGGAGCATGTCTTGTGAGAGTAGGTTGAGTGAATTCGGCCTTTTCTCCTTGGAGCGAAGGAGGATGAGAGGTGACCTGATAGAGGTGCAGAAGATAATAAGAGGCATTGATTGTGTGGATAGTCAGAGGCTTTTTCCCAGGGCTGAAATGGCTAACATGAGAGGGCATAGTTTTTCCTTCCTGAACACACCTAACAAACTCCACCGCATCTAAACCCCTCATTCTAAGGAGATGCCAATCGATATTTGGGAAATTAAAATCTCCCATCATGACAACTCTGTTATTATTACACCTTTCTAGGATCTGTTTCTCTATCTGCTCCTCGATATCCCTGTTACTATCGGGCAGCCTATAAAAAAACACCCAGTAAAGTTATTGACCCCTTCCTGGTCCTAACCTCCACCCACAGAGACTCCGTAGACAATCCCTCCATGGCGTCCACCTTTTCTGCAGCCGTGACACTATCTCTGTATCATGGTCCGGTCCGTGGACTTTGGACTCCAGGTCTTCTGGCTGCCCGTTGTTTCAGTTGGGCTTAATTACAGCAACCTGATTCTCATTTTGGGGCTGGAATATAAGTGGCCCTGGGTTTGAGGGTGCCTGCTGGCTCATCTTGTCGGTATCCTATCCTTGCCTCTGTGCGGTAAGTCAGGCCGTCCTTGCCGTTACCCTGAGGCTGGACCGTTCCCTTCCTTCCCTCTGAAGCCTGGCCTGAAGCCCTGCCGGCTACCCATGCCAGTGTCCCTGTGTTTACTGTCCATGTATGAATCCTGGCCCTATGTCCTGTCCCCAAGGAGGGGTCCTGACTCTGTGTAAAGACCCGGCCCTATGGTCTGTTCCCAAGGACGGGTCCCGGCTCTGTGTTCCTGTGCTCCAGTCCATAGCTCAGTGTTCCTGTGCTGAAGTCCGAGGCTCCGTGGAGATTCCATTCTGTGTCCAAGTCGCAGCCTAAGCCCTGAGTCCTGGTCTCGTCCAAGGCTAGTGTCTGTGTCCAGCTATGCCTCTCCCCACTTCTGTTTTGCTCTCCCTCGGCCTAGGCTCTGCGTTCCTGCTCTCCCTCGACCAAGGCTCTACATTCCTGCTCTCCCTTGACCAAGGCTCTATGTTCCTGCTCTCCCTCGACCAAGGCTCTACATTCCTGCTCTCCCTTGACCAAGGCTCTATGTTCCTGCTCTCCCTTGACCAAGGCTCTACGTTCCTGCTCTCCCTTGACCAAGGCTCTACGTTCCTGCTCTCCCTTGACCAAGGCTCTATGTTCCTGCTCTCCCTTGACCAAGGCTCTACGTTCCTGCTCTCCCTCGACCAAGACCAAGTCTGAGCTTCATGTCCTTGTCCAGCCCTGGAGTCCTGCATCCTGCCCCCACGTCCAGTCCTGTTGCCTTGCCACATCTAGTCCTTGCTTGATTCCGGAGTCCGAGCCCGAGTCAAGACCCAGGTTCCTGGTCCCTGTCCAATCTCTGGCTCGGAGTCCTTTTCCAGGTTCCTAGTTCCTTGTCCTGGTTCCACTTTCCTACTCTAGTCTTAGTCCATGCCCTGTCTCCTGGTCTTGTCCAGGGCCTGTGTCTTGTCCGGCGTCGTTTCTTCCCTTGCTTTCTTGATACACCTAGTCCTCTCCTTAGTACTTCAGTATCTGTGTCTTACATTTGGGTCTATTCCCAATGCCCACCTTATGACACTCTGATCAACAGTGACACGCCTCCACCTCTTTTACCTCCTCCCTGTCCGTTCAGAAACATCTAAAACCTGGCACTTGAAGTAACTATTCGTGTCCCTAAGCCATCCAAGTCTCTGTAATGGCCACCACATCATATCTCCAAGTACTGATACACGCTTTAAGCTAATCTGCTTTGTTCACAACACTCATTGCATTAAAATATACACATCTGAAACCTTCCGTCTGAGCACATCCCTTCTCTATCACCTGCCTATCCTCCTTCTCCCACTGTCTACAAGCTTTCTCTATCTGTGAGACAATGTCCTCTTTCCTAGTCTCTTCAGTTCGGTTCCCACCCCCCCAACAATTCTAGTTTAAACTCTCCCCAGTAGCTTTAGTAAACCTCCCTGCCAGGATATTGGTCCTCCTGGGATTTAAGTGCAACCTGTCCTTTTTGTACAGGTCACAGCTGCCCCAAAAGAGGTCCCAATGACCCAGAAATCTGAATCCCTGCCCCCTGCTCCAATCCCTCAGCCATGCATTTATCCTCCACCTCATTCTATTCCTATACTCACTGTCGCAAGATTACTACCTTTGCAATCCTGCTTCTCAACTTCCTTCCTAAATCCCTGTAGTTTTTTTTTCAGGACCTCTTCCCTTTTCCTAACTATGTCATTTGTACCAATATGTACCATGACCTCTGGCTGTTCTCCCTCCCACCGCAGGATATCTTGGACGCAATCTGAAACATCCCGGACCCTGGCACCTGGGAGGCAAACTACCATCAGGGTTTCATTCCTGCATCCACAGAATTGCCTGTCTGACTCCCTAACTATAGAGTCCTCTATCACTACTGCCTTCCTCTTCCCTTCCCTTCCCTTCCCTTCTGAGCCACAGGGGCAGACTCTGTGCCAGAGGCACGGCCAGTGCTGCTTCCCCCAGGTAGGCTGTCCCCCCCCCCAAAAGTACTCAAACAGGAGTACTTATTGTCAAGGGGTACAGCCACAGGGGTACTCTCTAGTACCTGATTCTTCCTCTTCCTCCTCCTGACTGTGACCCACCTGTCTGTCTCCTGTGGCCCTGGTGTGACCACCTGCCTGTAACTCCTCTCTATCACTTCCTCACTCTCCCTGACCAGGCGAAGGTCATTCAGCTGCCTCTCCAGTTCCCTAACTCGGTCCCTCAGGAGTTGCAGCTCAACACACCTGGTGCAGTTATGGCCATCTGGGAGGCTGGGAGACTCAAGGACCCCCCACATCTGACACTGAGCACAGAAAACTGGCCTCACAAACATACTACCTCCTTTCCACAATTAACAGAGTTAAACCTTCCTTGTCTCATCCCGTTACCACCTAAGCCCATTGAGCCAAAACCCTGTCACTCTGCTGCCCACTGGATGCGGCGGTCTTCTTTTTAAACCTCCCGCGCACTACTGGCTGACGTCACGCTCCTGCACGGTCTCACCCCTCTTTTACCCCGAGTAGTAAAAAACTCCCTTCGCCCTGAAAAATCAGCTGTTCAGTCATAGCCTTCTGGCTCTGAATCAAAAACCGTTGAAGGTTCCTTGCCTTTTTAAACCCTTCACAATGTTCGGCACAGCTCTGTGGGCGGAAGGGCCTGTATTGAGCTGTAGGTTTTCTATGTTTTCTATGGTTCTGAAATGCAATAAGTAGATATAGCCAATGCAAAGTCTGATTCCCTCTTTGTCCAACACAACAGAGAGTTGCCTCTTTGTTGACAGCATCAATATTTAATCCTCTGCTGATGCACCTTCACTCACACTCATATAAATCATCTATCGGCCTTGCTTACTGGCCTACATTGACTTCCTGCTAAGGGAAACCTGTGAATAAAGTTCATTTGTCAGTTTGCAAATCTTTTTTTGGCTCCCTATCTCTGCAATCTGCTCCTATCTTAGAGCCCTGGAGTTACTTGCATTCCAGCAAATCTGACTTCTGGACCATCCTGAAATTTACTGGCATTTATACTTGGATCCTTAATGTCCCATGCACTGCAAAGCTACCAGCAAATTCTAACAAGAAACAAGATGCAGAATATTATCCCTTAATGTAACATGACTTTTTTTTTGGATAATTCTCCTTGTGGAGCATTAAACAAATATAAGTTATTAAAATATGATAATAAGATCCGCAGAGACTTATTGGATAGATAAACTTGCACCTAGTAGAAAAAAGAACAATTGCAAGAATACATTAAGTTGGTAAAAATGTGGAATATTAAATTATTTCAAATGCTATTTTTATTCTTTCAAAGTAGTTTTTTTTTGTTTTCAAGTTTGATACTACAGATCTCTTTGTCAGTCAGAATTTGTAACCTGTGATGAATTATCGGCTGACTTTGATACAAGGTTTAGACTTGCCTGGAGCTATCCTACAAAGCAGAACTTTTAATACAACAACATTTGGGTACTGTGTGCACTGAAACACTAATGGATTCTCCCAGTGAGAGTTAGAGGGATCGGCAGGGTTTGAATGGTTCGGAGAGACAGATACAAAGAGAGAAAAGATTGGAGGAATCATTCAGAGCCAGTTGGATGATCCATAGCTATCGACTTAGCAGGACAAATAAAAGCTCAACACCTTCCAGGACAAAGCAGTCCACTTTATTAGTTGGTCTCCACCATCCACCTTCTCCACAACTAAGCTGGTTTTTCACTTCAGAGAGTAGAGTGGAGTACATCTCTCTGTATCAGTGATGCATAGGTGGAGATATTTGAAAGCTTCTACATATAAATATCACAAATGTCCTGGTCCAGCCACGTAGACATTATACCAAGAAAGCATACCAACACCTCTGCTTTCTCAAAAGGTGAAAGAAATCCAGCATGTCCTTACCAGTTTTTACAGATACACTATAGAAAACATCTTATTAGATGAATCACAGCCTGGGCTTGGCAACTGCTTTGCCCAAGACCACAGAAAATTGCAGAGTTGTGAACACATTCTTGTCCATCATACAGTGAAACCACCCCACTATCAACACTATCGATACTTCCCACTGCCTTAGGGAAACAGTTATCATAATCAAGGACCCTTCCCACGCAAGTCATTTTTCTTCCCTCCTCCCAGAAGATACAAAAGTATAAAAGCACATACCACCACATTCAAGGATAGCTCCTATTCCACCTTTACAAGACCCTTGAATGGACCTCTGCATCCCACTTTTAGTAATAGACGCTATATGAGGTCACTCTTACCCTCGGCCATTAGGTTCTATAATGAGTCAACCTATAGGGGGAAGTGGTGACCCTGTCCTGTTAGACTGTTTGAGAGTACTTATTTTTTATTCTTTCTTACTTCTCTTCTAATATTTGTATGTATGTATATCTGTACACTTATAATGCTACAGTGACACCGTAATTTCCTTTGGGATCAATAAAGTATCTATCTATCTATAAAGATAAATCACCAGACTTTATATATGGTAAATCAGGGAATATGCCATGATATGAGAATGTTGTTGGCAATAGTGCAAATTTCTGCTGCTATTAATGTTCGATAATCTCTCATGAATACTCAGATTTAAACTACAAGATCTATTCTAATGCTCAGTCAAACAGTGTGAGTTTAACGATACACAGTACAATTGGCATTGTGTGTAGAAGGTACTTTGCACCTGCAAGGACCAATGCAAACCTGTGGGGCAGATTATGTAACGCTGGGAGCTCTGTCCAGTTTCACTAACTGCTGTTCTTGTGAGAGAGTGGAAATTTGGTCGTGTTGTGCTGCTTCTTTGAGTTAGAGCTGAAAACCATAGGGAATCTTTCTACCATGAGAACATCTGCAGGTGCTAGAAATCCAAAGCAACACACACACACACACAAAATGCTGGAGAAACTCAACAGGCCAAACAGCGTCTATGAAAATGATTAAACAGTCGGTGTTCCAGGCCGAGACCCTTCTTCAGGATTGGAAAGGAAGGGAAGAAGCTGGCTAAGTTGGATTCAGGCGTATGACTACCCAGTTAGTTGGCTGAAACCCAAACACAAGCTATTCTTCATGTTTTAAAGCAGCCTCCACTTGAAAATAAGCATCAATACACATATTATTACATATCTGGATGGGTAAAAGGTAGAGTAGGATGGACAAAATTTAATAACCATAATCAAGTCTTCTTATTGAGTAAATCAGAGATAAATGGTTGTCAAATCCAGCAGGAAAACAGTTAAATAGGAACTTTGTGCATTTCTCTGCAGCTGACCATGCCAGCAATTGTATTTAGCCTAAGGCTGATGCCTCCATGGTGTATTTTTGTTCATTCCCATTAATCCCTCTGAGAGTACATTCCATATTGGTCTATTACAGTTACTATACTTGCCATTTTATAACGGACTGTACAAGGAGAAGAATGTGCGCACTGTTTATGTACCATACAGTCAACATTAAGAAAATATCCGAAAACACAACACAGCTGTGGAAACCCGATCCCAGAATTTTTAAACAAAGCCAATAAATGTCATTGATAATGTTCAATGTATTAGATATGGCTCCTTTAATTATTAAGTTGTCATTCATAAAGTATACATCTGCATCGACTAGACTGATATATTTGGCAGTCCATGAGATAACTTTATTTTAAATATTGAAGATCTATGCACTCAGTTTAATTTGGTCAGATAGAAAGGAACTGGCTGAAAGAATCCATCTGACTCAGATCTTCATAAAAATCTGTGGTCTCCTCATCACTCAAAGGGATGAATTTGACATGCATAAGCAGGTGGGTTGGCTGCATGTCAAAAGCTTGAATGTTAAAAATCTGGACCTTAAAACAAATTTGCCTACAGGCCACTCACATCTGCGTTTCATAAAGATCGTCAAAAAAAATGGCAGCCAAATAGATTTCACAGATTTTACAGAAGCTGATCATAAACACAAAGGATTCTGCAGATGCTAGAAATCTTGAGCAACACATACAAGATAAATAAATAAACAAATTGAAGAGCTGGAAGAACTCAGCAAATCAGACAGTTTCTAAGTAGTAGTATAAACTGTTGATATTTTGGTTCGAGACCCTTCATCAGGACTGGAAAGGTTCAGGCTTAGGTTTAATATCAAAGATTCAAAGCACACTTATTATCAAAGTATATATACAGTATACAACCCTGAGATTTGTCTTTCTCACAGACAGTCACAAAACAAAAAAAAATGGAACCTTTCCAAGGAATAAACATCAAACCCCCTCCATGCACAAAAAAATCAAATCACACAGACAGCAATAAAAAATGAGCAAAAAATACAGAATGTAAAACACAAAAACCATAAGAGTCCAGGCATATTCAGTTCAGCCCAGTGCTTGTGACCCAAAAATAACACCAAAAAAAGAGGAGTGACCAGAAACCAGAAGCACATCATAATATGAACTACAGAGTCCAATCCACAATCTGTGTTGATTAAGCCGTGCACTAGCGTATGTCATGAAATCTGTTGTTCCCTGAAACAGAAGGGGGCAGAAGCCAGAATGACTAGGTAGGGAAAGTGAGAGGAGTACATGCTGACAAGGGATGGGCAGCAATAGGTAAGAGGGAATAAAGTAGAAGCTGTAAGATGATATGTGGAAGAGTTGAGGGTTGAAGAAGAAGAAATCGGATAGGTTTGCATCTGAAGGCCGACTTGTTGGCAAGATCCCATGAAGAGCCAATGAACCAATTGTCTCAAACTAGTTTTCCACCGCACACCTTCTCTGCCATTGTGTTCTGTCAGGAGGCAAGGTTGTTTATGGGCACTGCATGATCACCTCTTCTGCTCTGCCCGAGACCAACACGGGAGCCCCAAGCCACTGTTTTCCATGGCTGTCTGCCCTAAGCAGTTGGCTTATACTTAAGAGATCTGGCAATCATGGGTCGCTCACGCTGGTAGGAAGCCGAAGTTTGTGCAAGGAACACCTTGCGTTGCAAAGTGGTTGAATTGGAGCAACCTGTGCAATGTGAGCCCTCTTCTAGGCTTGGGTAACCCTGCAAGTGGCTATTGCCAATAAATTGAGTGGTGTCATGGAAACACAGAAACGGAACCTTTGGCCCACCATGTTGTGGGCATGCTCTGTTGGCGCCGGAATGTGCGGCGACACTAGCAAACTGTTCCCCAGCATGTCCTTAGATTGTGTTGACTGTTAATGCAAATGCCAAATTTCACCATATGCTGTGTTATGTTTGTGATAAGTAAATGAATCTGAATCTAAGATTCAGACAGTGCAGCATGAAAGAAAAGGAAGGAGGAAGGGAACCAGAGGGAGGCAATGGACGGGGGAGGAGAACTGAAGAGGTGACTTGCGGAACTCCTCCAGTATTTTACTGAAGCTGGCCAGGTTTTGCAGACCGTGGACTATGCAGCAACAGAAGATGAGTAAAGGCAGGTTCAGCTGGAAGGATAATCTCTACTGCACAGCTTGTCTCTAACATATCTCTTCCAAAATGTAAAATACTTTCAGTTTTCTAAATGAATTCACTCGGCTGCTTTACTCAGATCCCTCTATGTCTCCTTTGTGTGCTTCAATAGATAAGGTGTGATTGTCTGCTATACCTTGAACTGTCTTTCAGAATTTTGACAACCTGGGTTAACTATTACTCAGTCTTTGTTCAACAGTAAGAAGAAGGCTAAACATTTTAGAGAGAGCAGTAACCAATTACCTCAGATGTTCACACCATTTCCATTGCATTCTTCATGTAACCAGAGATAGAATGAAAACACAGAAGACATTTTGGAAGCTAAATCAGTCATCCCACTTCTGGCTAAAACTTGTTGTAAAATTGAAGGGCATCCATTTTTAGATGCTGTGGTGAACTACGTGTGCCTGTCTGGACACACCCCCTGCTGACTGCTCCTGTGGCTCCTCCCACAGACCCCTGTATAAAGGCGATCTGAGGCCTGAGCCCGGCCTCTCAGTCTCCAGGATGTGGTATGGTGGTCACTCACTGCTGGTTCCTTCTTCCAGTCAATAAAAGCCAATATCTCGCCTTTACGTCTCGGAGTGAGTTACTGATGGTGCATCAGATGCACTTGAGAAAACATACTGTAGGATCTACCAGCTAGGTGGTCCAAAAGGGCCTGGCAAAATGAAGCAAAGAAATTTGCAAAGGCCTCGTCAAATTTACTTTTGACAGGAGTTCTTCGGGGTTGGAGAAGCATTCCAGCCACTTCCAACACAGTTTGACAGACTCGTCCCATAGTCTTTGAGGCAGTTAACTATAGTATTTTCTGGCAGCAAGTCCTCCAGAGTTATTATCAAACAAAGAGCTGTTCTGTAAATCTGATGTTATATCGAGGTTCTCAACTTTCTTTTATGCCATGGACCCCTAACAATAACTGAGGGATCTGTGGACCCCAGGTTGTGAAACCCTGTGTTAAATGTATGATCAGGTGGTGTGCTCTTGGGGGAGAGAGAGGTAGGGTACTCTGTCAATGAGGAGCAAGCAGCACGGTGGGGATACAACCCTGCTGGACTGCACAAGAAGATTATATTTCAGAGTCCCATCAATAAGTTAAAAGAAAGTCTGAAATCCCTGAAAATGAGTAATCAAAAGGAGTTGACAATAACAGAAAATCTGTCAGCCTACTTGCTTAGATGTTTTTCCTTGTGTTTTATAATTTCCAGTTAACGATAGCAATAAGAATTTGTAAAGGAGTAGGAAAGAACAAATTGTACTTATTTTGTTTAAATATTTAATGTTTGTTATCAGTGCTGGCTAAATATCTTATGGTGCTCTTTGCATCAATAAAGAGGATGCATTTTATAAGGATAGAGATGTGGAGGCTGCTTTTCCACAACAACACCAGCTGAAGCTTTTGTGCTGTAGTGCCAGCCAGCGGTCTAATGAACTCAAGGTGTCCTGTTTCTACTAGACTCTTAAGTAACCATTCATGTCTCCCTGAACAGTTATGCTTATTTGAGTGACTAATTAGATCTACATGTCCAACTTCAACACATTTGAATTACTATGGTCTTTTGCAGAGGGGAAAAAACTTAAACACAGAAAATGAAAAAATCTGGCCATTTGGTTCAAATTAAAGAGATAAGTAAATCATTACCAGAACCAAATTTATTATCACCAATGTATGTCATGAAATGTATTGTTTTTGCGGTGGAAGTACAGTGCAAAACATAAAATGTACTATGAATTACAATATATAAAATATATTATTAATTAAAATATATTACAATATATTAAAAATTAAATGCTTAAACCTTAAGAGAGCAAATGGAATGAGGTAGTGTTCATAGATCTATTGACTGTTCAGAAAACTAATGACAGAGCAGAAGAAACTATACATAAAAATATTCAGTAATGATGGTGAAGGTCTGAGGAGATGTTAGCTACATTATCATTACAGGATCTCCCCCAGAAGAGAATTAGGATAGAAAGAACAGCAAGAACAAGAGGGATACAGGAATGCATGGGAAAGTAGAAAATGCGGCATTTCAAAACTTCTCTGTCCTTCAAAGGTTCATTGCAAAGTGAACGTAATAAAAAGAAAGTCATGCTACAACTCTACAAGGCTTTGGTGAATTTAACCAGGAGTATTGCATGTGGTTTTGGTCTCCTTTTTAAAGAAGTGTATACTTACATTGGGGGCTTTTCTGAAAGGATTAAGTTGATTGATCCAAGTTTAGAAGAATAAGAGATGATCTTATTGCAGCGGATTTTGAGAGGGCTTTTCCCCTTTAGGAGGAATTTAGCATAATATAGGAAAAAAGGTCATAAAGGTCCATATAAGATGAAGATAGGTCTCTTCTCTCCAGGGGATGTGAACATCCAGAATTTTTATGCAGAGGTAGAGGCAGAGTCAATGAATATATTCCAGGTCATGATAGATCTTTGGACTGTACCGAAGTCAAGGATCTTGGGAAACGATGAGGAAAGTGGTATTGGAACCAAATTAAGATTTTGAGTAGAAAGGCAGATGTGAGGGTAGTTCTTATTCTTACTCCGTCTTTATTCTCTTTTCATGCACATGACACTCAGTAACAAAATAAAATGCATCTTCATCTTGAAAACACACAAAGGTGGACAACTCTAGTTTTCTGAAGTGAGGAATTCCAATAAATTAAGACCTCTTCAGCAAAGAAATTTCTCCACATCTAAGAATAACCTGATATCCTAAGATCATGTCCCTGTGTCTGGATACTCCACTGAGAGGAAACAGTCTCTCAGCATTCAATTTGTTTTATTTTATATCCAATCTTTCCCTGTATCTCTGTATGCCCAATTTCCTCATCCAAGGAACGCATGATATAAAGCATTGACCTACAGATAATAGTATTGCAGGGTGTACATTATTGAGAAATAAGTGCTCTCCACCCTCAGGAGGGCAATAAAATATAAACTATTGATTGAAGTAGTAAATTTGCTCTCAGTTCAATGTCAAATAATTTTGCTTCCAGGTAATCACCTCACATATTCTCACCTATTTCCAGTTGAATCCTGCCTTTAGCAAATTCTTTGTCTTCTATCCTCCTCCGTTTTGTTCACATTCCCAGTTTGAAAATAAGCAGCCAAGCAGCATAATTAAAAAACTGTGCTATCAGAGCAAATAAGTTTCATTTATCATAAATAGAGCAAAATTAAAATCAACGTTTCAAGAAGGAATTGGGAAGGTATTACTGGAATTTAGTGGAATAACTCTCTGTCACGGTGACAAGGGAGGGTGGTAAATCATTGGAATAAAAAAACCACTTAAACCATTCAGTTTTATTCGTAACACGAGTGAATCTGCAGATGCTGGAAATAAATAAAAACACAAAATGCTGGCAGAACTCAGCAGGCCAGACAGCATCTATGGGAGGAGGTAGTGACGACTTTTCGGGCAGTTTTATTGGTAGTTGCAAATAGTTCACCTTTTAAACAAATACCTATGTATTTTAATTAAGTTCAAGTAACATGTTAATGTTATAGAAGGCAAGCCTTATGTACTGATACTCCTGTGCCTAGTGTCACTTTATGTCCATGAAATTTGTCTATGCGTATAAGCTAATCGTATGTACTTAAATTCATTGTTTTTTGTTGTGTGCTTTATGCTTAGTGGGTTTTTTTTTGCATCTTAGTAACAGTCATTTCATTCTCCCTGACACTTAACGTACAGAAGTGTGACAATTAACAATCTTGAATCTTGAAGTACTTACAAGGCAGGCAAAAGGAATAAAATTAACGAAAGTGAGATCTGATTGCAATGCAGGCTTATATAGTTATGATTTTGGAAAAAACTGTGAGCCTTCCAAGTTGTCAGCACAGATTTGATTGATACAACCCACTTCTCTTCTGGGAAGTTTGGAGGTTTAACTCCTTAACTGCTTGTCATATGGAACATTATTTATGGTTTTATAGGACATGCAATGGTATATCAACATTAAATTTGGATGCTTTGATTTGATATGCTGTCTATAATTAAAACTGTTTCTCTCTCAGATTATGAGCACACTTCAAAATGTACTGATAATGAAATTCTCTAAACAGAAACTTCTTCCAAGTTTCTGTGACAGTAATTAGTTAACTGACATGATTTGCTAATGTACAAGCAGATAAAAAGCAGGATACACATCAAATCATTTTGGAAGACACTCTATTAAAGCATTCAATAAATAATTGACAACCACTGGGAAAAACCACTTAGAGACCACTTTATTAATTACCCCCTCTACCTAATAAAGTGGACACTGAGTGCATGTTCCTAGTCTTCTGCTGCTATAGCCCATCCACTTCAAGTCTTGACATGTTGTGCATGCCACTGTTGTAACATATAGTTATTTGAGTTACTGTTGCCTTTCTGTCAGCTTGAAGAGTCTGGTCATTTCCCCCGGCTTCTCTCATTTACAGCTGCTCACTGGATTTTTTTGGGGGTTTTTTTGCACCATTCTCTGTAAACTCGAAAGACTGTTGTGCCTGAAAATCCCAGGAGATCAGCTTTCTGAGATACTCAAACCACCCCATCTGGCACCAACAATCATTCCACAGCCAAAATCACATTTCTTCCCCATTCTGATGTTTGGTCTGAACAACAACTGAACCTCTTGACCACGTCTGCATGCTTTTGTGCATTGAGATGCTGGCGCATGATTGGCTGAATAGATATTTGCATTAACAAGTGAGTGTACAGGTGTACCTAATGAAGTGACCACTGGGTGTATGTGCATTGTATCCATAGCCCCATAGATGTTGCAATTGTAAAGACAAGTAGCGGAAACAGATATTAATGTAAAGTCTTTCAATGAAGGAAGTAAACTCCCAACTACCAGCTGGGCAACTACACAATGTATGAAAATTATACCACATGTTACACTTTAAGGTACTCTTATATTATGTATGCTATCTTGTGTACTCTTATATAAAAAGAGATGTACAGTATTACGTAAAAATCTTAGGCACATATATACAAGGAAAGAGCCCAAGACTTTTGCACTGTACTGTCGTAACATTATCTATTGCATTGTACTGTTGCCACAAAACAAAAAAGAAATCGGTTTCATGACATATGTGAGCGATGATAAAACTTGATTCTGATATGAGCCTCTATTGTGGGCCGAGTGGAACGGGGCAGAGAGAGGGGAATCATGGTTGGGAAAAGGGAAATGGAGGGGAGAGGGTGGAAAGCACCAAAGAAATATTAAATAAACTAAATGTTTGGAACCAAATGATATTGCCTGGTGTCTCAGAGCTGGATATGTCTGCACCCACGCCACCCCCTAACCCTGGCACACTTTCTCTGCCACCTGTCCCACTAATCTCCCTTGGCACTCCAACCCTCTCCACTCCCAACATCCTTTGCTCCCACCAGAGTTACAATAGAACTACAGCTCTGGCAGTTCTGGACCACAGTGCCCTTCTGAGTTTTAATACTGCAGCAGATTTTCATTGCAAGTATGTCATCTGATCTCAACACATAATTCTCAGATCACCCCACTGACAGAAGGGAGTCAAGCCCAAGCTACTTTCAGCATACAGCCTGCCATGTAGCCACATCGCGGAGTTTTGCTTCATGTTCACAAGCAGTGTGAATGCTTGCTTGCTCTTGGCATTGCAGAAGAAGTTGGAAAATAGTTAACTCCATGGCTTTCACCCGTACAAGTTGTCACGAAGCCATAAAGGGAAATGCAGATAGTCATCTCTATGGGCGATCATGACTCCAGTCAAACTATCAAACAAGAGCTTTGCATAACAGAAGCAATTATGAAATTATCACAAAGGTCAAAGTTCAAAGTATTTTGCAACGCATTCGTCATACTAGGCTGACTTTAGAACGATTATCTAATGGTATTCTCCAAATAAACTGGACTGTACTTAAGCATGACTCTGCAACTTAAGTATTTGAGAACCTCACACAGTATACTCTCCCAGGACTTAAAGGAACACTGAATATCAATGAATATCATCCTAGTATAGGATTGCACAGAAAATGGGATGTGAATCATGTTTGCATCAACTTCCAGCATGAAACTTCATATTAAACAGAATCAAGCATTTCCTTAGGGAGTATTGTGTTGAATTCCTCAGCCATATTATCGGCAATGATATATCACCAGACAGGGAAAAAGTGAAACCATCTAACCAGAACATCAATAAAATGGGAATGGTCTGAAACTATCGTTTTAGCAGCTCCTTCACTAAATCAGTGTTTAGCTACTAAGTTGCAGTTAATCACTCTTCTATCGAAAGAGCTGCAGACCTGTGAGCAGATAAAACTACTCTGATGATTATCCATGTTAGTCCATTTCAGCTTAATGCTATTCCTGCACAGGAAACAAAAGTGGTCAAGTAATGATTGTTATGATAGCTGACCTCCAATTCAGTTAAAGATTGTTTAATGTCATTTCCTATACTCAAGTGTACAGGAGATTGAAATAATTGACGCAGCATATAAAAAATGCACTAAGTATAAATACATAATGTAGTTTATATATGGCACGTATATTGTTTATACAGTATGTCCATTAACTGACACTAGGTATAGGACTGTCTGTACATAAGGTAACTCTGACAGAAAATAATACAGTAGTGATGGTGGGTTAGTGGGAGGAAGTGTTGATCAGCCTTAAAGCTTACGGACAGTAACTGCTTTTGAGTATGGTAATCCTGGCATGGATCCATTATTATCCGCATGCACAGAGAGAAAAGTATTCTTCTCCTCAGCTGCCCGTCAACTTCCTCTGGTGCCCCTCTTCCTTCCCATTCTCCCTTAATCCACTGAATTCCCCACTGTTCACTATTAGATTCCTTCTCCTTCAGCTCTTTATCTCCTCCACCTATCTCCTCCCATCTTCTTACTTCATGCTCATCTCCCAAGCACCAGCCTTCCCCCTCACCTGCTTTCCCTTATCACCTGCCAGCTTGTACTCCTTCCCCTCCCCACATCTTCTTATCTGGCTTCTTCCCTCTTCCTTTCCAGTCCTGATGAAGGGTCTTGGCACAAAATATCAACTGTTCATTCCCCTCCGTAGGTGCTGCCTGACCTGCTGATTTCCTCCAGCACTTAGTGTGTGCTGCCAATTACCTGAGTCTTTTTACATTGTCACTGCATTACCATGACAACAGCTTCAAAGATCTGCCTGACCATAATCCGTAAGTTAGTTTGTTTAACAGTACAACCGAGAAGTTTCCAATCTCCATTGCATCTCTGAACCTTAAGCTCCAAGTGTACAATTATGATGCCAACTGTCATTCAACAAAGTTCAGTCTTACTGGTTACTTTCCCATCATCCTTTGCCTACAACCAACACCACTGGTCACAAAGATATATACTGTTTTCCGAGTTTATCTCAGTGTGAATGCAGAGTCCAAAACCAATGACTCTGAGTTATATCAAAGCTTCAACAATGTTGTTTTATTCCTGCGTACGGGCAGCAATTCAGTCACAAAAATAAAAATACATCACCAAAAATGCCAAATGATATCACCCATTGACAAGTTTTGCACAAAGTTCACAATGTGCACTTATTAATCTATTGTTACTAATGGAATACCATATATATCTAAACTTAGCCCATATAGGCCATCAAGAAATCATGAAAATTAACCAGAACTTAAGAGAAAATTGTCTCAGAAATTGTTAGTTTTTATTTTCATAAATTCTATTGTACTTCTTTGTTTTCCAGTAAATCCCTGCAAGAAAGCAAACCTTAAGGTAGTACATGGTAACATATATGTACTTTGATAATACATTTACACTCAGCAGCCACTTTATTTGGTGCAGGAGGTATATAATAAAGTGGTCACTAAGTGTATTTCTGATGTTCGCCCATTTCAAGATTCAACATGTTGTTCTTTCAGAGATGCTCTTCTCTGTTATCTCTTGACACTGCTGTGCATGAAAATCCCAGGAGATCAGCAGTTTCTGAGATAGTCAAACCACCCCATCTGTTACCAACAATCATTCCACGATAAGTCACTTAGATCACATTTCTTCCCTATTCTGATGTACAGATATACCCAATATAGTGGCCACTGGGTATACTTTGAAGAGACACAGGTTAATACTAGTGGTGAATTTACAGCTCTCCAGTCTGCTGGTCATTTGCTTATAATTGTCCACCACAATAGAAAAATTCTGGTTTGAGAAATATTTAGTCCTACATCTGCAAAAATTCTTATCTCAAAGCTTGACTGCTTCTCGACACTGCTGGGTGTTGAACTTAACACACTGTAAAATCACAACCTGCTCTCCACGCACTAAAGTTGGTGAAAGCATTTATGTAAACGTTAAAGAAAGGCATCCTTGTTCTGCTACTGGTCACACTGAAGGCAAGTCAAAGTGTTTTTTATTGTGATTAACATTGTATTTTACTGATATTCTATATGTGCTTTTTGTCTTGTATGTCCGAGGATTGGGCCTCAAGCCATAGTGTCACCTGCGGGGGCGGGGGGACGAGGGGTGGGGCAAGGGTGGCAAGGCCAGAGCACTCCATCAGGTGCAATGTGGTACGGCGCCCAAGCTGGGTTTGGCATTGCCCTGCCCAGTGCTCAATGGCACGAGATTTGGACTCTTTTATTGCATGATTGTGATACCGTTTGTGCTTGCTAACTTGTGCGCGCTTTGTGCTGTGTGCGACTGCTGCTACGCCGTTTTGCACCTTGACCCCAGAGTAACACTCTTCTGCTTGGCTGCATTCATGAGTTTTCATGGATGTTTGAATGACTATTAAACTGGAATTGAATTGAATTGAAGAAGCAAGAAAATTCAAACTAATTACAAACAATACAGCAATGCTGCATTCATAAATAGGAATACAACCAACTATATTCATTTCATTCAACCTACGTATTCATGTCTTCCAAGGACACGACAGCTGCATTCATTCTTGTTCAATTATATGTACATGTGCTCTCCAGGGACATCTTCTAAGGCAAATGATCAACCTCTAAGCAAATATGACAAAGATGCTAAGAAAAGCCCAGTGCAAACAAGCACATGGAATTCAGATCCATCCCGATGCCTTCTCAGAAATAATGACCTTATAAAACTCAAGAACTAAATAATGAATTAAGCAATTCTTTATGACAAGAAGTCATCTGAAGTAATACTCACAAAGCATTTCTTGATATACATTAGACAGCCTGGCAGAGGAACTCATGAGGCTGAGTAACGTCTATGAGGGAGAAGGACTGTTGACATTTTGGACTGAAACCCTACAAAGGGACATGAAACCTCAGCAAATCCTTTCCCCCCAGTGATGTTGCTTGACTCACTGCGTTCTTCCAGAAATTTGTTGCTTCAGATTCCAGCACTTACAGTCCCTTGCATCCACATCATTCATCAAAGCGAACTAAACATTATCAGTGAAATCACAGTAGAGAAACTCGTAATCACAAAGAAACAGAACAAACCCAGTTAACTCAATTGCAAATGCACTCACATTCAAAATTCACACATTGTTGTTCATTGTATAAGCATAAAGGGAGATAAAATTTATCTGGTATGACCCAATAAGGCACATTTGTAAGAAAATTCCAGAGATAATCAGAACCAAAGCATAAAATTTAGCAGGAAGTACAGTATATATAACTTTATTGCTAAGAATTTTAATTTATTTACAGTGCTGGGGGACATCTCCTTCATATCTAAATTGTTTTGCACAGTGGTGTGAAGATTTAAAATATTAACACATTTCTTGTTATGTCATTACTGTTATGTCATGAGAGGTCAATACATTTCCAGTTTAAGGAGACTGCATTTTGTTTTTAAGATGATTCTAAGCATACTCAATACTTCAGCTCTAGCAATAAAGAAACAACCCATTTTTAATACCATGCCAAACACTGAAGTCTGGAAAATTAATCATAGATACTAGGCCTAAACAGTTACAATTTACAGACAGCTAATGAAGCATGGCATAGAAATAAACCACTCATAATCAGCTTGGTGAACTATAACAAGTGAAAGAGCTTAGACATTGGAGGTGGAGCCTGAACTAATTATAAAAGAGAGCAATGAATATGAGTGATGAATACAAAACAATACAAGATATTCGCAAAAAGATATAAGCAGATTAAGTAGTAGTCAATAACGGTGGATGAAGTATACTGAAAATTCTGGAGGTAGCAATTCAGAAGGAAGAATTTTATAACTGTAAGGTATTGGTGTTCAGAGAAACCAATATTCATACAAAAAATCTGGAAGGTTACAATATAGGTTCAACTATAATTTAAGAAGACAAATTGAATGCTTTATAGCAAGAGGAATGGCATACAATAAAGTCTTGCTATGGCAGCTCTTCTTGGCTGAGCTCATTGCAGCCATCTAGACTCAATACTGAATACAATAATAATATTGGGTAAGCTGCTTTTTTAACCCTGTTTACATCAGAACTATATTCAATAGAATTATATGAAGTTTGCAGGAAAGTATATCCTGAAGCAATATGAGCATTCTGTCCCAGATCCAGTTAAGTTGGAAAGTCACAGTTCAAATGGAAATGATGTTGAGAATTAGAATTCACCCAGTCTAAAATTTCACTACCAAAATCCATTCCAGGTTCAAATCTTCCTCCAGATCAATGCCACAATGTATGTTTAAAATTATGTAAAATTAGTTAGCTCTATCTTGGGTACTAGCCTCTGTAGTATCCAAGACATCTTCAAGGAACAGTGCCTTAGAGAGGCAGCGTCTATCACTAAGGACCTCCATCACCCAGGACATGCTCCCTTCACATTGTTACCTTCGGGAAGGAGGTACAGAAGCCTGAAGCTACACACTCAGTGATTCAGGAACAGCTTCTCCCTCTCTGCCATCCGATTCCTAATTTTCAGTGAACCCAAGAGCACTATCTCACTTGTATTATTTCTGTTTTTGCACTATTTTTAATTTAACTATTTAATATACATATATATACTTACTGTAGTTAATTACTTATTTTTTTTCTATATTTTCATGTATTGCATTGTACTGATGCCATTAAATTAACAAATTTCACAACATAAGCCAGTGATAAACCTGATACTGATTCTGAGTCCTATTCAGCAGCTAAGAAAATTCCCCTGGGTAAGCCCATAAGACCATAGACCATAGACAATAAGGCATAGGTGCAGAATTAGGTCATCTAGACAATCCAGTCTGCTCCATTATTCCATTATGGCTGATTTATTATCCCTCCTATTCTCCTGCCTTCTCCTTGTAACATTATCATCCTTACTAGTGAAGAACCAAGCAACCTCCACTTCGAATACTTCTGTTACTTCTTTTACTTCTTCTTCTTTCAAATATGACTTGACTTCACTTGGAACCTATGAGTTACAAATTGATGGTGAGTGATCTGGAGCTTTGCTGTCTCCAATGGAGTTTGGTATGGTTTCAAGGGCAATGTGCAGCCTGAAGGCCGAGAAGCCTGGAGTCAGGGCGCAGGCCCATGATAGACTCCATTGCTCACTGATCTTGCCAATAAAAGCTTCAAGCATGATTGAAATCAACCAGGATGAGAGCGGAAGGCCAGCTGGTGTTCAGCGCCGCCTGCTTACACTTGACCGGTCTCTCTCTCACTCTCACTCACTGCTGTTGGAGGATTGTGCTGGAGTCGTGGGTCTTCAGCAAGGTTTAATCAACACATTTTGTGGATTGGACTCTGTAGTTCATGTTATGATATGTTTCTGGTTTCCAGTTACTCTTTCTTTATTGCTAGTTTGTGTGATTTTGATCGGGGCAGACTGGCTCTGTGGCCTGTAGTCAACAAACGACACAGCTCTACATTGCAATGAACACACTTAGACTCTTTCAATGACTGTGATATTTTGTGTTTTTCGCTCGTTTTTGCCGTACGTGCAGTTCAGGTTTTTTTTGTATGTTGAGTGTTTGATGTTTTCTTTGAACAGGTTCCATGGTGTGTGTTTTTTTTTGTTTCATGGTTGTCTGTGAGAAGATGAATCTCTGGGTTGTATACTACATACGTATTTTGATAATGAATGTACTTTGAATCTTTTTGAATCTTTGAAATGTGTCCAAAGACTTAGCCTCCACATCCATTTGTAAGAATGAATTCCACAGATTTGCCATACTCTGGCAAAAGTAATTCCATCATCTCTGTTTTAAAGTGACATCCTTGTATTCTGAGGCTGTGCCCTCTGGTCCTATACTCTCTCTCTACTAGAAGCATCCTCTCAACATCTATTCTGTCTAGACATTTC
This sequence comes from Hypanus sabinus, assembly GCF_030144855.1. Taxonomy (NCBI): domain Eukaryota; kingdom Metazoa; phylum Chordata; class Chondrichthyes; order Myliobatiformes; family Dasyatidae; genus Hypanus; species Hypanus sabinus. The sequence continues at coordinate 61,406,472 of NC_082722.1, read as the reverse complement.
AATATTCATCTGATTCCCACAGATTCATAAACACATAGAGGAAATTAGGGTGCAACACAATTAATTTCGAAAGTTGTTTTTCTTTGCCTTTGCTGCTGAGCATTCACTGTTTTGGATCTTATTTATCTAAAGGCTGCTGCTCTATTTCACATTCAATGTCTTGTCTTCCTGTTTTGTTTCTACATAGTTAAACAATGAAGTAAATCTTCTTTTTGGAGAGCTGTCATTTTTTGCCAAAGTAACTTTACTTGATTTGTTGTAATGGGACAGAATCTATTTTATATTAATCTTCTTATGTATCACGTTAGCACTTTGTTTGGTAAGATTTGTTTGATTTTAATCCATAGCCTTTGCAGGACATTGCAATCAGACAAGCAAGATCGATCTGTTACGTATTCAGGCAACAATAAATATATGAATTCGGCAAGGGTTTTTTTTATAACAAACAACACATTTATTAAACACAGAAAAAAAAACCCCAAAAGTAAACAAACACTAACGTAACCGGAAATCAACTGCTGTGCGGCAGCTCAAACAGTTCTTAAAGCGATATTGCAAAAACAGTTCTTTAAAGTGGTATTGCCAAAAGTTCGATATGCTCACAGTCCATTTAAAAAGGAGAGAATTTATAAGACGATTTAAATTCTCTTTCACGTCGTTTTGCTTCGATCCCCGACGTCGAATTTTTCCCACGAAGAATTTTATGAAACGGAACGGCTTAAAGGCACTGACCTTTCCTTCCACACTGTCCTCAATCCTTTCTGGTAATCCCAGGGATTAACGTGAGAATAGTCAACGAAATCCTTCCGAATAAGGATCAAACAAATGCCGAACCTGTTTCCCCGTAGAAATCGATTCTCCTCGATCCTTAACTCCCGAACTCCGATCTTCACTCTCCACTAATTCTCAAACTAGCAGAATTGTAAAGAACCTGCTGGCAATGACCTTTTAAACTTTAGGCATTAGATAAAACTTCATCTTTCAACTAAACTGCGTCATCACACTAAATCACGCAGTGGCATGAAGTCAACTTGGCAAATCCAGCCACGAACTGCCCCTCCTCACAGGGTGGGGTCTTCCTTTTATAACCTAAAAAAAACCTGTCACATGTTCTCTACTGGCGGGAAAATGACGTCACTCCACCACCACATGACCATTACCTCAAGTCCAGTACGGCTTCAACCCCAGTCACGTGACAAGGGTACCACTGTCATGTGTCACGAGTACATAACACCTCCCTCCAAAAAAAAACATTTTTGGTCAGACAAGAACAAAAATTTTTAACAATTGCTTACAAGAAAAACAAAGGTATAAATTTTATAACATACACAATATACAATATCATCATATAACAGCTTATAACTCACAATACAGTAGGAGTGTTACAATTGAAAAAAAACACCATAAAAAAATTGCATTGTACATTCAACATCGTGATAGAAAATCAGCAACCACATTATCTTTACCTTTAATATGAGTTATCACAATATTGTACTCTTGTAACATCAAACTCCAATTTAATAATCTTCTGTTTTTGTTTTTCATCTTACTCAGAAAAACTAACGGATTATGATCAGTGTAAACAATAAGTGGTTTTTGAGTTGTACCAACATATACCTCAAAATATTCCAAAGCTAAAACAAGAGTTAACAATTCTTTCTCTATTGTCGAATAGTTTCTTTGATGCTTATTAAATTTGTTAGAAAAGTAAGCTACTGGATGATCAACCTCATCACCCTCATTCCTTTGCATTAATACTGCTCCTGCAGCCCCATCACTAACATCCACAGCCAATGAAAAAGGTTTTTCAAAGTCAGGTGCCTTAAGCACAGGTTGTTGACATATCATTGTTTTCAATTTTTCAAATGCTTCTTGACAAGGCACTGTCCACACAAACTTCTCATTCTTCTGCAGAAGGTTAGTTAATGGAAGGGCAACATTAGCAAAATTCTTACAAAATTTTCGATAATATCCTACCATTCCCAAAAATCTTCAGAGAGTATTTTTCCCCGTTGGAGTGGGAATCTCTAAAATTGCCTGAACATTTGCCTGAACAGGAGCTACCTTACCTTGACCCACAACATAACCAAGGTAAGTCACAGTGGCATGTCCAAATTCACTCTTAGCTAAATTAATAGTTAAGTTAGCTTTTGAAAGCCTTTCAAACAATTTCTCCATTGCAATAATGTGTGCTTCCCAAGTATAATTTCCTGTCACTAAATCATCAATATAAGCATCAGTATCTTCCAATCCCTGAATCACAGAGTTAATCATCCTCTGGAAAGTACCTGGGGCATTCTTCATCCCAAATGGAAGAACATTATTCTCATATAACCCAGATGGAGTTACAAATGCAGAAATCTCTCTACCTCTGTCCGTTAATGGAACACACCAATACCCTTTCAATAAATCAATCTTTGTAAGGAACTTTGCTATTCCAACTTTATCTACACAATCATCTACTCTAGGAATTGGATATGCATCTGTTTTCATTACAGCATTCACCTTCCTTTAATCCGTACAAAACCTAATACTACCATCTGGTTTTGGCACCATAACACATGGTGAACTCCAATTCGAGTTAGAATGTCTAATAATATTATTCTCTAACATATATTCAATTTCTTTCTCAGCAAGTTCACATTTTTCCATGTTCATCCTATATGGATGTTGTTTAATAGGTTTGGCATCTCCAACGTCTACATCATGTGAAGCTATAGTAGTCTGTCTCGGAACATCTGGAAACAACTCCTTATATTTAAAAATTAACTCCTTCATCTGTTGTTTCTGTTCTAGCTGTAAATGTGCTAATTTCTCATCAACATTTTCCAGAATGGTTGAATTTGGAAACCTAACAGAAAGAATGTTGGATTTAGAATGAAAGTCAGATGAATCATCTATCATGTTCCTAGTTAAATCAAACTCATTCTCACTAACCACAACAGTCGCAGTATCAGATTGTTTCTTAAAATATGGTTTTATCATATCTACATGGCAAAGTTGTGTTGACCTTCTATGATCTGGAGTTTTTATCACGTAATCCACATCATTGATTTTACACACAATTTCATAAGGACCATGAAATCTAGCTTGTAAAGGATTTGTCTGCACTGGGAAAAGAACCAACACCTTATCTCCAGGCTTAAACATCCTCATCCTAGCTTCTTTATCATACCAGGTCTTCATTTTCTCCTGAGCCAACTTTAAATTTTCCTTAGCTAAGCTACAACCTGTCCTTAAATTTCAAAACATAGTCCAACAAATTAGTGTGTACTTCCTTACTAATCCACTGTTCTTTCAATAAAGCTAAAGGTCCTCTAACTCTATGCCCAAACACAAGTTCAAATGGACTAAAACCTAAAGATTCCTGTACCGATTCCCTTGCTGCAAATAAAAGTAAATTTATACACTCATCCCAGTCACTTTCATTTTCCACACAAAATGTCCTAATCATATTCTTGAGGGTAGAGTGAAACCTCTCCAAGGCACCTTGCGATTCTGGATAGTATGCAGACGAAGTGATTTGCTTAGCTCCCAATTTATAAACTATCTGTTGAAACAATCCAGACATAAAATTACTGCCTTGATCAGTTTGTATCTCCTTAGGTAATCCAAAATAAGTAAAACAATTTATAAGGGCCTTTGTCACAGTTTTAGCTTTTATATTCCTAAGTGGTACTGCCTCTGGAAACCTAGACGAAGTACACATGATAGTCAACAAATACTGATAACCAGTTTTTGTCTTTGGTAATGGACCAACACAATCTACAATAACTTTAGAAAATGGTTCACCAAATGCTGGGATAGGTTGTAATGGAGCTACTGGTGTAACCTGATTTGGTTTACCCACAATTTGACAAGTATAGCACATTTTACAAAACATCGCCACATCTTTTCTTAGACCAGGCCAGTAAAAATGTTTTAAAATCTTGTCCACAGTTTTCCTTACCTCTTGATGTCCACCTAAAGGCACACTATGAGCTAAAGTCAAAATCTCATTTCGATAAACTTTCGGGACGACTACCTGGTAAACAACAATCCAATCCTCACTTGCAGGAATCGTAGGCGATCTCCACTTCCTCATCAACACTCCTTTTTCCAAGTAATATCCTACTGGCACCTTCTCAATTTCACTATCTAGTAAAGCCTGCTCTCTTAATTTTATAATCTCAGAGTCTCTATTCTGCTCTGCTATCATCTTCCGAGACTGAGATAAATCTTTATAGTCAGACTTACTCCAAGAATCTTGTTCAAACAACGAAGATAAGAAAGTCTCTGACACATCCTTAAAACTCGAATCCTGAGTTGAACAGTCCTGAGTAACAACCTGATTCTGCGCATCAATCTTTTTAGCCGTAGCTCTAGTCACAACACAGTAAGAATCTGTGTTAGAATTCAACTCTGGTTCCTCTGACTCCATTGTCAAATGCACTTCAGGAAAAACTTTTCCACCTGCCAAGTCATTACCTAACAATAAAGAAATACCCTTCACAGGTAAGCTATGCAGTAATCCTACTTTAACAAATCCTGCAACTAACTCTGACTTTAAATTTACTTTATGTAAATGTACAGGTATAAAATCACTCCCAACACCTCTTATGTAATTTACCACACCAGTATCAGACTCTTCATTAAACTTCAACACACTGTCTAACATCAGTGATTAAGAAGCTCCAGTATCCCTAAGGATTCTTATTGGCACCAGAGTAGATCCTTCTTTCAAGGATACAAATCCTTCAGTTATAAAATGATCATATCCCTTTCTAACTTGGTCAGACTCTAACAAAGCCTCATTTGTGTTTATCAAACACTGTAACTTTACAAGTGCTTCAGTATGTTGCACACAAGCATCTGGAACTGCTTCCTTCTCTTTCTTTTTCAATCTGAAACAGTTAGCTATTACATGGCCAGGCTTCTTACAATAGTTACAAATAAGACCAAACTGTCTTTCCTTCACAGGCTTTCCTTCCTCCTTACCATTCTCATTAACCTCTGATTTAATTTCTGATTTACCTTGAGTCTCCATGTTATTTTTCCTCTTAAAATTTCTGCCCTGAGGAAATTTATTCTTATGGATTAAAACATACTTATCAGCTAATCTAGCACAATCTAGCACAATTTATCAGTATCCCTCTCATTCAAGTAGGTCCTTACTTCAACAGGAATGCTTCTTTTAAATTCCTCCATTAAAATCAGCTCTCTCAATGTATCATAGTCCCCATTTACATTTTTAGAAGAAACCCATCTCTCAAAACACATAGCTTTATCATAGGCAAATTCCACACAAGTTTTTTCCACAGACTTTTTCAAACTTCTGAATCTTTCCCAATAAGCTTTTGGGACTAATTCGTATGCGTTTAGGATATGCATCTTCACAATATCGTAATCAAGTGCTTGTGCAGCAGTTAAAGCTGTGTAAACTTGTCGTGCTTTACCTTTAATTACACTCTGTAACAACACTGACCATTTATCTTTCGGCCACTCTGACATCCGAGCAATAGTTTCAAAATGTTGAAAATATCTTTCCACTTCTGTTTCACTAAATGGAGGGACCAATTTAATTTCTTGACTAGCAACAAACGGTTTTCTAGAATCAGAAGACTGATTCCCAGACCTTAATTCCTCCATTGCATATTCAAAATCTCTCCTCTTTTGATCCGCCTCCAATTTACAACGCTCCAATTCAGCTTTACTCTGTTCCAACCTCATTTGTTCGATTTGCAACTGCATCTCCAGATTACTTATTGGAAACGACTCTAAAACCGAATCATCAAAAACACCCGAATCCACATAGTGTGACGCGATTCTCCTCTGTATCACAGCCTTTGATGTAGTCGTCAAAATACTTTTAAGTTGCAATCTATGAGCTATCTCAAACACCTCAGTTTTTTTTCGCCTTCACCAACAACTCCGCATCTGGCGAAGCCAGAAACTCATCAATATTCATTGTTGCCGAATACCACTCACAAGCCAATCACACAAAAGAATCGAGTATTCCCCTTTACCAAAACACCGATTCAAAAGTTAGCAAGCATATAAACTCAAACGAACCAATCCGGACGCAGCCCCCATATTTAAGTTACGTATTCAGGCAACAATAAATATATGAATTCGGCAAGGGTTTTTTTTTATAACAAACAACACGTTTATTAAACACAGAAAAAAAAACCCAAAAGTAAACAAACACTAACGTAACCGGAAATCAACTGCTGTGTGGCAGCTCAAACAGTTCTTAAAGCGATATTGCAAAAACAGTTCTTTAAAGTTGTATTGCCAAAAGTTCGATATGCTCACAGTCCATTTAAAAAGGAGAGACTTTATAAGATGATTTAAATTCTCTTTCACTTCATTTTGCTTCAATCCCCGACGTCGAACTTTTCCCATGAAGAATTTTATGAAACGGAATGGCTTAAAGGCACTGACCTTTCCTTCCACACTATCCTCAATCCTTTCTGGTAATCCCAGGGAGTAACGCGAGAATAGTCAGCGAAATCCTTCCGAATAAGGATCAAACAAAGGCCGAACCCGTTTCCCTGTAGAAATCGATTCTCCTCGATCTTTAACTCCCGAACTCCGATCTTCACTCTCCACTAATTCTCAAACTAGCAGAATTGTAAAGAACCTGCTGGCAATGACCTTTTAAACGTTAGGCATTAGATAAAACTTCATCTTTCAACTAAACTGCGTCATCACATTAAATCACGCAGCGGCATGAAGTCAACTTGGCAAATCCAGCCACGAACTGCCCCTCCTCACAGGGTGGGGTCTTCCTTTTATAACCTAAAAAAAACCTGTCACATGATCTCTACTGGCGGGAAAATGACGTCACTCCACTACCACAAGACCATTACCTCAAGTCCAGTATGGCTTCAACCCCAGTCACATGACAAGGGTACCACTGTCATGTGTCACGAGTACGTAACAGATCTTATACTAATATGAACTTCCATTGTTTGACAAATTCCAAAAATTCTCATTGGTAAGCCAGCACTTTTAAAATTCTTGTACAAGGACATAATTCTTGTTATACTCTATACTTCTGGGGATAAATCACTGACTACAGAATGAAAGTGAGCTACTTTTCAGTGCCATGAATATTACTGATGTGAATCTTACTACTTTGTTATTGAGCATACATAACTTCGACACTTAACAAAAATATAAATGGCATCACAGCCAAATGATGGGATCAGTAGTTAACACAATGGTTTGTGTCCTATCTCTCAGGATGTCATAGTCAAAACACCTTCAGTTCAACTTGTCCCAGTCTTCCTTTCTGAGCTATTTCAAATTGCCTGCATTTAAGCCATCTCCTTCAAAATCACTTCAGTCCATGTGCATATCCAAATGTCTTTTAAATGTCATAATTGTACCTGCATCCACTACTTCCCCACATAAAGCACAATCCCTGAGTGAAAAAGTTGCCTATCAAGTTCCTTTTAAATCTTCCTCCTCTCACCTTAAATTGTATTCCCTCTAGTTTTGATTCCCCTACCCTTAAAAATGGCTAGCCATTCATCTTAACTATGCCCCTCAGGATGTAATAAAGTCACCCCAGCCACTTTTGCTCCAGGTATGAAAAGTCCTATCCTACCTAACTACACTTTATAACACAAGCCCTTCACTCCAAAGCAAACAAAAACAGTGGGGGCAAATGTTAACTCTTTCCTCAAAGAAAATTCAACTAGTGGACATATAAACTTATTTCTATCTTGTTCTGGAAATGACAGACTAACAGCCCCTGATTTTATCCTCCTCCACTGAGCAGGCAATAATTATGCCAGGCCAGTTTTACCAGTATATGTAGAATTCTAATGACATCACATGGACCAGCCTACAGTTTTAACTCTTAAAACTCACCAAGGGGTTAAAATACAGCATCTTTGCTTCTTGTTTTGGCATAATACATTTGGCCTACCAGTTTTTTACAAAACTCATTTCAAGTTCATTTTTTTTTCTAAGGAAAGCATTTCCCCTAATACAATGCATTTAACATGGAATAATTGAGAATATCAGAAGCAAATATACTGTCAAGTGTTAAATCTGTTGTCCAAATTCAGTGATACTACTTAATTTACCTCTAAGCAGAAGCAGCCTACATCCTCACATATCCAAATCTCAAAGTACATTTATTAAAGTATGCATAAAGTATACAACCCTGAGATTCATCTTCCCGCATGCAGCCACAGAACCCATCTGCAAAAAAAAGGCCCCACACTACAAAAGCTATCAAACACCCAATGTGCGAAAGAAGAACAAATCGCACTAACGGAGAGCGAGCAAATAACACAAAGGACATTGAACATCACCAGGCCACAGAGTCCCGCAGAGCCTCTGAAAGTGACTGCAGGCCACAGCTGCAGAGCTAGTTCCCTGCCAAAGTGCTTCAATCAAATCCATCTACCATTTAAAAATATTTGGTACAGCTTGGTACAGCTTCCAATTTAGTTCAGTGTCAATCAATAAGAACGATAAATAAAGCAATATGCAACCTATTTTTAAACCACCAAATTCAAGATGATCTTCCTTTACACCACATAAGTATATACTTATTTTGATTTCATCTTTATACTTTGCTCTTATTTTCTACTGGCTAAATTTATTATGATACATTTTTTTACCATTTCACTTCATAATTGTATTGAATAAATCAAGATTATCATGTAATAAAAGAGCACATTACTATTATTACAAAAGATGCTGCAGATGCTGGAAATCCAAAGCAGCACACACACAAAATACTGGAGGAACTCAGCAGGTCAGGCACCATCCATGGAAATTAAAAAACAGTCGACGTTTTGGGCTGAGACCCTTCTTCATAACTGGAGAGGAACGGGGAAAGTGCCAGAAAAAAAAGTGGGGAAAGGGGAAGGAGGACTAACTCAAAGGTGATAGATGAAACTTGGGAAAGATAAAGGGCTGGAGAGAAAAGAATCGGATAGGAGAGTGGACCAAGGGGAGGGGCACCGGGGGGAAGGGTTAAAATTCTTTGCCCATTTAACTGCAATAATAAAGTGAGTCCATGCATGTTATTCTTCAATTCCCTAAAAGAGGCCATAAATTTAAGGTGATTGGAAGAAAGTGTAGTGGGGATGTCAGAGGTAAGTTATTTTACAGAGAGAGCAGTGGGTTCATGAAGTGCACTGCTGGGATGGTGGTGGGGGCAAATGCATTAGGGACATTTAAGAGACCACAAGATAGACTCATGGATTGAAAGAGAAATTGACACTTTTATGGGAGGCTAGGTTTAGATTGACCAAGTAGATTAAAAGTTTGATAGAACATCATGACCAAAAGGCTATACTGTGCTGTCATGTTCTATATTCTATGTTCTAGATCAAATTCAAAAGCAACAACTTCCATATTTAGTGTCGCTTCCATTACCATTAATGGCAATCAAAACTCTCGAGTCATAGTGGTCTGCGAGTTCGATGTTGTTTGTTCTGGCCCTTACTACTGAACAGCAGTAAAAAATATAATTGCTGTAACACAACAAGACATTCCAAGTTGTCTTGTAAGTGTTTTATCAAATAAAAATTGATGTTCAACTACAACTGACTTTGGATCAAATTAACGAGAGGCATATCTAAAGAGGTAAGTAGTAAAGTGCATCTAAAAAGGAAGGCTTAGGGAAAGTGGAAGTTGTCACAGAAGAACAGTTGTTACCAGACTAATAAATCAAAACCCGAACTAGCAACCTGAGCCCCTGAGTTCCTATCCCACTATGACAACCATGGGCTTTAAAAATATTTTCATATTCTGGAATTGAAAGAAAATAGTCATGATTAATGGATCACAAAACTACTTGATATTTTTTATGAAAATCCCATCTCTTCACACATTCTGTCTTATCTAATTTGGCAGCATCATTGATTCTGAAATGTCTGATCAATCTTGTCAAGTCAAGGTAATATTAAAAACAGTGACAAAAAGAATGCTAACCCAAGCATGACACCCATTTCAGAGTAAATAATGGCAGAGATGTAGCAATGTTAAAGAAAGGAATTATAGGAACTGACTGCTGCAGTCATGGCTGCCAATTCTGGAGTAACTGATTCAAAATTGTTTATCACATATATGTCAGAACATGCAATGAAATGTGTTGTTTGCATGAACAAATCTGGTCAAATCTAGTCAAATTCAGATTTGATGAACAAATCAGAGTTGGGTGAGTAAAGCTGGAGGGCCAAAGGTGAGCATATTTCCTGTAACAGTGCTCAATAGAGTGGATTCAGACAGGAGTCTAGAACCAGACATCACAGCATCAGTACAGGAGCCAACTCTTTAAAAATCAGATATACCCAATTAATGACAGCCTCCCACAGCCACCTGTAGCAATGAAGATCACAGATTCACCAGCCTTTGGTGAAAGAAATTCCTCCAAATCTCCATTCTAAGGAGACATCATTCTATTCTGAGTCTGTGCTCTGGTTCTAGACTCCCTTTCTGCAGGAAACATCCTCTCTACGTCTACACTATCTAGGTATTTCAATATTTAATAAATGTCAATCATATACTCCCTCATCTTTCAAAACTCAAGCAAGTACAGACCTAGAGCCATCATGCATTAACCCTTTCATTCCCAGGATCATTCTTGTGAACCTCTTCTGGACCCTCTCCAATGCCAGCATATCCTTTCTTAAATAAGGGGCCTAAAGCTGCTCCCAATACTCCAAGTGCAGTCTAATCAATGCTTTATAAAGCCTCAGCATTACATTCTTACCTTTATCCTTGGGATGCCATGGTAGCATATCAGTTAGTATGACCCTATCACAGCTCGGGGCATCAGAGTCCAAAGCCAGTGTCCTCTGTAAGAAGTTTGTACAGTGTACGTCCTTCTCCTGAGCTCATGGGCTTCTGGGTACTTGGCTGCCACCCACTGTACAAGGACGTTCCTGTTAGTAGGTTAATTGGTCATTGTAAATTGTCCTCTGAGTAGGCTGGGGTTAGATGGGTGGGTTGCTGGAAAGTGCAGCTGATTCGGCTGGAACGGCCAGTTCCACATTGTATCTCTACATAAATAAATAAAATAATCTAGTCCTCTCGAAATGAATGCTATTATAAAGACCAGCATGACTTTAACATTGACCAAAAATAAGTGATTTAAATGTTGTTACGTGCTATTTCTGTCAGTACCTTCTAGAGAAATCAACTGAAAATGAATCAACTGTAATGATTAATTTTCTGATTCCTATGATTGAAAGTCTATTTTCAAAAGCAGGTCCATTTCAACTAGGTTAGTAACCAAGTAAATAACACTGACAGTAACAGGGTAGAGTTTGCAGCTTTTTTACATATTTTATTATAACTGAACATTATCCCCTTCACACATCTGATGAACCCAAAGGAATGGCAGGGACCAATACAGTTTGTTACCAGCAGTGTCACAGGAGTTGAACTCTACCTAGGACTACCTTCGGGAGTCCAGGTCCGGTTTTTACCTCAGGGTTTACCCGTGAAGCCTTCCCCATGAGTGGGTACTCATGAGCGGAGGTTTGAGATCAGAGTTTTCATTCTCCTGGATGAGGTGCCAACTATGGCTAACGAGCCCCATCTGCTTGAAGCGTCTGGTTTTAAGGCATCAGTAACCCGCTGTTGTCCCTTCGCCTGCCAGTAGAAATGGTTCCACTATGCTTAGTAGCTAAGCCACACGTGAAGGCCAGGAGCTATTTGAGAACATGTCATTGGGAGCTTGTCCCCATTACCATCCCCAGCTATAACAAGGAACCAATTTATTATGTAAAGGAGTGGTATAACTTGTATATATTCTTCATCCCCAATATAATCTCTCCTGTTGCTGCATGATGGAAGGGGCCAATGTTTACTGTTGTCAGTCACTTCCTCTTTAAATACTTAAAATTCTCCCAATCAGATTCCTTCTTATTCTGGCAACATTCTTACTTTAATCAAATGCTAGCCTTGGTGTGACTTGTTAGCCAATTTTACATGAATATAATGAATATATTTCAGTAATCATCTTTAGTTATTCATTCATTGACATGATGTGTGTCAGTTTTAATATCCATTCAAGGTAATCAGCATTGTTTTGTAATATTTATTAACTTATTAAAGTTCTTCAATAATGTAACATGTTGTAGATAAAGAGCAACTGGAAGATTTACTATACTTAGATTTCCACAAGATATTTGATGAGGTGTTGCATTAAAACCTACTGTGGAAAATAGAAGCTCATAGTGCAGGAGGTAACTTATTAGCTTTGATAAGAGGATCGAGTGGCTCATGTAAAACAGAATGGAAGTAAATGTATCTTACTCTGGTTGGCAAGTTATAATAAATGATATGGCATAGGCTATTGAGATAACAGGGAATTGGATGTCCCTTAGTATGTTTGTTTGGGCTTCACCACACTGAGACTCAGATAATGAATATTGCTTTTGAACTGAAGAATTTTGCTTCTGAATTCTTTTGTAATATATTTTAACTGTGATAAATGAACAATGTGATAAATGAATGGCAATATACTGGCAGTTAACCAAGTTTCCACATGTACCTGGTTGCAGTCTGTCTTCTGGACCGACAATATTTTTACTTTGCAAATTCCCTTACATCTCATCCTGTGACTTTAATGAAAAGTAGTTTTATACAGCAGGGAATGCTTTGTGGGAGGAAAATATTTATTTATTACCCTCCCACAAAGGGAACTTGCTACATGGGCAACAGCTTGCACTCTGTATCATACTGCCCAGGCTTGCATATCTAGGCAGTTAGGACACAACATCCACAGTCAAATCTGACCAACAGAGGCCCTCAACTCACCTCACATAATAAAGTGGCCACTGGGTGTTTGTTTGTGTTCTACTGCTCCTGTAGCCCATCCACTTCAAGGTTTGATGTGTTGGGCAGAAGAAATGCTCTTCTGCACATCTTTTGCAACTGAGTTCCTGTTATCGACCTGTCAGTTTGAACCAGTTTGACCATTCTCCTCTGACCTCTTTCATTAACAAGGTATTTTCGCCAACAGAATTCCCACTCACTGGATGTTTAAAATTTTTCATGCTATTCCCTGTAAACTCTAGAGACTATTATGTGTGAATATCCCAGGAGATCAGGAGTTTCAGAGATACTCAAACCACCCTGTCTGGCTCTAAACACCATTTCATGGACAAAATCACTTAGATCACACTTAATTCCTACTTTGATGTTTAGTCTGAATAACAACTGAACCTTTTGATCGTGTCTTCATGCTTTAATGAATTGAGTTGCTGGTAAATGATTGGCTGATTAGATATTTCCATTAGCAAGCAGGTGTAAAGGTGTACCTAATGAAGTGGCCACTGAGTGTATAATGAACTATATGTTTCACTCTGTACAGTAGAAATCAACAGGAAGTTTCGAAGCATGTTATTTCAAGCATCCAAGCACCAATAAGAACTGAAATTCATATTCACAAGGAAATAGATCAGAAGAAATTAAAGGAACTAAAGAATGACATGTCCTCTAAGCTTAATATTCTGCTTTTTTTGGAGTTTTAGAAGAGTTAGCAATGGAGGTACCCAAGACCATAAGATATAGAAACAGAATTAGGCCATTTGACCCACTGAGTAGTCTGATCCATCATTTCATCATTGCTGATCCAATTTTCCTTTCAGCCCCATTCTCCTGCCTTCTTCCCATATCCCTTCTTGTCCTGATCAATCAAGAACCTATCAATCTCTGCCTTAAATATACCTCTGCCTGTGACAAAGAATTCCACAGATTCACCACTCTCTGGCTAAAGAAATTCCTCCTCATCTCCATTCTAAAAGGACACCCCTCTATTCTGAGGCTGCGTCCTCTGGTCTTAGACTCTCCCACCGCAGGAAGCATCCTCTCCTCATCCACTCTATTAAGGCCTTCCACCATTTGATAGGTTTCAATGAATAATTCATCTGAATTATAGTGAATACAGGCCCAGAGCCATCATATACTCTTCATATAAGCCGTTCATTCCTGGAATCATTTTCGTGAATCACTTTTGAACCCTCTCCAGTTTCAGCACATCGTTTCTAAGATAAGGGGCACAAACCTGCTCATAGTACTCCAAGTGAGGCCTCACCAGTATTTTATAGAGTTTCAACATTGCATCCTTCCTTCTATATTCTAGTTCTCTTGAAATAAATGCTAATATTGCATTTGCCTTCCACACCACAGACTCAACCTGCAAATTAACCTTTAGTGAATCCTGCATGAGGTCTCCCGTCCCTTTACACCTCAGTATTTTGTATTTTCTCTCTAATTAGAAAATATTTAACCCTTTCATTTCCTCTACCAAAGTGCAAGATGATACAATTCCTGACACTGTATTCCATCTGCCATTTCTTTGCCCAGTCTCCTAATCTGCCTAAGTCCTTCTGTAGCCTCTCTACTTCCTCAAAACTACCTGCCTCTCCACCTATCTAAATATTGTCTGAAAACTTTGAAACAAAGCCAGCAATTCCATTATTCGAATCATTGACATATAACATAAAAAAGAATCGGTCCCAACACAGACACCTGTGGAACACCACTAGTCACTGGCAGCCAACCAGAAAAGGCTCCCTTTATTCTCACTCTTTACCTCCTGCCAATCAGCCACTGCTTTATCCATGCTAGGATCTTTCCTATAATACCATGGGTTCATAGTTTGTTAAGCAGCCTCATGTGTGACGCCTTATCAATTCAAATACATAGCATCAACCGATTCTCTTTTGTCTATTCTGCTTATTACTACTTTAAAGGATCCGAACAGATTTGTCAGGTAAGATTTTCCCTTGAAGAAACCATGCTGACTACAGCCTATTTCATCACGTGCTTCCAAGTACCCTAAGACCTTATTCTTAATAATCAACTCCAATGTTTTCCCAACCATTAAGGTCAGACTAACTGGTCTACAGTTTCCTTTATTCTACCTCTTCCCCTTCTTGAAGAGTGGAGTGACATTTGCAATTGTCCAGTCTTCTGGAACCATTCCAGAATCTAGTGATTCTTGGAAGATCATTACCAATTCATCCACGGTCTCTTCAGCTACTTCTTTCAGAACTCTGGGGTGTACATCACCTGGTTCAGGTGATTATCTACCTTCAGACTTTTCAGATTCCCAAAAACTTTCTCTCTAGTTATGGTAAATTCACACATTTCATGCCCCCTGACACCTGAAAATTCCACCATACAGCTGGTGTCTTCCACAGTGAAGACGGATGCAAAATATTAATTCAATTTGTCTGCTATTTTTTGTCCCCTTTTACTACCTCTCCAGCATGATTTTCCAGCAGTCTAATATCCACTCTCACCTCTCTTTTACACTTGATATATCTGAAGAAACGTGGTATCCTCTTTAATATTATTGGCTGGCTTACTTTTGTATTCCACCTTTACCTTCTTAATGACATTTTTAGCTGTCTTCCGTTGGTTTTTAAAAGCTTCCCAATCCTCTATCTTCCCACTAATTTTTACTCTCTAATATGCCCTCTCTTTGGCTCTTATGTTGGCTTTGAGTTCCCTTTGGTAGCCATAGCTGTGTTATCTTGCCTCTAGAATATTTCTTCTTCTTTGCAATATATATCCTGTGTCTTCTGACTTGCTTCCAGAAATTCCGGCCATTGTTGCTCTGCTGTCATCCCTGCCAGTGTTCTTTACCAATGGTTCTGGCCAACTCCTCTCTCATGCTTCTTTAATTCCCTTTACTCCACTGTAACACTGATACATCTGACTAGCTTCTATTTCTCAATTTTCAGGCTGAATTCAATCATATTATGATCACTTTCCCTAAGGGTACATTATACATTGATTCCTAAGGTTTGATATGGGGAGTCTAGAACTAGGGTGCACCATTTACGAACAAGTTTGAGCACTGAGATGAGGAGAAATTGCTTTGTTCAAGTTCTGTAAAATGTTAGAATACTCTACCCAGGGGTTGTGTTTTTTAGTATATTCAAGTTTTAGAGACTCAGAGTTATCAGGGTAACAGAGGAAAGTTGAATTGAGCCTTAAGCTTATTGATATATAGGCCAGGTCTGAAGGACTGAATGGACACCTTCTGCTCCTTTTTGTTATACCTTAGTGTTCTTAAACACAATCAAAACTTGGCCCCAAAGAAGATAATCCAACTGATGTATTATTTCTAGTGCAAACACTCCGCAATAAATAATGTCCAGGCTGTTCCTGCTGTTCTTGGAAATAAGTCTGTTTCAGATCAGTACTAAGTCTTTTGGCAATAGTTTGCATACATAACTGCAGTTGACAAGAACCACACAAACTGCTCACTGCCGGCTGAAGCTAGATTTAGAAATGGCCTGACTGGCGTTGTCTACCAGCAGCGTCGATCAATTTTATGGTATGTCCTGATGTTACAGACTGGAGTCCAATTTGCCATTGACTTTTATTTTGAGAGGGAGCAGTAAGAAATGGATAATTGATGAAAATCAGATGACTATAAGAAAGACTTTAATTTATATGGCACACTTCACAAACTCAGGTCCTCACAAATGATCTAGCAGGTTTAGTTTTTGAAGCAGAATTACTATTAGAACATAGAAAATGTTACACACACAAAATGCTTGTGGAACTCAGCAGATCAGGCAGCATCTTATGGGATTGAATAAACAATTGACATTTGGGACTGAGACCCTCCTTCAGGACTCAGATCCTGGCCCAGAAGTTCAACTTTTTATTCAATTCCATGGATGCTCCCTGACCTGCTGAGTTCCTCCTGAATTTTGTGTGTTGCTTTGGATTTCCAGCACCTGCAGAATTTCTCACGTTTATGACAATGAAGCATTCAAGGTGCATTCAGCAATCTCCTACAAATAGGAATGTGACTGTTACCAGATATTATTTGTACACGTGATGTTAGCCAAGTGTTACATGTTGGCCAGGACATGGTGAAGAACTCACTCTTCTCTTCTCTGAATCTATTATCTCCTGATTGGGGTTTATAATCTCCTCAGTTCCTCAGTCCTGTGTTAAGATATCAGCCTATATTACATCCACAGGTCCCTAGAGTGAAGTTTATGCTTGCAATTAACTGAGTACAGAGTGCCACCACTCCGATATTCTGGATCTACAAAGTCCTGCAGCCTCAATGGAGGCAGGTGGTTGCTGTTTCAAGTAGTTGTGAGAGGTGAAGTGTCTATCTTTTTGAGTAATGAAAGAGAAAACTGGGATCCAGGAAGTGTTAAGAATGTCCAGGATGAACGAGGGGGGTGAGTATTTCAATAAAATTCCTAACAGGGTGGAGTTGGACTGGGGTGGGGCATGTGTTTGGAAAGACAATCATTTGGGAAGAGCATGGTCAAATATTGGAGGGAGTGGAATGCAGCATTGGAAGAATCAAAGCATGCACAAGACCAATGTCTTTCAAGTTAATGCAAATGCATATAGACATGACATGAACACAGTGTCCAGACTGGATCAGAATCAGATCAATTATTACCAACCTTTGTGGTGATATTTGCTGTTTTATAGCAGAGGTACAATGCAATACATGAAAAATTACTGTAAGATATAATATTTTAAAAAATAAATAGTGCAAAAAGAAAACAAAATGTGAGGTAGTGTTCATGAGTTCAAGATCTATCCAGAACTCTGATGGTTGGGGGGGGAGGTGATGAAACTCCTGGAAGAATACTATCAAAGATCCTTACAAAAGATTTTGAGGACCATCTGGAAGGACCGATGCACTAACACCAGTATACTGAAAGCGGGCAACATGAAAAGCATCTCCACAATGATAAAGCAACACCAGCTCTGATTATGTCATCCAGATAGCTAACTCATGTCTCCCGAAACGATCTTTTACTCCCAGTTGAAGAAAGATCAGTGAGCCCCTGGTGACTAAAGGAAATGCTTCAAAGATAACATCAAAGTCAGCCTGAAGAAATTCAACATTACATCTAAAACCTGAGAAAACATTTCACTCTGTAGATTGTTTTTCCTCACCATGCCTGGTGATATGTTGGGAGACAACATTGCCATTTCTTTAGCATTTTGCTCTGATTTTTATGAGGCTTGATGCTTAACCCAGCACAGGTGAAAAGCGTGCAAGGAGCTGGCCAGATTCGAACCCGGGACCACTCACATTGAAATACAGTGCTGACACCACTATACCACCAGACAGCTAATTCAATAGACATACCTGGGGGAAAGAATCTGTTCAAGAGGTAGCTGCGTAACGTGCGAATGACTTCCACTGTGGCACAGAGTACAAACAGCACCCATGAAAAGAGACTGAGCAAAAAAAAAGAGCCAACCATTCACCATAAGCACCACTTGCTCTTGCTCATACTGCACCAAAATATGTGGATTCCGGTTTGGCCTCTGTAGCCACCAATAGCCACCCCCTTAGGAGAACATCTTGCTTGACTCCAGTGATTGAAACACTACCACAGTAAAAGTAAGTTTGCACAATAAACTGATGCATTCAGTAGGTGTCAGTTTTATGAAAGTATTTAAATCTGATACCCCTGGGATTAAAGTACTAAATCAATCAAGTCAAGTCAAGTCAAGTCACTTTTTATTGTCATATCGATCATGACTGCTGGTACAGTACACAGTAAAAATGAGACAACATTTTTCAGGACCATGGTACTAAATGAAACAATACAAAAACTACACTGAACTACGTAAAACAACACAAAAAACTGCATTAGACTACAGACCTACCCAGGACTGCATGAAGTGCACAAAACAGTGCAGTCATTACAGTAAATAATAAACAAGACAATAGGCACAGTAGAGAGCAGTAAGCTGGTGTCAGTCCAGGCTCTGGGTATTGAGGAGTCTGATAGCTTGGGGGAAGAAACTGTTATAAAGTCTGGTCGTGAGAGCCCGAATGCTTCGGTGCCTTTTCCCAGACGGCAGGAGGGAGAAGAGTTTGTATGAGGGGTACGTGGGGTCCTTCATAATGCTGTTTGCTTTGCGAATGCAGCGTGTGGTGTAAATGTCAATAACGGCAGGAAGAGAGACCCCAATGGCCTTCTCAGCTGACCTCACTATCCGCTACAGGGTCTTGTGATCCAAGATGGAGCAATTTCCGAACCAGGCAGTGATGCAGCTGCTCAGGATGCTCTCAATACAAAGACTGTAGAATGTATTGAGGATGGGAGGTTGGAGATGGACTTCCCTCAGCCTTCGCAGAAAGTAGAGATGCTGCTGGGCTTTCTTTGTTATGGAGCTGGTGTTGAGGGACCAGGTGAGATTCTCTGCCAGGTGAACACCAAGAAATTTGGTGCTCTTAATGATCTCTACGGAGGAGCCATCGAAGTTCAGGGGTGAGTGGTCGCTCCGTGCCCTCCTAAAGTCAACAACCATCTCTTTTGTTTTGTTCACATTCAGAGACAGGTGTTTGCTCTGCACCAGTCCGTTAGCTGCTGCATCTCCTCTCTGTAAGCTGACTCGTCGTTCTTGCTGATGAGACCCACCACAGTCGTGACCCACAGCAGTCTCATTATTGCATTTAACTGATTCACTAGTTGAAGCTGGGAATGGGCAAGTTTGAAGCAGGTTGGTTTCCCGTTTCAGGTTTCTGTTTCTTTATCATCTCCACTGAAAGAAATCCACTGCTTTTCTAAAACATCCCCAGTGTTTTTCTAAGAGAACTTATTTGTGCTGGGCTTCTTTGCAATCCATACTTTGAAACAGATTTCGCTTTTAGAAGCTTTGCCAACATGGCTCCAGGGTGACCCATCTCTCAAAGGGTGTGGTAGTTGGCATGAAGAAGAAGCGGTTGGAAAAGCCAGTGATGAAGTATTGGGCGAACTTAGAGAGAATGACGTACCCGAGGCTACTGGTAGTATTTACAGAGAGCAGATCCTTCCCACAGATTTCTAGGAGGGTCAAAAATAATTTTTTTAAGGGAGGCATGCCATCAAAAGAAAGGATTTGCCTTTGATGCCACATTACTGTTAAGATCAATGTCCCAGGCTTTTAGTCAGAGCAAATATTTTGCCTTGAGATCTATATCCTAAAATAGAACTAGCCAAATGTGTCACAACAACACCAGCTATTGGATGCCTATATACATTTCAAGTAATCATAAAAAGCATACTTGCAAAAATTTACATGTATCTCCTGCTCTGCAAATTACAACAGAACAAGTGAAATTTTCCATATCTCATCTAAAACACAGTACAGTGACTTTCTGAGCTCACTCCCTAAACCCTCAAAGTCTTTTGAAACCAGAGTAGCAAATCTTTTCCTGGAACATTGCCAAGGCTCAGCAGGACATTAGGAAGTTCATTATTCACAATCATGATTGCCAAGGCGTTTGTCTCCAGTGGAGTGTTACCCTGATAACTGGAGCATATGAATACAGTAATTCAGTTTGTTAATTCCATGGTGGTATTCACAGCTTAAATGATGATCTTGTTTATGTTGCTTGTCTGATAAAGGGTTTACGTGCTTATTTCTCATTCTATCAGCGTTCAGTTGATTGGAAAATTTATCTGAAATTTCCTCTCCCTTGAGATTGTTTGATCCTTATTTGGAATACTGGTACGTTTGTTTCAGCTTTGAGATGGAATTCTGTAGCAATTTCTCAGGCAGTAACAGTTATTCTATTATAGTTCAGAATGTTTAAACTTCTTTCAGGCTTTTGTTAGTGATATTGTTACTGCATCTTATAAAAAGCAGAGGATTTCAGGCATAAATTTGAATCTTTGTTAGTTTTTATCATTTGGATTGACACAAAAGCACAACAGTATTATAGAGATGTGTGGATGGAAAAGAAACAGTTAATATTTCTACAGCTCTGTGGTAGTCACATTTGATAGTTCTGTGCTTGCCTGTGCTTGTGTAGTTGCATCTATCCTGTGTATCTTTGTGGTGCATTTATCAGCAACCCGGTATTTTGTGTGTATGCACAATTATATGTGCATTCATACACAAATCTGGACAATTCAGAATCAGAATCACTTTATCCCAGTATGTGTAACATACCAGAATTGATTGTGTTCAGTGCCAAGCATAAAACACAGGACAATACCATAACAGACAACACAATAGCAACCAACAATTTAAGGGAAAATAGTGCAAACAGCCATGAACAATCAACAATTAGCAGAACAGTCACATGCACAAACGCAATAATCAAACTTAAATAAATGTGAACATATGAACAAATTAAGTAACTGTCAACAGAACAAGGAGAGCAGGAAAGACCATTTAATGGATGTTGTGCAGGGGCAGTTAGTGTGTTCCACCTGAGTGAGTTTTGTTGAGAAGCTGGATAGCTAAAGGGAAGAAGCTTGGGAAATGATGTGTTGTGATGGGCTTAAAGCATCTTTTTGATGGCAATTTACATCTATACAAGCGTAAACCTGTGTTGTAGGTACATGCTTATATTGCATGTGTGAACTATGGGTGTCGATCTGCACACAGTACGTGCAGTTACATATATGTGATCATGTGTGATTATGTGTTTATGAATGAATATGCATACTTATACCTGTGTTTATCTCTGTCTGCATTGTGTGTTTGAGTATCTGTTTATGTCTGTCTGTGTATCTGTGCATGTGTCCAAGGTAAAATTTAAGCAGGATCAGTTGTGATTTACAATTAATTAATCTAGCAAATTGCATTCATTATTTAACCAATACTGCACCAAGTTCCAGCACCTATTTGAATGGTTACCGATTCCAACGTGAAAAACCTGGTATTCTTGAATGATTTCTAAAAACTAGACTATTCTGTGCTTTATTTGATGTTTTCTAATCACATCCTCTTCTTGCCTTTCTCTTTTGTTTTTCCATTAGCCCATTCTCTGGAGTATTGTGTCAACACATTTTTATGCATGATATGGCCAAACAGCAGCAATATTCTCTCTTTGACTTCTCAATCTTTTCCTTAAGCATCTATATTTCTCAACAACAACAGCTTTGATGCGATTAGATGGTGATATTAATTCAAAAATCAACCCAGCTCACCAGTAAGCAAGATTGCACTTGGGTAAAAGATTGAAGAGATATTAACAAAATGAACCCAACCAGAGATGTTCTATCCTTAAGGACCACCCAAGCTTCCTGTTACCTATCACTTTAGTAGTCTCACTCTGACCTCTCTGTTTTTCTTCTTAAACCATTCCAAAAACGTAAACACAAGGAATAACATCTCATTTTCCATCTAAATGCACTGCAGCAATTCAACAATTTCAGATAAACAGTCAGTTGTATGAAAAATGGTCACGTTTTGTGCAACATCATTTGCCCATAACAATAACTCAGTATTTCTCTCACTACAAATGCTCCCTGACCTGCTGACCTTTGCTAGCATTCTTTTTTATTATTTCAGATTTCTAGTGACTGCTTTGCTCTGTATCTCACAGCTCCAGCATTTTTCTCTCTTCTGTTATCCCTCTGTTTACCCTTACTCCAGACATTAGATTTAAGCAGCATGGAGACAAGCCCTTCAGCCCAGCTGCTCCATGCCAATCAAGGTGCCTCCTTAAGCTAGTCCTATTTGCCTGTGTTTATCATATATTCCTCGACACCTTTCCTATCCATGTACTTGTCCAAATAACTATTCAATTTTTTAATTGTACTTACCTCTACCACTTCCACCTGTAGCTCTTTCAAGATGCAACCTTTAACAAGCTCTTACCATACCTTCTCAGCCAATCAGTGTAACTTACTTTCTTTGCATCCTAGACAACCCATTTGTTCTTTATAATCTTTGTTTTGCTTCCAATTTTTCCCATTTTTGAAGAAAGATAACTCTCCTTCTTTATCTTCAGTCACTGCCCAACCTAATAATTGTTTATGGCATTTTCTGTTTCTTTATTTCAGAGTTCAATCACAACTCTTTTTTCAAAGGTTCAGAAGTTCATTTTAACATTGGAGAATGTTATCAATATACAATTTGGAATTCTTACTCTTCACAGACATCCATGAAACATGAAAACCCATAGAATGAATAATAGAATTGCATTGGGATTTGCAATTAAACTGAATATTAGCTCTGCTGACAAATAAATATTATCTTTTTAATTAAAACAACAAACATGCTTAAAACAATTATAAACAATTATGCCTGGTGAAAATAAATTAAAAACTTCAGTAACCATTCTGGGGAAGTTGATGTTTTTCATTCATATGAATGGGTGCACTTTACCTTCACAAGAGGCAGTGGAGGGACTCACTGGGTCATTCAGCCTCAATGGAGGAAAATGGACAGTCAGAGTCAGAATCATAATAAGACTTATTAACAGCGGCATAGGACATGAAGTTTGTCATTTTGTGGCAACAGTACAGAGAAAATTATTAAACTAAATAGTGCAGAAGAAAAGATTAATCTGGTAATGCTTATGCATTCATGGATTGTTCAGAAATCCAGTGGCAGAGGGGAAGAAGCCGTTCCTGAATCACTGAATGTAGGTCTTCAGGCTCCTGTACCACGGAGGAGAGAGCATGCCATGAATGGAGAGGGTTCTTAATAATGGATGTCACCTTTTTGAGGCACTGCCTCTGGAAGACATCCTCATTTATTGAGAGGATTGTGCTTGTGATGAAGTTGACTGAGTCTGTAACTGCCTAACTATCCTGTCCATTAGAGGCTCCATACTAGGCAGTGACGCAACCAGTCAAAATGCTCCCCATAATACATCTATAGAAATCTGTAAGAGACTTTCATGACATACTTGAGCTCCTCAAACTCCTGACAAAGTAGAGCCACCAGTGTTCTGGGTTGAGGCCCTTCAACTGAACGGGAAGAAAGGAGGAAAGACCCCTTTGTAGCAAGAACTAGCAAGTGACACGTAGATCCAGGTAAGGATGGTGAATAGTCCAATGAGGGTGAGAATGATGTCAGAAACTGGAAGGCGATAGGTGGAAGTGACAAAACGCTAAAGGTGCTGGAACTTGTTAAGAAAAAGCAGTGGAACGTAGAATAAGAAAAGGAGAAGGAGAGGGGAACAGGTGGGAGAAGTGTGTGGGTGATGAGTCCCAATGGCTCCAAGTTAATCTGCAATAGGTTCAGTGGGCTAATTTCCCTGCTTGATTTCACGAGGAGTCCACCAAAATGTTTGCCCCAATACCCCTAGGTTAGAAAGACACCATGGGCTGGGTCATCCAAACTTACAACCCACAGTAGTGCTATACGTTACAGTACTGTTCTGATTGGAATTTGGGTCTCACAGTGGAGATGGTCACCAATTCTATAAGCTTCTGACTTCCCTGTACAATATTTAAACTGAATCCTCTCTGTGATTTTAAACTATCAAGGAACTAAGAATCTCCTGACCTTGTTGTCATTGTGATCCTGGTATCACTAAGATCTTTAGACACAGTTTGAGGTCCTCACCTATGTGTAATCCCAGTGAAAATGGCAGCCATCAGGAGTCATGAAAAATTATCTGACAGGTGATAGCTGAGACTAGGTGAGGGAGAAGGTGGGTGGGTGGGGCAGGAGGGGTTGAAGTAAGTTCAAGTTCATGTTTATTGTCATCTGGATGGGGAGCGAAATATTGATGGCATGAACAGCAACTCCTATGCTTGTCCCTTCGGAAACAGCTCTATTTCCGTCTTTAATATCTCTATTTTTCCCTTTCAGGGTTCTTTTGAAGACCATGACCTGGAGTTACACACTGACTATGGTTCGTTGTAGGAATGGGACCCACACTCGGGGTTTCACAACTGACCATTGTTCGGCACGCCAAGGGCTAGGCCTAAGAGTTTGGCTTGGCTTTGGAGTCCTAGGATTTCCGGGCCTAGTGGGAGGAGGGGGGATTGTGTTGCTGGTGCTTACAGAGAGCAGGGAGGGGAGCTGGGGGGCGGACTTTGGGATTCTAATATTTAACTGTCGTTTATTCTTTGGGGCACTCCTCTATTTTCATGGACGTTTGTGAAGAAAAAGCATTTCAGGGTGTATGTAGTATACATTTCTCCAACATTAAATGTACCTTTGAAACCTTTGATCTGACTGTACATATGTACAACCAAAT
Source organism: Hypanus sabinus (assembly GCF_030144855.1). Lineage (NCBI taxonomy): Eukaryota > Metazoa > Chordata > Chondrichthyes > Myliobatiformes > Dasyatidae > Hypanus > Hypanus sabinus. The sequence continues at coordinate 61,381,562 of NC_082722.1, read as the reverse complement.
GAAACAACGTTCCTCCAGACTACGCTGCTCCCACAATACACATATCACACATGGCACATAAACCAAAATGTTACCATAAATATGTTAATAAAATGTATTTCTATGTACATGTAGTGCACAGCACAGGCAAACAGTAAACAGCTCACTGTCCTAGTAACAAGATCTTGGCGGAGGCAGGGTGTTCATTACTCCTCACAGCCTGAGGGAAAAAGCTGTTACTCAATCTAGCTATCCTTGTCCTGATGCTTCCGTTCCTTGTTCCTAATGGTGGTGGGTCAAAGAGATTTTGAGATGGGTGGTAGAAACCCTGAACAATGCTTTGGGTCCTTTGTCTGCACTGGGCCTGGTAACAGTCATAAATAGAGGAGGGAGACCCCAGTGATCCCATGGACAGTTTTTATTATCCTCTTTGAGGTTTCTCGGTTTCCATAGTGGGCCCAGGTTAGATTGTTCACCAAGGAACTTTGTGCTTTTCGCTCTCTCCAGGACAGAGCCATTGATGTGCATTGGAGATAGGTTGACTTGTGCCTTACTGAAGTCCACAGTCATCTCAAATCAAATTCAAATTCAAACCAATCCATGTTTAATCATCATTCAACCACATATGAAAACAGCTGAACGAAACAGCATTCCCCTGGGGCCATGGTGCAAAACCTACACAGCACATTCAAAATAGCAAGTAAAAAACATAGTCAAGCAAAAAAAAACATATTTATAGCCCAAGTTCCTGAGCAACATGTCCCGCAAATTGATGGTACAGTTCCAGCAGAATGCAGACAGCATACACATGCAATCCAAGCTGTCATTCCACCAATTGAATACTGGAGGCAGGACCAATGGGAGAGACCAGGCCCCAACCAAGCATGGAAGCCATGCTACACTGCCCCTGTCCTGGACTGCAGCTGCAGGCAAGCCCTCAGTTTGAGGATTAGTTCACACTACAACCAAGGCCACGCAGCTCCCTCACCATCTATCACAGCACCAAACAAGGGAAACTGGCCTACAGCATCTTACATTATCCATGTGTCTTTTGTCTTGTCCAAATTGAGATTCAGGTTGTTGTCCTCATACCATTTGTCAAGCCTCAAGCCTCTCTACTTCCTCTCTGTATGCCAACTCGTCACTGTTGCTGATGAGGGCAGCCACTGTAGTATCATCAGCAAACCTGGGGATGCGGCTTGAGCTGGGTCTGGCAATGCAGTCATGAGTCAGCAGTGTGAACAGCAGCGGGCTAAACACACAGCCCTGATGGGCATCAGCACCCAGCGTGATGGAGCTTGAGATGATGCTGCCAACTTTGACTGACCGGGGTCTTCCTGTCAAGAAGGCTAAGATCCACTAATGCAAAGGGATGTTCGGTCCCAACAAGGACAGCTTATCCACAAGCCTCTGAGGAACGATCATGTTAAACACCAAGCAGAAGTCAAACAACATCCTAGTGTATGAGGCATTGTTTTCTAGGTGGGATAGGACAGAGTGGAGGGCCAAGGTATGGCATCATCAGAAGACAGATTTGAGTGGAAAGAAAACTGGAAAAGGACTAATGTAGCTGGAAGGAGGTATTTTATATGATCCATTATAAGCCACTGAAAGCATTTCATGATTGCTGAATTCAGTGACGCTGTGCGGTAATCGTTTAGGCCAGGCATGGGCAAACTATGGCCCGCGGGCCATATGCAGCCCATTAAGCTTTTTAATCCGGACCGCAGAACTTGATGAAATTATATTAATAAACCTTGTTAACATTTTTTCCCCGCAATTCTTGCGTTTTCCCAATAGATGACGCACTCTATATACATTGACCTTTGTTGAGGTGCAGCGTATTACTCCACATTTGCGCTTTACTCTTTGTTCGGCTCGACCTATTTGTGTGAACAGGCGTTCAGCGTAATGAACATCAACAAAGCCAGCCACAGATCCAAGTTAACTGACCAACACCTCAGATCCATCCTGAGAATCGCCACAACAAAACTAAATCCAGACTTTGATGCGCTGGCTAAAAAGAGAGACCAACAACACTGTTCCCACTGAAATTTTAAAAAAGTTTCTTCATTGTGTTATGTAAAAAATGCATTTGAAAATATTTTTTTCAATAAGCCTTACATGTTACATGTCATTTCTGTTAAGTGATGGACATGAGTAGTGCGCAGGTGCACGTACGTTCTCAAAATAAAAAATGCGCTCCAGATCAAATAACGTGCTCCGCATACTGGCGCGCTGTCAGTGTTCTGTCTTTGTGCTGGTCGTTGTTGAGTTTTGGCACAGGGGACAATTGAATAAGAAGGAGCAGGACAAGTAGACCTGCATCTCCTACCGTTTTTGAAATAAAGACAGTCAGGAGGAGAGTGATGATGATAATATCTTGAAGGATAACAGAATTTTCAGTGCTTTAAAATAATAACTGTTACTATTAAAAAAAGCTGTATTTTATTCATTTAATTTTCAGTGTTTTAAAAATCATTTCAATAAATAGCTAAATACCATGGGACTTCAAAGACAGAAATTTTGTTGTAATGCATTTGTTCATTTTCAATTGAAATTAAAGCACATGTTTTCTACATATCCCATGACATTTTATTTTCTCTTATGAGGTGTATTACCAAAACACTCCGTCCATCTGCTCCTGGTCCGGCCCCCTGTCAAATTTTAGAAACCTTTGTGGCCCACAAGTCAAAAAGTTTGCCCACCCCTGGTTTAGGCCCATTACCATTGTTCTCTTAGGCATCAGGGAGGCTGCCTTGAAGCCTGCAGAGACAGTCGGCTGTTTCGAACAGGTATTTAAGATGCTTGCTAAGACTTCTGTTAGCTGGGCCGCAGTCCTTCAGCAGCTGAGCATGTATATTGTCCAGCTCTGCAGTCTTATGTGGGTTTACCCTAGCTAGGATCCTCCTCACCTCATCTGTGGCCAGAGAGTGTGTCTGTTCCTCAGGGTAAAAGGGGACTTTCCTCACAGTTTATGTAGCTTCAGAGCTGTGTGTCAGACATGGTTATAAGCTGCTCTGGGACCCCACAGGGGACTGTATTGGCTTTCTTCCTGTTTACCCTATATTCCTCGAACTTTAGATACAACACTGAGTCATGTCATCTGCAAGAATTCTCTGATGACTCAGCAACAGTTGGATGTATAAAGGGAGAATGGGTGGATTAATATAGGGTCCTGGTGGAGGACTTTGTTAAATGGTGCAGGCTGAATCCTCTGCAGCTCAACGTCAGTAAGACAAAGGAAATAGTGATGGACTTTAGGAAGACTAAGCCTGTACTACCCCCTATTGCTATTGATGGTGAGGATGTGGATATGGTGAGGGCCTACAGATAGCTGGGGGTGCACCTGGATGACAGGCTTGAGTGCAGCAGCAACAACATGGAGGCTGTGTACAAGAAGGGTCAGAGTCGCCTCTACTTCCTGAGGAGACTGAGGTCCTTTGGAGTTTGCAAGCCCCTCCTTCACATATTCTATCAGTCTGCTGTCACCAGTACAATCCTCTATGTGGTGATATGCTGGGGTAATAGCATCAACATGGTTGATTCCAACAGGCTCAATAAACTGATTAGAAAGGCTGGCTCTGCTATGGGAGTCAAATTGGACACACTGGAGACTGTGGTAGAACAAAGAACCGTTATGTGGTGAGCAACAATGAATATCGAATTGAGTCAGGTTTTATAAACAAACATAAACATTTATTAAACTCTGCTCAACAAAGGTCAACAAAAGTAAACAAGCGACTAACTTAACTGGAAGTTAACTGCTATACGGCAATTTAACAAACAGCCAAACTCTGGAATAATTCTTAAAGTGGTAAATTCGAACACAGTCTTAAAGTGGTAAATCCGAAAGTCCAAGTGATTTATACCATCAGTAAGGAGAGACTTCCATGAAAACTGTTTTCTTTGTAGACGTGATGTTACTGCTGATCCCAGCTGAGCGATGCCTTGTCCAAAGGATTCATGGTGAAGGAAATAAAACGGCTTGAAGGAACTGACCATTTTGCTGGAGGTTGAACACTACACAAACCTTCCTGATCTTACGGGGGTTATCTCAGATGCAGGCCACTATTACTGAATGAAGATTCAATAAGGTCGATCCTTGACAAAACCATTGAACGACACCAACTTTACTCAAACCTTTGGGTTCCCGTACTTTGGTAAAGTCTTCACTCTCCAATACTAGACTGTGGAGGTAAACCAAAGGTGCACCAAACAAGAACTGGCAGCATTTGGCGAAACTGCCGGCACAACGGCTTTGCACCCTACAATAGAAAGTAAAAACTCCTCTTTAAAACGAAATGGAGTCATGAGACGAATACGCAGCAAAACTAACTAACTAACTAACCGCGTAACAATGGGGGTTTCCCCCTATATACCTATTGGAACATGCCATCACGTGATCTCACACCAGCAGGAAATTTACATCATGTGATCTCACACTGGCGGGAAAATTACATTACCTCACCATCACAAGACAATTACATTATGCTCACAAGATACTTAGTTACATCATGGTCATAAGACAGTCACAAGATACCCTCGGGGTATGTAACAGAACCTTGTGGAAATTCCTCACAATTTTGGACAAAATCTCCCTCTGCATGCTACCTTGGCTGAACAGAGGAGCACTTTTAGTAACAGACTATGACAACTGAGCTGCTGCAGGGAGCACTATATAAGGTCATTCTTACCCTTAGCCATTAGGCTCTATAATGAGTCAACCTATAGCCAGGGAAGTGATAACGCCCTCCTGTTAGACAGTTGGAGGTAACTTTTTTTATTCTTTCTACTTCTCTTCTAATATTTATATCTGCACACCTGTAATGCTGCTGTAATTTCCTTTGGGATCAGTAAAGTACCCTTCTACCTCAATACAACAAATAACGCATAGAAAGCACCCTGTCATTGGTGCACAAAATGGCCTTGTAATCAGTTGTGGTTTGTATACCTTGCCACTTGGGCTACATGCCCCTGGTGTCACAAATGTGTCTGCGAATTTTCTGCGCGTACTCACGCTTTGCCTTCCCAATGGCACGGGAGATTGCAGCTCCTGCTGACCTTAGAGTCGCACTCTCCCCCAACCTGAAGGCCAGATCCCTAAGCAGTGCACAAACCTCTGCAGCCATCCATGGATTCTGGTTTGGCCTGGCCATGTAGTGTCGAATGAAAATAACGTCCTTAATGCACTTTCCTCTGCAAGAAGCTGGGAAGTGGTAAGTGGAGGAGGTAAAGGGCTGAAGAAGAAATCTGAAATGAGAGGACAGTGGGCCACAGATTAAAGAGCAAGAGGAGAGGATTCAAATGCTGCTGATGAACAGGTGAGGAGAAGAGAAGGGGTGAGAGGCTAACCAGAATAGGAATGAAAAAATTGGAATGAGAACAGGAATGGGAAATAATTACTGGGAGTTAGAGAAATCAGTGTTTATGCCATCTGGTTGGAGGCTACCCAGATGGAATATGACCTCCAGTGGCTTCATGGCATGGACTTCTACATTAGAATGGGAATGGGAAAATTGAATTGAAATGGTTAGCCACTGGAAGATTTTGCATTTTGCAATGGACAGACCAAAGCTTCTCAATGAAGCAGTTCCCCAATCTGTGTAGGGCCTTACTGATCTTACCTATCACCTGCCAGCTTGTACTTCACTCCCACTCCACCTTCTTACTCTGGCCTCTGAGCTTTTCCGTTCCAATCCTGATGAATGGTCTCAGCATGAAACATTGACTGTTTATTCCCCTCTGTTTATGCTGCCTGGCTTTACGAGTTCCGCCAGCGTTTTGAGAGTGTTGCTCAAGATTTCCAGCATCTGCAGAATCTCCTGTGTTCACCAAAATAGTTGGTGAGCTGGACCATCCTTACTTTAACAAATTGCCATTATCATTTTTCTCACTAAAAAAGCATAATTAGCAGACTACACTTTTGCAGATAGCAGCTGCATTCAGAGCTCTCTTCCCCTGTCTCAGTCACATGCTGCCCACTGAGGAGCAGTTAGTGCTGTCAGAAAGTTCTCTCAATGACAGCTACTCAACACTTGGTCCACCATTGAGAAAAGGCAACGTAGTGAGGGTTGCTGGGGAGATGGAGGGAAGTTGGACTGCCGAGAAAGGCAGAGGGGACGGGGAAAGCAATGCAAGGAATAGGGTCGATTGGCATGGCGTTGCAACATGAGGGACCTTTTTAAACCAGACCAGTGTTGTGATCAAATTGTTGCCATGGTGATTGTGAGATTGTAGCACTTGGTGCAGAGACACAGCAACCTTAGTACTGGCAATCTGCAAAATCTCAGCTCATGTGGACTGATCTGGGAGGATCAACATCATTTGAGAGGAGGTACTGACCCTCCCCTCTCCCACCACCAATTTGGCCTTGTCTGGCACCAGAAAATGATCGTGACCCTGTCACTTTCCCTACACAGTTCACCTCACCCAGCACCTAGACTTTGGTCTCTTCTTCTCTGTACCCTCACAGAAGAAACATCTTACCAATCCCTGTCACATGCAACTGAGATTCAACAACCCTGATTGATAGTGAATTCCAAAACTTCACTATGCTCTAGTGAAGAAACTTCTGTCTTGAATGGCTACTTCCTTACACTGAGATTGAGACTCCTAGTTCTAGAAATCCCAGCCAAAGGAAAGACTATCCCAGTATCTTCCCTGTTAAATCATTGATTTTAAATAGTTATTTTTGCCAAATTCACTCTTCCTCATAACTGATCTGGACCAGTGGTTCCCAAGCTGGGGTGCATGGCATAAACATATTGGGAACACCTTGTCTAGAGTAATCCCTGGAATTTGTCTTGAACCTCTTGCTCTCTTAGGCCCTGGTAGTTTAGCAATTAGCGTGACATTACTACAGCTCAGGGTTTCGGATTTTCGGAATTCAATCCTGGCATCCTCTGAAATGAGTCTCTGTACATCCTCTTCATGGAATGTGTGGGTTTTCTTCAGGTGATCTGGTTTTCTCCACAGTCCAAAGATGTACAAGGTAGGTCAACTGGTCATTGTAAATTGTCTGGTGAGAAGGTTTGGGTTAAATCGGGGTTGTCGAGGGTTGTTTGGTGATACAGCTTGAAGGGCCAAAAGGTCCTATTCCACACTGTACCACCAAATAAAAATAAAGCAGGGTGTTCTACTCTTGGTGAATTGTGTGACGTGACCAAGTGGCCTCGGATTCCCTACACACTCACTTCCAAAAAGACAGACAGACATACTTTATTGATCCCAAGGGAAATTGGGTTTCATTACAGCCACACCAAGAACAGTGAAGAAATCTAGCAATATAAAACCATAGATAATTAAATAATAATAAGTTAATCATGCCAAGTGGAAATAAGTCCAGGACCAGCCTATTGGCTCTGGGTGTCTGACACTCCGAGGGAGGAGTTGTAATGTTTGATGGCCACAGACAGGAATGACTTCCTATGACGCTCAGTGTTGCATCTCGGTGGAATGAGTCTCTGGCTGAATGTACTCCTGTGCCTAACCAGTACATTATAGAGTGGATGGGAGTCATTGTCCAAGATGGCATGCAACTTGGACGGTTGCAACTTGGACAGGGTCATAAAAAGCAGAAAAGGTTACTATGAAGTGAAGAAAATCACAACATCAGCATGAGTGAAGACTGATCACGTGATTTTCATTCTGGGCTATTGTTTACAGGGCATCAACAATGAGACAGACTCTGAAAGCCATCAGGTATTCTGCAGGCTTGGCACGAGTTCACCATTGAATGATGAAAACTGGCTGTAACTGCAGAGAAAAAGCCAGTAGGTGGCACGTCAGGAGACCTGTGCCAATATATCAGCCAACTGTTGTGCTGAAAGCAGGCACCAACACTGCTCGCTCGCTCATATCCAAACACTGAGGTGATAAATGAGCACCTCAGAAGAGTCAACAGAAGAACAAACAGAACAGAAATCTCAGTGGAGTGACCACTGGATTGTGCGACAGATGGTTGCAATGTAAGAAAGGACTAAAGGGCGAAATATGAAGCAAGTGTAAATAAGGGGCAAGCAAGCAGAGAAGGAAGAGAAAGATTCAGTGGGGAGCTGGGGGGGGGGGCAAGAAATCTTTGCCGATGTATTTTCTCTCTTCAGCTTCCCTTTCTCGTTCTGTCAGCAAGTAGAGTGCGCCAAATGGCCTCTTTCCGCTCCAACTCAAAGATTCAAGATCATTCGTTGACGTGCTTGCACCCAGTTAGTTTATTTCAATTGTGTGGAGTTCTGTTCCCTTCACAGATTTTCACAGACCAGCAGGTATCCAGATGTTTTTGTTTTAGATCACCATTTTTTCAGAGATTTTTTATTGGTTTATTTTGTAGATTTTTTTTTATTTTTCTGCACATTATTTTGAGAAAATCTATCAGCAAGCAAAATGGTTTTGCATATTTTTCTTGGCATTCTGTCTTGTCTAACTATTGTGTATTAGCGATGATACTTGGCTTTGGTAAAGCGTTTCATCAGTAATGTAAATATGCAAATGCATATTGAGATAGAAATCTCTATATATGTTATGCAAAGAAGTGATAAAGGAGGTATGTGAGTAAGAGAATCATCAAGCATGCTCCAAAGTTTGTCAGAATTGATCAGGCATTGCACATCCCTCCCTGTTGAAAACAAGCCCCACTTTTAACTGCACACAAATTTCACAGAAAGCACCTCAGGCAGTAGTAAAATTGCCAGCTCTGCCATAAGTCCCAGAAGAATTTTTCCATTGTTTACTCCGTTTTACACAGAATTGGGAACTCAATAATTTAAACTCTTGATGTGCAATTAAAAGATACATGCTTGCAAATTCATTTTTCATCCTAAATTCAGTACTTCGTTTTAGTGGTTACGAATTTTAGAATTTTTCATTTAATTCTCATTATAAGTACCGGTAAACAGATCTCTCCTATTTCTGTAATATTGCCAGTCCTAAGCAAGAATGCTACAGTTCTCCAAAGTAGGTCACTTGCACATCTGGCATATTATTGACCCCGTCCTTGTCATCCAAAGTTTCAGTCATTGAGGCACTGAGCTCGAAATCTCTTTGCCACAAAGACTCGCACTGTTTCTTTAAGTCATTTGGTAAAGCTTACTTATTTGATAAAATGTTTGCTTGACTGTCTTAACATCTCGCTTTTTTGGCTCTGTCAAATTTTTAACTGATCACATAAATGCATTGAAGCAAAGTAGAAGACGGATGTTCATGTCTCAGGTGGATGCTGGAATCAAATCGATTACGGTGGATAGTCAGTATCTGTTTCCCAGGACACCAATAGCAAATACCAGAGGGCATATGTACAATATTAAGGGAGGGAAGTTTAGGGGAGACATCAGGGGTAAGTTTTTTACATAGAGGGTGTGAGTGCCTGGAATGACATGCCAGGGATGGTGGTGGAGGCTAAAACATTAGGGGTATTTAAGAGCCTCTTGGACAGGCACATGGATGAAAGAAAATGGAGCCTTATGAGATAGTGTGGGTTTAGTACTCTTTTTTAAGGATTAAATGGGTCAGCACAATATGGAGGGCTGAAGGGCCTGTACTGTGCTGTAGTGTTCTATGGTTCTATGGATTCTGCTTGCCTCATGAGAAGGACCCAAGCTTGGTGTGCACAGCAATGGTATATAAGAACATAAGAAATAGGAGCCATGTTGCATGTCGAGCCTGTGCCAACATTCAGTAAGATCCTGATTAATCTGACCATGGACTCATCTTCACCTTTTCCCCATAACCCTTAATTCCCCTACTATGCAAATATGTATCCAACCTTATCTTAAATATATTTTCTAAGGTAGCCACCACTGCTTCATTGGGCTGAGAATTCCACAGATTCACCACTCTCTGGGAAAAGCAGTTCCTCATCATCTCCTAAATCTACTCCCTCAAATCTTGAGGCTATGGCATTTCTATAAGTCTGTCATAAATATCACCTTTGGTCAGAAGTGTCAGTCTTCTTCATGGGAATTATCTTAAACAATACTTCGGTTGAAAAAAAAGGGTGGATGTTAATACAAAGGGAAAGTGGTCACAGGCGTTTATCTGCCTGTTGTATATCCTATTCATGAAATTAACATTGGTGCTGTCATTTCCCACCAATGCCAAAGAGCTGAGTTTAAGTTCTTCAACATGGAGCTGAAATGGATGGTTCACTGTTTCATAATGTTTACTGCCCTTCATCTGTCTCACATAAATAAAACAATGTGTTGGTTCTGAGCCTGAGCGTTGATGTGGTTAGAGAATGTGTCCCAATTCTATTAATGAATAATATGGCAGAATGCAATGAATACCAGCAGCCAAGTTTCAGGCTAACATCTCTTTTAAGTTCACTGGAACCCACCAGTGTTCCTTGGATAGTGCATAAACAAGGGTAAATTGGCATGGGAAATGGTTTATTAACTGGTTGTAGGAATTACTATCTGCAGTATAACAGATAATCCTAAACCATGGGTTATTAATCCTCAGACCTCAAGATAAGTAAGATGCAGATGCCTTCTGGTTATTCATAAACAGCTCCCTTCAAGATTTAATTAAGCTTGGAGCTACTGCCAGTGATGTAGATGGGCCTTACAAAGTCCAAAGCCAGTAGGTTGTCCATAGTGATCCGTCATTTTAGCTTGGAGCTGGGGAAAATCATGCCTTCCAGCTCTATATTCAGCTTTTGTTTTTGAAACCTTTCTTGGAGATGGCCTGTAAATTCTGTTAAAGGAACATCTCTCAGGCATCCTCTGGATTTGCTGAAGATTGCCTTTTCCATATTAGTCAAGTTTAGGTCAAATCAAATTATTGAAGCCCCAAACAGGGACACAATCCCATTGTGTACATGCAAAAGGACCTTGTGCCTATTTAATCCCTTCTGCTTCACCAACATAGTGACTGCACAAATACACCTTAAAATGAATTCATCCTTCCTGCTACATTTAATAATTTAGTACCTGTTTATGCATTAAAAATATGGGCTACATTAATGAGTTTTGACAAAACTGTGTTTACCTTTTAGAATATCCCATGATGCAAATACAAGGAAATGTTGTCTATATTACAAAGTAAAAAACACAAACATGGTAGGTTCGCAATGCTGTGGCGATTTTCCATGGCAGCTCTAACTTCAGTAACCTTGGAGAGGGATATCCAACTTTCAAAATTCTGACATGGGGACATGCCATTTTTTTTCCACATTCTCATTAAGCTGTACATTTCTCCTCCAGGAGTCCTCATTGGGAGATCTCCAGGGACACTAAACAGAAAAGATCTCTATCTACTCGTACTAGAATAGCTGCAAGAACTCTAATGAGCAACATATTTAAATAAAGAGAGGTTTTTCATCTTTACACAAAAACATATAAAACATATAAATTCTTCTTTGAAGAATAACGGGAGTTAATCCTGTTGGCAGATAAAAAAATGACCTGAACCATATTGTTGAACCAATTGGGTGGAGATACGTCTCCACCAAAGGATGTGCAAGTCACTCCTTCCCTCCACTAGCCTGCAGGTCACCCTTGGGCACCTGCTTGGCCCCCTGATCAGTGTCATGTGAAGCCATGGGAGCAGGTGGTGCACATCACAAGTCCTGGTTATGTGACCACTGACACCAAGCAGACAACTTCTGAAGACATTAATAATGGTTGGAGTGAACCATCTTGTAAAGGCACTCCCCAGAAGAAGGTAATGGCAAATCATTTCTGTAGAAAAGTTTGCCAAGAACAATCATGGTCAAAGACTATGATCACCCATGTCATATGACATGTCACATAATGATGATGATATTAATCAATATGGTTTCATAGTTATTGCTACTGATACCATTTGGATTCTGAAGTCAATGAATGACAACAGCACAAATCACATATGGTAATGGCTTAATATTTGTAGCAATTTCTAGTTGAATGACACATCCGGATACATCACAGCCTGGCATGGTAACTGACACACCCCTAAGCACAAGAAATTACAGAGAGATATGAACTCAGCCCAGTCCATCACAGAAATCAGCTTTCCCTCCATTTCCTCTGCATATACTTGGGAAGGAAGCAAATATAAAGATTTAAAGACTAGCTTTATTTTTCACATGTATGTCGAAACAAACAGCACCATGCTTTCTTTGCAAGAAAACAAATCAATGAAGATTGTGCTTACCTTCAAGTGTCACCACCTTTCCGGTGCTAACATAGCGTGCCAAAGGCTTACTAATCCTAACTGTATGTCTTTGGAATGTGAGAGGAAATTAGAACATCCAGAGGAAGCCCACGCAGTCACGAGTAGAATGTACAAACTCATTACAGGCAGTGGCAAGAACTGAACCATAATCTTACAAATGGCACTATAATAGCATAATGCTAATAGCTATACTGTTGTGCCATCCCTTCCTGACTTCCCAAGTTGGAAAGTGCCCTATAATCAAGAGCCCTTTCCATCCCAGTCATTCTTTCTTCTTCCCTCTCCCATCAGGCAGAAGAAATAAGAGCATGAGACCATCCCACAGATTCAAGTTTAGTTTTCGACTCACTACTGCAGCCTATTATCAGACCCACATATTGAGGGATCACTTCATCGAGCACCTTCGCTCCACTGCACCTACTGGGAATCTCCCAGCGACTAGCAACTTTAATTCCACTTACCACTCCCACACTGCCATGTCTGCCCGCCAAATTGAGGCTAGACGCACAGTAGAGGAACAACACCATATATTTCACCTTTGACTTCTCCGACCTGATAGCATGAACATCGAATTCTCTAACTTCCAGTAATCATTCCCTTCTGACCACTTTTCTTCCATTGCCCATTCTCCCTCTGAGACACCACCTCTTTCTCCTCCCCCATCCCCTCGACATCCCCATCACCCACCCATTCCTCCCACTAGTTCCTTCTTCAGCTCCTTCTTTTGTTCCATATTCCACTGTCCTCTCCCATCAAATTCCATTTTCTTAAGACCTTTATCAATTCCACCTATCACCTCCCAGCTTCTCATATCTTTCCCACTCTGTCTCCCTCCCCCCTTACCTGTCCCTCATTCCTCTCACTGGGATCCAACCATCACCTGCCAGCTATTGGTCCACTCCTTCCCCCCATCTTTTGACTGTCTCCCCTCTTTCTTTCATCCTGATGAAGGGTCTCAACCTGAATTGTCAACTGTCCATTTTGCCCCATAGATGCTGCCCTGCTGGCTGAGTTCCTCCAGCTTTCTGTGCGTTGCTCAAGAACATCTTCAATCCCAATGTTATTAGATATTTGAACAGACTTGTCATGCAGTAATTCTTGATCTCCCAATCCACCTCTTATGGCTCTGGCAATCTACCTGCACTGCACTTTAACTGTAAATACAACAATATATTCTGCATTCTCTTTTCCTTTTTACTACTCAGTGTACTTACATGTGGAAGGATCTAAAAGGATGAAACACAAACACAACTGTTCTTCTGTATATGCGACAACAATAATCCAATAATAATTTAATTCCATCATCTCTTATCCAATAATCTTAGATATGGGTGCTACATCACATCACTCAACCATCGTATCATCTGCAGTTCTCTTTCAGGTCACATAAGAACAATAAGAGACAATTCAGCATATTGAGCTTCTCTCACATTCAGTTACATCAGGATCCAACATCGATTCCATCCATGAGCCTTGATTCTACATGTTGATATATCCAAAGCCAGCAAGAAAATTTTCAAAAGTTACTGAACCAGTATCTGTTGCATTTTCCAGAAAGGATTTCAGCATATTTAACATCAGTTCCAAATAAATGTTAATTGTAATTATATTTCTAAATTCTCAGACTTCTCTCATCAGTCCAAAGCTACTCTTTCGGTAGTGTTATCTTCTCTCCGTCATCAATATCTTTAAAGATCCTAATGCATCAAAAGTATTTGAAGTTATTCTGTTCATTTTATAGAAGAAAAGTATAAGACCATGAGAGATAGGAGCACATTTAGACTATTCAGATCAGTTAGACTGCTCTGCTATTCCATCATGGCTGATTTATTATCCCTCTCAACTCTAAACCAATCTGCAAAATTTACAAAGAAAAATAAAAACTGAAATGATAAATTTCAGAAAACACTATATACACTCAAATGAGCTTAGATTAAAACTGCACAGGATAGAAGGAGGAAGAGGAATAACGGAGATTAAAAATGTACACAAGTCAGATATTACTTCTAAGGATATATTTTCATCAACGAAAACTGGATTCAGCACTCCATGTGAGCTTATGCAATTTGGATAAGAAGTATACACCACTAAACTTAAACTTCTGGCACAACCCAGAAAAATTAAGAAATTATCACTACTGAAGAAATTATCAGTATCAAAGATAAGGCTAACTAATGGAAGAGCATGCCCCTTCATGGAAGACATCCTCATGATCTGAGCAGACTAGATGTCGACAAAGAAGCATTGAATGCCTGGCTCAGATTTGGAGACCTCTTTCCAGAAACAGACAGGTTCCTTGTGGCAATAAAAGGCCAGGTGGTTAACACAAAAACTATCAAAGTTATATAATAAAAGACCAACAAATTCAAGACAATAAATGGAGAAAATGCCAAGTAAAACCAGAAACAATTCAACACATTACAGGATCCTGCAGCAGTTTAACACAATCTAATTACTTACAAAGGCACAATCAAGTGACAAACATAATTCACCAAAATCAAGCTCATAAAAGAAACTATACCTTACAATAAAAACAAGCTGATCCAGTTTTAGAGTAAGAATCCCACTAATTATATTACAACTAATCCTTTATTACAGATAGGACAGTCCATAATAACCATCCGGATATAATAACACTAGATAAACAAGCAAAACAATTTATTTAATAGATATAGCCATTCCAAACACACACAACTTCCAGAAATCAGTAAGTGAAAAGCACCAGAAATATGTTGGATTAAAAGAGGAAATTGAAAGATTATGATACATGAACAGTGTTTACATTATCCCAATAGTAATATTTACAACTGGCATCATCCCAAAGGCACTACACAATAGCACTAAACTATACAGCAATATCTATGTAAATCTTCAGAAAACCATAATACTAAACCCCACAGGAATAGTCTGAAAGCTCTTAGCAATTGAGAAATGAGTGTGCTCTGTGCCTCAGGGCTGTCCAGTTTGAGCTGAGAAAAAATAAAGGAGTAATAATAATAACAAATCTTTCATGTTGCTATATTGACTACCAAAAGCCATTTGACTCTGTCCCTCATTCAGAATCAGAATCAGAATCAGGTTTATTATCACCAGCGTGTGGCGTGAAATTTGTTAATTTAGCAGCAGCAGTTCAATGCAATGCATAATATAGAAAAAAGTAAATATAAACAAACAAACAAATAATTCAATTACAGTATATGTATATTGAATAGATTAAAAACTGTGCAAAAATGGAAATAATATATATTTAAAAAGTGAAATTGCGTTCGTGGGTTCAATGTCCACTTAGGAATCGGATGGCAGAGGGGAAGAAGCTGTTCCTGAATCCCTGAGAGTGTGCCTTCAGACTTCTGTAGTATCTCCTACCTGATCGTAACAGTGAGAAAAGGACATGCCCTGGGTGCTGGGGATTCTTAATAATGGACACTGCCTTCCTGAGACTCCACTCCATGAAGATGTCCTGGGTAATTTGTTGGCTAGTACCCAAGATGGAGCTGACTAGATTTATGACCTTCTGCAACTCCTTTCAGTCCTGTGTAGTAGCCCCTCCACACCCCCCCCCCCCATACCAGACAGTGAAGAAGCCTGTCAGAATGCTCTCCATGGTACAACTCTAGAAGGTTCTGAGAGTTTTTGTTGACATACCAAATCTCTTCAAACTCCTAATGAAGTATAGTTGCTGTATATAGCTGCATTGATATATTGTACGGTAGGTCCTCAGAGATGTTGATGACTGGGAACTTGAAACTGCTCACTCTCTTCACTTCTGATCCCTCTATGAGGATTAGTATGTGTTACTTCGACTTACCCTTACTGAAGTCCGCAATCAGCTCTTTCGTTTTACTGACATTGAGTGTAAGGTTGTTGCTGCAACAATCACTCCACTAGCTGGTATATCTCGCTCCTGTTCGCCCTCTCATCTCCATCTGAGATTCTACCAACAATGGTTGTATTATTAACAGGTTTATAAATGGTACTTGAGCTATGCCTAGCCATACAGTCATGAGTAGAGAGAGAGTAGTGCATTAGGCTAAGCACTCACCCCTGAGGTGCACCAGTGTTGATTGTCAGTGAGGAGGAGATCTTATAACCAATCCACACAGATTGTGGTCTTCTGGTTAGGAAGTCAAGGATCCAATTGCAGAGGGAGGTACAGAGTCCCAGGTTAACAGAAGTTAATAGTTCTTAATATATATAAACTACACCCAATTCTTGTGAAATTCCTGCAATATCTGGTGAAGCATCAGCGTACTGTAATCACCCTATCTATTAACAACGAAAAAAGAACAACCATCATTATCAGAATAAATCAAAGCATTTTCCAAGGTGACTCTATGTTCAGTATGGTTCTGTCTAGCTTTAAACCCACTCTCTAATTTAATGAATTGGACAAAAATTGGGTGTCAAATCAGAAACAACAAGCTGAGCTCTACCTTAACACGCTATTTATACATGGATAGTTTAAACTTATATGCTCCTTCATCAATTAAGCTAAAGCAATTAAATCAAATAGCAAAATTATTTTCAAAAGATATAAACATGAACTTTGGACTGGATAAATTCAGAACATTAAACATAAAGAAAGGTGCAATAGAGCTAACAGAATACAAAACAGAACAGCAGGATGCAACACAATTGATGAATATATATGAAATATATAAGTATGTGAGATACCAACAAGGAAAGAAAATAGTTAATGGTGTGATAAAAGAAAAGCGTTTGACAGAATTTACTGCAAGGCTTCAGAAAACCTGGCAAACAGAGCTCAATGATAAAAATATAACGAAGGCAATAAACGCTTTTGCTGTCCCCGTATTAATGTATGCTTTGGCATAATATCTTGGTCCAAAACCGATCTGGAAAATTTACAAAGAAAGATAAGAACTGAAGAAATTTCAGGAAACATAATGTACATTTGAATGCACTTTGATTAACACTACCTCGGACAAAAGCGAAGAGGAATAACAGACATTAAAAATCTACACAACAGTCAGATAAAACTCCTAAAGATATAATTTCATCAATGAAAACTGGATTCAGCACTTCGTGTAAGCATATGCAATTCTGATCCGAAGCATACACCACTAAACTTAAATGAGACCACAACCCAGAAAAGTGAAGACATTATCACAATTGAAGAAAAAGTTAACCAATGGAAGATCATCTCTTTCCATGAAAGACATCCCCACAATCTGAGCAGACTAGATATCGACAAGGAAGTGTTGAACACCTGGATCAGAGTTGGAGATCTCTTCCCAGAAACAGAAGGTTTCCTTGTGACAATACAGGACCAGGTGGTTAACACAAAAACATTTTTAAATTACCTAATGAAAGACCAACAAATTCAAGATGATAAATGTAGAAAATGCCAAGAAATATCAGAAACAATCCATCACATTACAGGATCCTGTAGCATTTTAACACAATCTGATTACTTACTCAAGCCCAATCAAGTGTAATGCCCTGGTTAAGATTTTTACTGCTATGCTGTAGGCATTTCATTTCAGCAGTTCTGTAAGAGCAGTATCACTTTCAGCTTGTTTTGGTTTGAGCTGTGATAAGAAGCTTTGTTATTCAACTTATGAATGTGGTGTCAGTTAGTCAGGATGGTAGACTTGGGAGAAAGTCTTAGAGAACACAGGCTGAGAGGTGTCAGTTGGCGGGAGATGGAAGAAGTCGGGGGAAAGATGGCTGAGGGTGCCGTCCCTGTTGCACAAAGTGTTTTGTGAAGGTGAATGGCTTCACGGAGGAAGAACCAATACTCCCGTGGGAGACATGCTTGTTCGAGTTGGATTTCAAGTGACATTCCAAAGATGGTGTGTGCTTTCATGCAGTCAGAGGGTCCAGCACGTGTGTGACAGACCAGTTCAAGATGAGCTCCAACCTATGTGCACAGTTGACTGTTCAAGAGTAATGGGCCCTTTTTGATTTTTTTCTTTTGCTAAAATTAAAATTCTTAAGTATATTCCTTTACAATTGTATGCGGTGTACGATCTGCTATTTTTTGCCGGGGACAGTAAATCACACAGCATTCACACAAACTGGGGTTGGGTGTGTGAGACATCCCAATCTCATCAAATTAGCAGGGCCAAAGCTGTATACACCCTAGACGGATGAAGCCAGAGAAAGGTAGGTTTATCGACATGGGATCCGGTGACCGTTAGCAAGGGCCAGAAGAGTTGGTTTTCCAGAGACCCCCAGAGAAAAAGGGGGTTTTACAAAAGGCAAACATCATTCATCAAAATCTTGCTTTAAAATATAAATATCTATCTATCTATCTATTTATCAATCGGGTAGAACGTACAAGTGCCTCAGGACTCGCACCATCAGGTTCAAGAACAGTTACTACCCCTCAACCATCAGACTCTTGAATGAAAAGGGGTAACTACATTCATTCTAGTTCTGGTGTTCCCACAACTGATGGTCTCACTTTAAGCCTCTTATCTCATTTATTGCTATTTATTTATATTTACATTTACACAGTTTGCTGTTTCTTGATCCTGTTTGCAGTTACTGTTCTATAGATTTGCTAAGGATGCCCACAGGAAAAAGGTTCACAGAGTTGGATGTGGTAAATCTTACTTTGAGCCCAGAATTTTGAACTAGAACCATTAAGCCTTTGTGTTTTCAGTTTAATCTTGTCAAGTTAATTGTGACTGGCACATGCTTCCTACGTTCTATGTTTACTTCAATAGAAATCTTGTTTAGTACCTTAGCAGAGTCATGGTGTTGGAGAGAGAGAATTGTCTCGTGGTGATGCTCCCCTGAGACTCTGTTAGTTTTCCTCTTGTTTCTGTCTCTTCATGGGGAATCTGTCATCCTCCCATCCTGGCCTGAGTCGTGAGACCGCCGTCCTCCTCTCCTGGGCTTGAGTCATTGGCAGAGCTTCCTGTGACTGAGACTCTGCCATTCCTCCGCACTTGGATCCAGCCCTGTCCTCTGAGAGCACACCATGACACCTACTTCCGAAGGGCCCGCATTGTGCTGTAGGTTTTCTATGTGTCTATGTTTCTTATTCTGGCTTCTTCCCAGATCTGATTGAAGGTCTCAGCCCAAAACGTTGGCTGTTTTTTCTTTTCCACAGATGCTGCATGATCTGCAGAGTTCCTCCAGCAATTTGTGTGTGTTGCCAGAGTAAACATAGGTTCTGTTAGAAGTAAATATTAGTTCTGAAATCATTCTTAATGAAAATGTACTCATTGAACTTGTCATTAGACGATTATAGAAGCAGTTCAATAATTTATCCAAAATTTTTCACTTCCCGCACAACTGGAATGGTGAATGTTGGCTTTTTTTCTGCCTATGAGCTCACTGTGACGTTAGAGGAAAGAGGGAAGTGAGTGGTTATTGACGAGAGAGTTAGTCACTGACTACAGGAAGGGAAATGGTGCATATGCTCCTGTTTACATCGATGATGTTGAGGTTGAGATGGTTAAGAGTTTCAAGTTTCTTGATGTGACTATCACTAATAGACTGCCCTGGTCCAGCCACATAAATGCCATGATCAAGAAAGCTCACCAATGTCTCTACTTCCTTAGAAGGCTAAAGACCCTCTGACCATCAACAGCTTTTATTAATGTACCATAGAAACGGGATCACCACCATCCAAGCCATGCTTTCTTTTTGCTGCTGCCATCTGGAAGAAGGTACAGGACCCTCAGGACCCACGCCACCGGGTTCGGAAACAGTTATTACCTCTCAGCTATCAGGCTCTTGAACCAAAGGGGATCGCTTCACTCAGCTTCACTCACCCCATCGCTGAACTGTTCCCACAACCAATGGACTCACTTTCAAGGACTTTTCATCTCAGGATCTCGATATTTATTGCTTAACTATATTCTTTCTCCTTTGTATTTGCACAGTTTGTTGTCTTTTGCACATTGGCTGTTTGTCCGTCCTGTTGGGTGAAGTCTTCCATTGATTCTATTGGGTTTCTTGGATTTACTGTGTATGCCCACAAGAAAGTGAATTTCAGGGTTGTATATAGTGATATAAGTGTACTTTGATAATAAATCTGAATGGCTTGGTATGGAAACTACTCTGCCTAAGTCCAAAAGAACTGCAGAGAGTTCATCACATTGCAGAAACGGTCCTCCCTTCCATGGACTCTGCCTGTACGTCTTGGTCCCTCAGTAAGGCACCCCCAACACTCTCTCTTCTGCTCACTTACATTAGGCAGAATGGACAAAAGTCTGAAAGCATGTACCACCAGGCTCAAGAACAGCTTCTATCCTACTGTTATAAGATGCACTCTTGACCTCAAAGTCTACTTCATTATGGTCCTGTTGTGTTGACTGCCTACATTTCACATCCTCTGTAAATCTGCATTTTCTTATTATTTTTCTCTTGTGCTAACTCAAAGCATGGACACAATGAAATGATTGCATGAACTTTTTCACCGTACCTCAGTGCTTTCGGGCAATTCAGTAAATTCCGTTCAGAGGAATGTCTGCCCAAGCACACGTATCACCCTCGAAATTTGAAAGAGTCTTATTAAGAAAAGACTCCTGAAAGAGTTACCAAAAGAGCTGGCAATACACATGGAAGTGTACCGCAGGAGCAAATAATTTAATAACGCAGACACAGGACATTGTCACATCAGTGTCTGCGCCAGTATTTTTTCCACATGAGCCTTCCAAACTTTCCCCACTTTCTGTTTGCTCACTGTATAATATTCCTTGGTTCTGGGCAGCTATCTAATTTCTTTTTTTTAATGTTTTGAGTCTGTTTCAGCAAAGACTTAGTATGTGCTAACTCGAAGAAATTATTTAACTTGTTATTTCTTCTGGTTATCTCTTAATTACATGTCTCTTGGTAAATTGGTTTTTAATCAGTCATTTAGCCTATCCTCCGCTTGATGTTGTCAATCAAGTCAACCAAATGAACTGGAGTGAAAATGCATTGCTTTATTTAATATTTCTTCATTAACAGTAGCCTCCCTTTCTCCAAAACATTCCTGTAAATCTAGAAACAGCTATTGTTTTGCTGTATCTGCCTCTGTTTTTGAAATGCCTTACCAAAATAGCATTTTCATTAGATGATAGGAAATAAATAGGAAAATAAAATTAATGGGAAGTGTAGCATGCCAAGGATTAAGAAATTTACGAATCCATTCATCCAACAAGGTTGAATAATTTGAGTTAGAGCCTTAAAGTAGGGTATCTGTATGCTTGAAGGAGAAGACAGAAGCTGAATCAGAATACTAGAGTATGAACTTAGTTATTCTTGGAATCCATAGGCAGGATTCTCAAGACCAGACATGACTGTAGGAGACCTGGCGGCTTGCACTACGTTTATAAGACATGAAGTCAACCACAATGTGTCTGTGGAAGAGGTGTATTTGGAACATAAATTGGGACTTAAATTTGAAACAGAAAACTAGTAGCCACAAAGAGCTGGAGGACTGTAAACTCCTTTTGGCTTGACTGGAAAACAGATGACTGCAGATCAGCATTTGTATCAGAATAACCCTATGAGGACTATAGAGCTTCAGTGGGAGATATGGTTCCTTGTTGTTAAGACCACAATCTGGAATCCAGTGTTCCGGTTAGGAAGAAAGGAAGTATTGGATTTGAAAAGTACAGATCCACCAGTGAAACCAGGACTAAAATAGTGTAATTAATCACAAACAAGAGAAAATTTGCAGATGCTGGAAATCCAAGCAACACACACAAAATCCTGGAAGAACTCAGGCAAGACGCCAGGCAGCGTCTACGGAAAAAAAAACACAGTTGACGTTTTGGGCCAAAACCCTTCAGCAGGACTGGAGAAAAAAAATGCTGAGAAGTAGATTTGAAAGGTGGGGAGGGGAGAGAGGGACATCAGATGATAGGTAATTGATATTTAGTTCATTATTGTCACTTATACTGGGATATTTTTGTTTTGCTTACCATCCATACAGATTATTTAAATTATAAGAATAGGTTCCTTGAAGGGTAATGTAAATGAGTTGTTCAAGATGCTAAAGGGATATACAAGATTAGTTAGAAAGGAATTGGTTCAGGATATCTAGGACCTTTGGATGCATTCTGAAATCTATAGCAAACCATTCAGGTTGAAATTGGAAAGCAATTTTTCACACAAGACCTTGCAGCAATCTGCATTGTACCTGCCCATTACCCAAGGACTATAGTTGCTAGGGCAACTAAAATTTTCAAGGTCTATACATTGATATTAGATGGAAGTGTCACAAAATTTGGCTCAAGCGTAGATCAACGGAACTCAGTCAAAAATCAACCTTTTCCTAATGTTGCCAAGTTTACTAGCTGAATGGCAAAGGTGCTTTCCTATGAAAGTAATAAAAAGCATTGATTGATTATGGTACTGTAAGCATAAAACATTTTCTTGTATTCAGCTTGGCAAGAATAGAAATAAATGCTTGTGGTGTACTACAACTTAATTGGATCTGTGAAGTTTTCTTTTTAAGCAGCTCTTCCAATGAATGATCGGATTGCCTACAAGGCAATGTAGGCTTGTTGTGGGGGATGTTCTGGAGATTAAAACCTTGTGTCACATGCTGTGAAACTGTAAAACCTCTCTGTTTTAAATGGCTCCAAGATTTACTGACACGTCAGGTGCAAATCTCACCTTCTGTGCTAGCTGGTAGCTTATATGGTTTGGTTGCTTATATGTTCTGTAGATTCAGGAACAATTCCTGCTGATTGGAAGGTGGCTAATGTTGTCCCACTTTTCAAGGAAGGAGGGAGAGAGAAAACAGGGAATTATAGACCGGTTAGCCTGACATCAATGGTGGGAAAGATGCTGGAGTCAATTATAAAAGAGGAAATTACAACACATTTGGATAGCAGTAGAAGAAACAGTCCTAGTCAGCATGGATTTTTGAAGGGAAAATCATGCTTGACTAATCCTCTGGAATTTTTTGAGGATATAACTATGAAAATGGAGAAGGGAGAGCCAGTGGATGTAGTGTACCTGGACTTCCAGAAAGCTTTTGATAAAGTCCCACATAGGAGATTAGTGGGCAAAATTGGGGCACATGGTATTGGGGGTAGAGTACTGACATGGATTGAAAATTGGCTGGCTGACAGGAAACAAACAGTAGCGATTAATGGGTCCCTTTCGGAATGGCAGGCTGTGACCAGTGGGGTACTGGGACCGCAGCTGTTTACAATATACATTAATGATTTAGATGAAGGGATTAAAAGTAACATTAGCAAATTTGCTGATAACACAAAGCTGGGTGGCAGTGTGAAATATCAGGAGGATGTTATAAAAATGCAGGGTGACTTGGACAGGTTGGGTGAGTGGGCAAACGTATGGCAGATGCAGTTTAATGTGGATAAATGTGAGGTTATCCACTTTGGTGGCAAGAACAGAAAGGCAGATTACTATCTAAATGGAGTCAAGTTAGGAAAAGGGGAAGTACTACGAGATCTAGGTGTTCTTGTACATCAGTCAATGAAAGCAAGCATGCAGGTACAGCAGGCAGTGAAGAAAGTTAATGGCATGCTGGCCTTTATAACAAGAGGAATTGAGTATAGGAGTAAAGATGTCCTTCTGCAGCTGTACAGGGCCCTGGTGAGACCCCACCTGGAGTATTGTGTGCAGTTTTGGTCTCCAAATTTGAGGAAGGACATTCTTGCTATTGAGGGAGTGCAGCGTAGGTTCACAAGATTAATTCCCGGAATGGCGGAACTGTCATATGTCGAAAGATTGGAGCGACTGGGCTTGTATATACTGGAATTTAGAAGGATGAGAGGGGATCTGATTGAAACATATAAGATTATTAAGGGATTGGACATGCTGGAGGCAGGAAGCATGTTCCCGCTGATGGGTGAGTCCAGAACTAGAGGCCACAGTTTAAGAATAAGGGGTAGGCCATTTAGAACAGAGATGCGGAAAAAATTTTTCACCCAGAGAGTGGTGGATATGAGGAATGCGCTATCCCAGAAGGCAGTGAAGGCCAAGTCTCTGGATGCATTCAAGAGAAAATTAGATAGAGCTCTTATAGATAGCGGGGTCAAGGGATATGTGGAGAGGGCAGGAAAGGGGTACTGATTGTGTATGATCAGCCATGATCACAGTGAATGGCAGTGCTGGCTAGAAGGGCCAAATGGCCTATTCCTGCACCTACTGTCTATTGTTGCAAGCTGTTAAACACAAGCAACTGTTTTCCAAATATAATTCATTCAAGATTCAAGATTCAAGACTGATTATTTTTGCTCTTCAGTAGACAAGTGTGAAGGAGATTGAGCTAATTGTTACACTGGACCCAATGAACACAATAAGCATAAAAACATAGTAAGTATAGATATAAAAGCAATTCTATAAAATACAATCTACAATTAATTGTTCTGTTTGGCCATATAAACATAAGATTAGCTTTATGATTGTCTATACATAAAGTGATACTAGATGCAAGTGTATCTGAACATAACATTGACTCTAACAGGAAATGATAAAGTGTCAAAGTGACTTTTGGCAAGAGGAGCTCTTTAGGTAGCAGCAGAGCAGACGAAAACACAATAGGACATGAGGGTGTCGCTGTAGGTACAAGGTGTGGAGTGTAAACGTAAAGTCACTGTGCATGGGGGGGGGGATGAAGGGTGCTGATGGGCAGCGGAGAGGATTAGCTGGTGTGGATGTAGTGGTGGTATACTATTTCTATACAACTCTGAGGGGAATGCTTTACAAAATCCCTGTTCCCAATTCCAAGCTTAAACTTAAATGACATATGCTCATATTTTATGTATCCTGAAGCACTACTGCTTAGAAATTGGAATCCATTTCTTTCTCATGGGTTAAAACATCATCAACAGCAGAATTAGGACCACAAAAGATCAAACAATAGGCTACAAACACGTGGACAACAGGATGAGCTGGTTTCTATTAAAACACACTGTAAGTCATGACCTATGCAAAACCTAATGACAACACCTGCAACTTATCATATCTGCTATTATTTTGCTCCCCAGCAGTTAGGGGAAGGAATTATTATTTCCGGGTCATACGCAGTATCAGCCTTTGGGTAAAAATTTTTCCTTGGATGCTCCTCCTTTAAGGGCTGTTTTGTATCACACACTGCTCACGTTGAATGGGGAGCTTGTGACAGAAAGTTCCAAAAGTTAATAGCAAAATAAAACATGCCTGCTCATTCTCTAAATTGTTCCACAAATAAAGCAACACACGCAAAATGCTGAAGGACTCAGCAAGTCAGGCAGCCTTTGTGGAAGGGAATAAGCTGTTGACATTGTGGGCCAGGACCCTTCATCAGGATCTGACTTTCTGAGATGCTTTAAAATTCTGTGGGTGTTGCTCAAGGTTTCCAGCATCTCAAGTTCAGGTTTAATTATCATTCAACCATACATGAATATAGCCAAATGAATCGGTGTTCCTCCGGGGCCAAAGTGTAAAACACGTTACCAATAGCACACAGCACACTGCACATACCACATAGCACAGATAATATATGAGGTTATGATTTCAGAAAAACATGCAGTCACAAAGAAAGAAAAAATATATATTGTCCAAGTCTCTGAGTGGCATGATTGTAGATTGATGGTAAATTGGCCTAGTCCACTGAGCAAACAATGGAGAGCAGTACCGAGCGAACACCAGAGAGCAGCACCAGAGGGATGGGCCAGGATTCCAATGTACCCAAAGAGAGCACAACACTCTCACACACTGCCTCTAATGTCTACACCCCCTGGGCAATTGCAACAGGTGACCACTCTGCAGGGTCTAGTCCTCACCACATCCAAGACCATAGAGCTCCCCCAAAATCAGTCCTTCCAAGGAACCAGTGAACCAGACCTGCAGTATTCTAGGTTATCAATGTCCAACAGGATCTTGTGATCACAATAAAAACATCCACTCTCTTTCTTTCTTTTTCAATCTTTTTATTGAATTTCATATATAAAAAAACATAATATAATAATAAATAGGTTATAAATGCATAAGACTTGAAATTGAATTAATAGTAGGATAACAATATCCTATTAAAATATCAACAGAAAAACATAGTACATTATCAATCAAGTCTATAATAATTATATGAAAAAAATAAAAATAATCATCAAAAGAAAAAGAAAAAAATATAAAAATACAGGCAAAAATATTAAAAAATACTAAACTAAACTAACATGGGCAATAATAACAGTTTATTTGTATATGATAGTGCCAAAAACTCCGGAACTCCATACCTGAACAAGAATAAGTAAAGAGAAGGTCTGGAAGAGGCCAAATTAATTCAAATGAAAATGTCGAATGAACGGTCCCCAAGTTTCTTCAAATTTAATTGATGAGTCAAAAATAGTACATAAAATTCTACCATCCTTCCCCAATTCAACTTCAATGGACTTTTTAGGTATGATTTTTACCTTAAATCCCTATCAGAAGGGATTAGTGGCTTTTATTTATAATATGATTATGAAGATACAACCAGAAATATCAGGTAGAATTAAACAAGAATGGGAAAAAGAACTTCAATGTAATATATCAATAGAAAAATGGGAAAAAAAATTTACAAATGGTTAATTCTTCTTCTATATGTGCTAAACATGCTTTAATACAATTTAAAATTGTACATAGAGCTCATATGTCTAAAGATAAGCTTGCTCGATTCCATTCTCATATTAACCCTCAATGTGACAGATGTCATTCAGAATTGGCTTCATTGACCCACATGATTTGGTTATGTCCCACTTTACATAACTATTGGAAGGACATATTTGCTACCATTTCCTCAATTTGGAATATCGATTTACAACCTCATTTTATTACTGCAATTTTTGGTACACCAAATGAGGATGATAATCAGTTTTCCCCTTCAATTAGACGAATGATTGCTTTTGTAACATTAATGGCCAGAAGGTCTATATTACAAAATTGGAAAGAAGTAAATCCTCCTACCACGTTCCAGTGGTTCTCTCAAACTATTTCTTTTCTGAGCTTGGAAAAAATTAGAAGCACATCCACTCTCTTGTGTTTTAGAACAAAGCATTTTTTGTTGATCGTCTAAATCTTTCAACTATCATGAATTGAAAATACACGTGGGCTAAGAAGTTAACTGTCCTGTGCTATCATCAGTGGGATCATAAGTTGACCTGCCACCTGTCTTCAGGAGTTTCGGCCCGCTTATGATCAAGGCTCCCTCGAGATGGTGGGCCAGCAGTGTTAAAGCACCACCTCCCACTGATGAGCTTAGCAACTTGGCATCTGCCTCTGTCAGAGTTGTTGGTCGCTTCCATCCAACAGATAGTCTACTCTTCAGGTATCTACGCAGCCACTGAAGAGTTTGGAAAGATGGATACACTGTCCGACTATCTGCCCCTCTGGACGTATTTAGTCCACACCCATGATGATCCTGTCTCTGTTGCCTCAGCTACAGCCCTGCTGGTTGACTTGATCTCTCTTCTAGTGAAGCCAACGTCACACAGCTACTTCTGGAAAGTGAATGCAATAAAGCCACGGCACCCTACTTCGAATGGGTAGCATGAGACCTTCCACCCTCTGTCTCTGCACTCTGATCTTAATTCTGCATACTTGGTTAACTTGCGCTCATGAGCTTCATCGATGTTGTCTTCCCAGGGGACTGTGAGTTCATCAATAACCACTTCTCTACTGTTGTCAGACCAGATGATTATATCTGGACGCAAATGTGGTGAAAACTACTTGCTCCGGGAAACTGCCTTTCCCATCCAGGTCGGCCTTCACACACCGATCATTGACTGAAGAAAGTATGCTTGATCGTGGGCCTGTACTGTACACCGTTGACTTGGAGCCTTCTTTCGCAAATGATATGTGATGTCCTGTGCAGCATGGGGCATGAGGTAAGTTGTGCTGCAGCATTGTCTGCTCAACTGCTTCTGTTACAACTTTGAGAATGTTGTTATGTCTCCAGGTGTACATGCTGCTGGAAAGATTGACTCTGCATGCACTCAAAATGTGTTGAAGTGTTCCCTTCTCACCACAAGCAGCACACCTGTCTGTCTTATCTTCATACCAGGTGCTGAGGTTGGCAGGTGTTGGGAGCAGGTCATACACTGCTCTGTATAGAAACGAAATGCGGAGCGGTTCCATCTGCCACAGAACATTCCAAGATAGATGTCATTGTTCAACACTTTCCCACCAGATCCAAGCACCTTGTTTGGTCAGGCCAGCTGCCTTAGCTAACCACTTCTCCTCTTCTACCTCTTGTATTCCTTGTGTTACAAGTTCACAATACTCCTTACCTGTAGAAGATGACCACCACTTGTGGGTTATCCATCCAAGTCCCTGGCGGCCTAGCTGGGTAGCCCCAACCATCTCCTCATGCTTCAATCTAGACTCTGTCTCATCAACTGCTGCCCGGGCTGACCACTTCCTGTCTGATCTCACATCCAGCTGGATGTTCTTGATGACAGGGTCTTTTGAGTCTCGAAGCATCAAGAATGATCCTACCTTGGCTACCTTGACCTCTTCAACAAGGGATTGCACTGGGATGGTAAGCTTTGTCTGGCTACTGTGGATTGCAACATTAGTGAGGCTGCTCGGTACTCCAAGCCTCTTCTTCACATACTTGTTGATCTTCTGTTCCATTGCCTCAACATGGGACATTGCCACTTCATAGACGGTTAGTGGCCACATTATCCGTGGCATCAGTCCGTACTGCAAGCACCACAACTTCAACTTGCCAGGCAAGCCACACTTGTCGACAGACATCAGACCTCTGCTGATCTGTTCTCCTGTCTCTTAAACCCTCTTGGTGTCTCTCAGCTCCTCTGTGTACCATCGCCCAAGGGTCTTAACTGGTTGGTCCTGAATGGATGGAATCTCCTCTCCACAAAGGGTGAAATGAAAGTCAACCAACTTTCCTCTCCTAAGAACAAGGCTCCTTGACTTCTTGGTCTTGAACTTCATTCTTCCCCAATCCATTAGCTCCCCGAGTCTAGATAGTACACTTTCCACAGCCTCTGTGCTAGGACCCAAAAGGGTGAGATCATCCACGAACGCTCGTATTGGTGGCAATTCCCATCCGCCATCAAGTGCGACACCTGGTCCCACTGATTCTGCAGTCCTCACAATGACCTCCATGGCTAACACAAAAAGGATGGGTGAAATCGCACGTCCCATTGGGATACCAATGTCCAAGCTCTGCCACCTGGTTGTAAACTGCTCAGTGGAAAAGCCCATCCGGAAATCGTTGTAGCACTGCATAACGAAGTTCCTCACCTTAGCAGGAATCCATAGGAATTGCATTGCAAACTCAATCAAGACATGGGGAACAGAACCATATGCACTTGCAAGATCAAGCCAAACTACAGCCAGATTTCTTCGCAACCTTTTCGACTCCTGGATGGTATGCCATATCATACTAGTATGTTCAAGGCATCCCGGGAAGCCTGGTATTCCTGCCTTCTGCACAGATGTATTTACCAATCCATTCTCTATCACAAATGAAGATATTCTTTCTGCTAGAATGCCAAACATATTCTTCCCCTCTACATTCAGTAACGAAATTGGTCGGAATTGATTCAATGTAATAGAAATCTCTTCCTTCGGGATGTATACTCCTTCAGCATCACTCCATGACAAAGGAACAACACCTTGTCTCCAAACCACCTTTAACAATCTCCACAAGTATTTCCTCAGCTCTTCACACTCTCTTGAATACCTTATACGACACTCCATTAGGTCCTGGCGCTGAACCTGACCTTGCCTTTCTGATGAACCGCTCAACTTCTGCCAGTTTGGGTTCTGACAGATCGAACTTCACTCCTTGCTCGGAAGGCTTCACAAGCCGAGAAATGTCAAATATGATAAGGGAATAGTCTGACCCTGATACTAGCCACTTAAATGGCACTCTCCATATAGCATCCAGACCACCAGCTGCATGCATTTACTGAGAGAAGAGAATTTAGAGAGGAGGGTAGGCAGCGATCAAGAATGAGAGTCTCTCAGTTCATTGAGAGATACTTTAACAAGCTGGTGAATGAGATCATTCCAGGATCAGGGCAAAGAGTATAGGAGTAATGAGCAATGTTGGCAAAAATATACTGGATATGTCAACTATGACACAATAAGTAATACTGTTTAATCTACTACATTACTATCACTTTCTTCAAAAGTCTCCTCAAGACTTGCATACTTGATCACAGCATCCTTAATTCTTCACTCAATTTTTTTAATGGAACACAGATTTTTTTATTATATGAGAGCCACTACACAGATGAAAGACATTTATCCTAAATGTGATTCATCCTAAATTTCTACAGCAAATTAATTTACATCAAATTAAAATAATTTTGAATTTCTACAGATGTATTGTGGAGAGTTTTCTAATTGACTGTATCATGCCTGGTATGTGGAGAGGGAGGGTGTCCACTGCACAGGATCAAAGTAAGCTGCAAAGAGTTATAAACTTAGTCAGCTCTATCACGGGTACTAGTCTTCTTGGTATCCAGGATATGTTCAAGGAGGGATGCCTCAAAAAGGCAGCATCTAAAATTAAGGACCCTCATCACCCAGGTCATGCCTTGTTCTCATTGCTACCATCAGAAAGGAAGTATAGAAGTGTGAAGGCATACACTCAATGATTCAGGAACTGTTCCTTCCCCTTTGCCATCTGACTTCTGAATGGACACTGAAACAATGAACGCTACCTCAATACTTGTTTATTTCTATTTTACACTAATTTAATTTAACTATATATATATACTTCCTGTAATTCATGTTTTTTCTATTATTATGTATTGCAATGTATTGCTGCCACAAAGTCTACAAATTTCACAACATTTACCAGTGATATTAAACCCAATTCTGATTCTGCATTTTTCAAATGTACAGTTTGCAATAGTGCCATCAAGGTTAATGTATGTCAGTTCTAACTATGCACTATTGATTTAAAGTAACATCACATATAAACATTTGGCAACAGATTTAGTTTGATGATTTCTCATAAATGTGCAACAATTTCTTCCTTTTGATAACTAGGGTTAAGTTTTCTTTTGAAGATGTGTGTGTGGTGTGACTTTTATATATTGTACAAGCTGCTGCTGATAGCTGAGTCTCATCTGACTTGAATAAAAAGAGTGTTTTTGGTGGTTCTGTAATTATTTATACTAGTGAACAACAACACAGGGTCTACAGCAGTTTTGGGACACTGAGAGACTAGAAATTAGAAAGTAAAGGGAAATCAGGATTTGTCAGGATAGAGCAGTGCAGGAACCCAGCATTACGGATATATCAGTAAGCTTGACGTATTAGAGCAATCAGTCATTTGCCTGATATATGAAATAGGTAGTGACATTTTTCGCAGTAATTAAGTTCCTGGAAGGGACACAGAATGGAGTAACACAACCATTAGTGAGAAGGGGAAGCATTGTCACTGGCAGCTGAACCAAAGTATATGAGACACTGGTGAGTTTAATCATGTCATAGATAGGTTAAAACATGGACACTTCTCTAACGAGACTGCTGCAAACACTTAAAGAACCACTTTAATCCAACACATTAAGCAATTTTTGGGAATTGTCGGTTTGAATCATGCAGCCAGAGCAGAAAGTGGTTGGCAAGTACATTTGTCCGTTATTTTCAAACCACACCATGATGATCCTTGTCAGAAAATGTTCTCTCAATTTTTCCAGGTTATATAAGAGGAGCCGGAAACAGTCGATCTCGTGTTTCACACCAGAAAAATAAAAATAATTAGAAGCTGAACAAAGCTGAAAAAAAATAACAATGTTATGCAATTCAATTTCCAAAGCAGAATTCTCTTCCAAGAAGTTATTTGGAATCAGTGTTATCTGTTGACATTGGATTGGATTCATTGTATTTCAGCCTCTCAAGACTTAGAGAAAGAGTGATCATAAATGCACTGGTGTAAACATAATAGTCACAATTGCCTCTAGCTGGCTAGTCTGTGCTTAATTTCCCAAAAAGTAAACAATATATTGTTTTATAATATTCGGGTTAACTTAAGGATAGTGCTCTAAAGGATATGTTTTAATATTTTGAATATTAGTCACATTAAGATATCAAAATAATAAAGTGGGATCACGAAATGATTCTCAGCCAGATAAGTAAAGGAATGGTGATTTGCAGTCTAGCCAAACATAACAAAAGTGATAATAGAAGAATTATAGAATAATACCACATGGAAAAAGACCCTTTAGTCCGAGAAGCATCAAGCACCTATTAAACCTAAACCCATTTATTCTCCTCTGCTACTCTTACCATACACCTACACTCTGTAATTTTACAGAGCCAATTAACCTAATAGATCACTTTTTTTAGGGATGTGGAACGTAACTGGAGCAAATCAAAGAAACCCGTGTGGTCACAGAAAGAACATGCAGACTCCGCACAGACAGCTTCAGGAGTCAGGATTGAACCCAGATCACTGGAGCTGCCAGGCAGCATTTCTATTAGCTAAAACAAAGTGCTGCCCTCAAGGGGAACAGTAGCATTTCTGATGAAGGGTCATCAGCATGAAACATCAACTCTCTCCCCAAACTTCCTTTCCACATGAAAATGGGCTCATAAAGAATATTTTAAAACAATTGAATCTAAAGATCTGCTAGAAGGATTGCTGGGAAATTGCATCATTAAGAGTAATTTCTTCCACATGTGATTCTCCATTGAAAGGATGGCACTGGTATACTGACTCTATTACTATACCAAGAGGCCAAAGTTTGATCATTGGTAGCGGGTGCTGATCTTTTTCGATAACTGAGACTGATGGCACGGTTCAGAATTAGAGCCCTACAAGGCTGGGGCATGGGAAAGACCAGTGGAAAATATGTTGAACACTTCTCAACCAACCAGCAACAATCTTTGGCAAAATAATAAATCCCATCTGGGACTTCTCAGTGAAGTCCTCGGACTTTGAAGTGTTGGATATCAGGTTACATCAGTGCTATGGGAGTGGACATTTTGTTAGGCATAAGAAAAATACAATGGCAGAATTCCTGGAGGTCCTCCCCCTCTTCCCACACACCACTGCTCACCCATCCACAGTAAGAGCCAGACAGATAGGGGGCCAGCTCCACACTCTAGAATTCTGACGTGAAATTTAAGCAAGACATGTCCAGAACTCTGACCTGTAAAAGGTGAACATTGTCACCTCATCCTTATCCCAGGATGGAAATCAAGAGAATTGCTGGTGCCGGAATTCAGAAATTAAAACAGAAAATGCTGGGAACATTCAGCAGGTTTGACAATATCTGTGAAAAAGAGTTAAAATTTCAAGATTTAATGAGGAGTCTCAGGCCTTAAAGATTAACCCTATTTCTGTGCTCACAGATGATGTAAGGAGGATTTTCAGCATTTTCTGCTTGTATTCCATGCTCTAAGATTGCAGGACTGAAATGTTCAAATATATTTTACTGAACAATTGACTCTGTGGTTATTATAAAATAGTACCTTAAGTAACCAAACTCCTAAACCTTTATTTTTTATCTGAGCCACTTTCATTGTGCCTCTGGGCATAGGAATTTTTGGTGATAGAAGTCGACTAAGAAATGACACAAAAGGGAACGAGATTGTCATCAGGTCGTATCCATCCCAGATATACACAATAATTCCTATGTGGGAATCGAGGTTTAACCTGCCTCAAATGTGACCATCATCATAAGTGACGGTAGCGGACTGTCCAAATTCAAGGGTTTCCATCAATAGGTTTTACGTAAGACTGGCATATGATTGCTTCCAAAACAGTCAGACACAGTGGCCCAGCAGAGATGAAAATCGCATTCTCTGCCAGAAAATACATCTTGGAAAAATATCTTCCTTTTCTAAAATAATTTTGCATCATCCCTTTCCAAAGAGGGGGAACATTTAGGTTGGAATTTGTGCCTTTACCCCTCTCCCAGACAAATAGCTTTTGTTAAACTTGCAGTACACGTACACTGGGTATTATAGATCTATATTAACCAAACTATGGGGACTCTGAGTTTAAATACTGCTGTAATTATGGACGTTTATGGTTAACAACATTGATGGAAGGAAAAGAAAACTGATTAGTACTTATGTAGTATGAGACTATTGAATGCTGATGTCCAGTAGGATCTTTATCTTTGCCTAAGAAACACAAAAGGTTAACTACAGCACAAGAGGTCCTGCAAATGCTGCACATCTGAGCAACACACACAAAATGCAGGAGGAACTTAGCAAGTCAAGTGGCATCTATGAGGGGAATAAACAGGTAAAGTTTTGAGCTGAGACACTTCATTAGGACTACAAAGGAAGAGGGCAAAGGCCAGACAAGAAGCTAAAGTAAGGGGAAGGAGTTCAAGCTTAACAAAAAGGTACAACAATTTTTGAAAGACCAAAGGAATGTTGGGTTTTATTTCAAGGCAGAGACTGGAAGACAAGATTCTGCACAAAAATGGAACCAACTGGTGGTGGAACTCAGCGGGTGAGACAGCATGAAGGATCTTCACCCAAAACGCTGAGTGACCATTTCCCTCTACAAATGGAGCCTGACCCAGAGTTCCTCAGGCTGTTTGTTTTATTTTGCTCCAGGTTCCAGCATCTGCGCTCTATTGTGTCCCTCCAAAAGTCCGTGCTGTCGTTTCAGTGGAACCGGGGTGATACCGCTTAGTTGAAATGTTGAACCAAGGCCCCAGCTGCTCTGTGACGTAGAGGTGAAGGTTCAGATGTCACTATTTTATATAGGTTCTGGGGAATTCTCCCAATACCCTTAGCAATATTTAGCTCCCAGACAACACCAACATAATGGATTATCCTTTATTACACTGCTGTTTGTGAGAGTGTGCGGTGGACAAGATGGCAGAGTGGGAATAAAGGGAGCCTTTTCTAGTTGGCTGCCAGTGACCAGTGATGTTGGGATGGCTTATTTACATGTTATAAGTCAAAGATTTGGATGACAGAATTGATGGTTTTGTGGCCAAGTTTGCTGATGATACAAAGATAGGTGGAGGGGCAGGTAGTGTTGAGGAAGCAGGGAGTCTGTAGAATGTCTTAGATTGGGAGAAAGGGAAAAGAAATGAGAAATCAAAATGTCATGTAGGGAAATGTATAGTCATGCATTTTGGTAGAAGGAATAAAAGCATAAACTATTTTCTGAATGGGAAGAACATTCAAAAAATCAGAAATGTAAAGGGACTTAAGAGTAATTGTTCAGGATTCCCTAAAGGTTAACTTCAAAGGTTCAAAGTTCCAATTTAATGTCGGAGAAATGTATACAATATACATTCTGAAATGCCTTTTCTTCGCAACCATCCACGAAAACAGAGGAGTGCCCCAAAGAATGAATGACAGTTAAATAATAGAACCCCAAAGTCACCCCGCAGCTCCCCTCCCTTCCTCGCGTAAGCGGCAGCAAGCAGCAATCCCCCCCTTCCCCCTACCGGCAAGAGAAAAGCATCGGCACCTGCATGAGCAAAGCAATAGCAAAGACAGAGACTTGCAGTTACCCCAAAGACTTAGCGTTTCACCCAGTATATGACATACCACGGGCTCTTGCTCTCTCTCTCCCTAATAAGGGGGAAGGAGGTGTCTCCGTTTCACAGTGAGCGAGGAGACATAACAAACAACTCACTGGTTTACCATGTTAAAAGTTTGTTATGTAGCTTTTCTCGAGCTTTGTGGCTGAAGATCTCAAAGATCTCCAGTCTTCAGGCACACAACCACAGATATCCCAACTCCCCTGACAACACACAGATCCTAGCCTTCCAAATCCAAGCTGGACTCTTTGGCCGAACCCCTGGCTTGTGAACAATGGCTGGTTGTGAAACCATGGGAGTGAGTCCCATTCCCACAAAGAACCGAAGTCAGCGTGTAACTCCAGGTCGAAGTCTTCAAAAGAAACCTGAAAGGGAAAAATAGAGATATTAAAGATGGAAATAGAGCTGTTTCCAAAGATGCAAGCATAGGAATTGCCGTTTAGCACCATCATTACTCTGCAGGTTGAGCTGGTGGTAAGGAAGGCAAATGCAATGTTAGCATTTATTTCAAACTGACTAGAATATAAGGGCAAGGATGCAATGCTGACACTTTATAGGGTATTTATCAGACCACCCTTGAAGTATTGTGAGCAAATTTCAGCCCCTTATCTAAGAAAAAACTGTTCTGGAATGGAGACAATGGAGAGGTGGTTCACAAAAATGATTCCAGGAATGAAAGGGTTAACATGTGAGGTTCTGGGCCTGTACTCACTGGATTTTAGAAAAATGAGGGGGATCTCATTGAAATCTGTCAAACATTAAATGGTCTGAAGAGAATGGATGTGGGGAGAAGGATGAGAAGGATTAGAAGGAGGAGAGGGGATCTGATTGAAACATATAAGATTATTAAGGGATTGGACACACTGGAGGCAGGAAGCATGTTCCCGCTGATGGGTGAGTCCAGAACTAGAGGCCACAGTTTAAGAATAAGGGGTAGGCCATTTAGAACAGAGATGCGGAAAAACTTTTTCACCCAGAGAGTGGTGGATATGTGGAATGCTCTGCCCCAGAAGGCAGTGGAGGCCAAGTCTCTAGATGCATTCAAGAGAGAGTTAGATAGAGCTCTTATAGATAGCGGGGTCAAGGGATATGGGGAGAGGGCAGGAACGGGGTACTGATTGTGAATGGTAAGCCATGATCACAGTGAATGGTGGTGCTGGCTAGAAGGGCTGAATGGCCTACTCCTGCACCTACTGTCTATTGTCTATTGAGAATGTTTCCTATAGTGGGTGTGTCTAGTATCTCATCTCCTGCTACCTTAAGCCAAAAAAATTACTAATCACCCCGATGAGTTATTAACTTCAAACTTTCTGCATAATCACTCAAAGAGTTGAACTGCATGTGCATGTAACAAGAGCTGTTTAATTCATCTCCTTCCACCTTTGGCCATGAACATTTCAATCGCCCCTGCTGTGGTCTCTTTCTGGAGGTCCAAGATCCATATGTTCCACGACCGCTGGACTATGTGTATAAATGTAGGAGGGGACTATGTTGAAAAATAAATCTGCTAGGTTTTCTAAAATTGACTCCTACTTTAGGCCACAAGCTTATCAGTCACCTCTCATATTTAAAATGGAGGTTGATAGGTTCCTGATTAGTCAGAGAGTTAAAGGTTAAGGGAAGAAGGCAGGACAATGGGATTGAGAGGGATAGTAAATCAGCCGCGATGGAATGGCGGAGAAGACTTGGGCCGTATGACCTAATGCCGTTCCTATGTCTTATGGTCTTATGTTTTCTTCTAACCTAACCCTTGATATGCAGACCATGATTCAAAACGAAAAGGGAAAAGTGATATAGGGAACAAATGAATGTGAAAACAGGGTAGTAATTGGCAACAAACGTTCTGTATAAATGTGGTAAGCATCATCAATGTAGCTGTTGATATGCTAGAGAAAGAGCTGGGCAGGGACCCCAGATAGAACTGAAATAAAACTATACTAATGTATCGTACAAAAATACAGGTGTAGCTTGGGCACACGTGAATGCCCATATCTATACCTTTGATCTAGAGGAAGTGAGTGTGGTTTGAAGGGAAATTGTTCAATGTGAGGATGATTGTTAAGTGCCTGCAAATATATTGAGAAAAACATTAAAGACATTATGTAAGTGTCATTCCTTTTTTTCTGCTGTGCTTTCATAACAGTTTTATAATGGCACACAGCGACGTATGTCATTTTGCAATGGTTTGCATCCTCTTTCTTGTTACTCTGCATTTCATCCCCTGCCAGTCCAAATCTTGTCCACATCTGATTTCTGTTATGTTCCGTTTTATCCAACTGCGAGTAATTGAAACAATATTTAACATTTCTCATAGTCTAATATTATGGGTCCTAAAGGTAACCACAACCCAATCTCAACATGTCATATAAACAAAATAAAAACAAATAATAAACCATGTCCAACAACAATCAAAAATAAAAGGCATTGAAAATGAAGCTTACTTACTTACTGCCCAATTAGGGCAGCAATGAAGGTCCTTTTCTGTCCATACCATCGCACACGGATATAGAAGGACTGTTCATTGCTGTTTCTGTAACAATTTTGCTTTACCTGTCAGGGTCGTTAGCCCTGAGATGAACCTCTGAACCTGAAGGACCGGTGGACCACTCTAAGTCTGACCTCTCCTTCTTGACTTGTTTGGCATGTGTGACCCTGCACAAGACCCTGACTCCAGCCAACATATTTCTCTGGGTCATTGAAGCATGCAAGCCTCCAAACACTATGACAAGGTCATGGTCCTCTTGGAGGTTAAAATGAAAGAGTATAACATTAATCAAATCTATTCTGTATACAGAAGAATGAGTAATTATTAAGGATTGGTGAGCATTAATGAGTAATCAATTGATATACTGTAGAGTTTATTGACTTATTAGGTTAACAAGCCACCCACTTGTTCTCCAATATCGCTACCTTAAGGAGGAACAGAGCAGTCTTATTGTACATTATATCATGAAGCCCCAAGTAGCGACATATGTGCAGAAAAGAAGCAACAGAGGAAAAGATCCAAGTTTATTCAATGCTCCCTCAGCTCTACATGAACTAATAAAATGAATGTATACATTAATTTAGATCCGTGAAGGATAAAAAAGGGCAGTGTTAAGGAAGTTACAGAATACCTTGTATCCTATTGTGATTTTCTTGTTTTGATAATGCTAGTGGTTAGCCTCAATGAACATATTTACATGTGCATGTTGGCATAAAGTTATTTTGCTCACTTTCAATACGTATCATAAAATAGAAGCATAAAGCCCTGCAAAAAATATATACAATTGTGGTAACTATTACTGTCACACTGTTTGCTAATTTATAGTTCATGATTCCTTTGGTCATTTGTGCTTTTGTTGGTTGGTTTGGGATTACTGAATATGAGGATAGGTACGTACAGACAAAATGTACAAATCCAGAACTAACGTTAGTTTCTGGTGATTCATTGCTCAACAAAGGTATTTTCATGGCTTTAGTTGGCACATTGTTAAGATCAGTAATGCTTTGTGGTAAAGAATTCATTGGTAACAAAGTACCCTTTCCCAGGATTGCATAAGTTTCTGTTGGCAAGCTTAACAGTTTTCTACAAAAAGTATTCTTTAAAAAGAAGGGTAAGAAATACATTTCTCAGCAGATTACTAACTTGTTACTCTGTATCTCCAATCTGGAAATCCAAGCAACACACAAAAAGTACCGGAGGGACTCAGCAGGCCAGGCAACATCCAGGAAAAGAGCAGTTTACGCTTCAGGCTGAAAGCCTTCTGCAGGTCCTCTGGCATTTTGAATGTGTTACCTTAAGCAGGGTAACAGCTGCATTGTAACAAGTCAATGGGGACCATCTCATCTTCCTGATTTAGAATCATTCTCAATGCATTACAGTAATTCATGTTCATACAAACATAAAAAGGAAATCTGACCTTAATGGAAAGTAAACAGTTTGAAGTTAAAAGGACAGCTTTGCAAACAAACAGCATTGCCAATAGTGCACAGACTGTTGGCCCACAGGATGGGGCTGGTTACAATGTAAAACAATGGGGTTGTGTTAATTGAGCTTGTATCAAACTAGGTAACACTGGCTAAATTTTATAGTTCAAGGAAGTTTGCAGGCCAGATTGATATTATCATTAGCACATTAACTAGCTGTTCAGCATTATCTCGTTTTTATATTCTATTCCCTTGAAATAATTTCCAACATTGCTTTTGCTTTCTTTACCACACACTCAACCTATAAATTAACTTTCTTTGAGTTTTGTACAAGTCCCTTTGCAGCTCTGATGTTTGAGCCTTCTTCCCATTTAGATAATAGTCTGCACAATTGTTCCTTTTAGAAAAATGCATGATCATACATTTCCCAACACTATATTCCATCTGCCACCTTTTTGCCTATTTTCCCAATTTGTCTAAGTCCTGCAGCAATCACATTGCTTCCTCAGCACTACCTACCCCTCCACCTATCTTTGTATCATCCACAAACATGGCCACAAAGCCATCAATTTCACCAAATTGACAAACGATGTGAAAAGCAGTGGTCCCAATCCTGACCCCTGAGGAACACCACTAGTGTCTGGTAGCCAACCAGAAAAGGCCCACTTTATTCCCACTCACTGCCTCCTGCCTGTCAACCATTCCTCTTAGAATGTAACCATTCCAAGAGATTACAACCCTTGAGGACCTGTTTCTCAGCTTCCTTCAGAACTCCTTGTATTCTGTTTTCAGGACCTTCTCCCTTTTTCTCCCTATGCTGTTGGTACCAATATGACTTCTGGCTGGTTACCCTACCTTTTCATGATATTGTGATCGCGTTCAGAAACATCTCGGAAACAGCTGACACAGCTGTACGAAGTACAGGTTAAAATGCACTTATCTACCACATACTTCACCTGGCTGCCACACCAAAAAGAAGGATTTGGTCGCAGTAGAAAGAATACAGAAGAGATTCACCAGGATTTTACCTAAAATGGCAGGATGTAGTTATAACAACAGATTGGTTAGACTGGGTTTATTCTCACTGGAAATTTAAGGAGTTTATGACCAATACAAATAGATAGACAGCTTCGATTTTCCAAGGTGGCAAGTCTAGAACTAGAGGGCAAAGGTGTACGGCAAGAGGGGCAAAATTTAAAGAAGATCTGAGGAGTAAGCTTTTCATACAGACAACGATAAATATCTGGAACAGGCTGCCAGGGGAGGGAG
Organism: Hypanus sabinus; assembly: GCF_030144855.1. Taxonomy (NCBI): domain Eukaryota; kingdom Metazoa; phylum Chordata; class Chondrichthyes; order Myliobatiformes; family Dasyatidae; genus Hypanus; species Hypanus sabinus. The sequence goes on along the minus strand of NC_082722.1, from coordinate 61,340,847 downwards.
TAGAGGCAGATAAAATTACAATGATTGAAAGACATTTGGGCAAGTATTTGTATATGTGTACAGCAATATGGGCTGAATGCAAGCAAAAGGGATTAGCATTGATAAAACATCACAGCTGGCATGGAAAAGGGTTGAAAAGATTTGTTTCTGTGATGCACAATTCTACAATTGTATGTTTCTCTGTAATAAGTAGCGAGTTGGAAATTTAAAGGAGATGTATGTGGTAAGTCATTTTTACACAAAGACTTCTATTTAATAATATTTTCTGAAGATTTTATAAGAGCATTCTTCCAGATTGACAAGCAAAATATATGTTCTTTGATATTTAATATTCTTGATTGCTGAAAAGACTTAATGGTAACTGCGCTTTTTATTTCATTTGCAACCCTATGCATAGATTTCATAACCCATTCTTCCTGCACATAGTTGGAAAGATACATAAGACTCTGCAGTTGAGGTTATGGCATAAAAAACTTTTGCAGGAATTTCCCTAGGGTTCTAATTATATTCCTCAAGCCTTGAATGTTACCTAAGTTTGCATTCATGTTGAAATCAGTCACAACCTCAATGATTCAGGAAAAGCTTCTTCCCCTCTGTCAACCGATTTCTGTGTAGACTTTGAACCCACAAACACTACCTCACTAATTTTTTATTTTTGATTTTTTGAACTACTTCAGAATCAGAATCAGAATCAGAATCAGGTTTATTATCACCAGCATGTGATGTGAAATTTGTTAACTTAACAGCAGCAGTTCAAAGTAATACATAATAAGGAAGAGAATTTTTTTTTAAAATAATAAATAAATAAATAAATAATCAATTACAGTATAGATATATTGAATAGATTAAAAAACATGCAAAAAACAAGAATACTGTATATTAATATAAGTGAGGTAGTATCCAAGGGTTCAATGGTCATTTAGAAATCGGATGGCAGAGAGGAAGAAGCCGTTCCTGAATCGCTGAGTGTGTGCCTTCAGGCTTCTGTACCTCCTACCTGATGGTAACAATGAGAAAAGGGCATGCTCTGGGTGCTGAGGGTCTTTAATAATAGATGCTGCCTTTCTGAGACATTGCTCCCTGAAGATGTCCTGGGTACTTCGTAGGCTAGTACCCAAGATGGAGCTGACTAGATTTACACTCCTCTGCAGCTTCTTTTGGTCCTGTGCAGTAGCTCCCCATACTGGACAGTGATACAGCCTGTCAGAATGCTCTCCATGGTACAACTACAGAAAGTTTTTGAATGTATTTGTTGACATACTTAATCTCTTCAAACTCCTAATGAAGTATAGCCACTGTCTTGCCTTCTTAATGACTATATCAATACGTTGGGACCAGGTTAGATCCTCAGAGATCTTGACACCCAGGAATTTGAAGCTGCTCACTCTCTCCACTTCTGATCATTCTATGAGAATTGGTATGTGTTCCTTCGTCTTACCCTTCCAGAAGTCCACAATCAGCTCTTTTGTCTTACTGACGTTGAGTGCCAGTTTGTTGCTATGACACCACTCCACAGTCATGCGGAATAGTGAGTAGAGCAGTAGAGCTATATAGCGAGTAGTATAGCGTAGAGTAGTATATACTACTCTATATAGTAGAGTAGTATAGCAAGTAGAGCAGTGGGCTAAGCCAGAGTTGTCGTGTATCTGATATTGCCTCCAAACTCGTTCAAAATTTTCTCCTCACCCTTGAAGTAGCCCTCCTCAAATCATACCTGGTTTTTTGGTACAGGCTTGGGTCGCCAGACTTGAAAGCCATAGATCTAGCCTTCAGCAGATGACATACCTCCTGTTTCATCCATGGCTTTTGGTTTGGGAATGTACAGTAAATCTTTGCAGACACATAGTCATCCACACAGGTTTCAATGAAGTTGGTAACAACTGCAGGATACTCACCCAGGTTCGAAGTTGAATCCCTGAATACATTTCAGTCCACCGATTCAAAGCAGTCCTGTAGGCGCTCCTGTGCATCCCTTGTCCATGCCCTCTTGGTCCTCAGTATTGGTGCTGCAGTCTTCAGGGAGTACAAGTACAGCCAGGCAATCAGACTTCCCAAAGTGAGGGCATGGAATAGCACAGTAGGCATTCTTGATGGTGGTGTAGCAATGGTCCAGTGTGGTGTTTCCTCTGGTAATGCAAGTGATCTGTTGATGGCAATTGCTTAGTGATTTTTATCAGACTGGCCTGGTTAAAATCTCCCAAAACGATGGTGAAGGCGTTGCTCAGAACATCTAAAGCCTGATTGACATTGGCCTGAGGTGGCCTGCTACCAAAATGACCCTGGAGAACTCCCGTGGTAGGTAAAAAGGACGGCACTTAACTGCTGGATATTCCAGGTCTGGTGAGCAGAATTGGGACAGCACTGATATATTTGTGCACCAAGAAGAGTCGATCATCAGGCATACTCCTCCACCTCTGCTTTTGAGAGACTCTATAGCGTATAGTAAACCCGTCGACCTGAATCGCTGCATCTGATATGGAAGGGGTTAACCAGGATACTGTGAAACTTAACTATATATATATTTAATGTAATTCACAGCTTTTCTCTCTATTATCATGTATCATATTGTGCTGTACTGCTGCCACAAAAGTAAGAAATATTCACAACGTATGCCGGTGATATTAAACCTGATTCTGATTCTGAACCTAAATGAGCCTTTGTTTCTTGGTAGACACGTAAACTGGTCTCCCTTTAAGTACATCAGGAAGAATGATCTCATATCAGGTGTTACCACTAAATTCCAAATGACTTGGCTAAATTTGAGATTAAATACCCAATCTTATTACACATTAATTTGCATTGCAGTCTGCGTTGCCAAATAAATGAACTACACTTAACTCCTATGTGCAGCAGTACTTTCCATTCAGCCTAGTAGGTATACAGCATAATGCAGGTCATGCACACAGTCCAACTGAACGTTCCTTGTGGGCAGGTTTGCTTGAGTTGTTGTGGACGGTTTAAACTAATTTGGCAGGGGGATGGGAACCAGAGTGATAGGGCGAAGGATGGAACAGTTGGTATTCAAGCAGATGCAATGTGTAGCGAGAATGTCAGGAAAGACGGGCAGATAATAAGGTAAATTTGCAGAGAATGAGATGAGTTGCAATGTAACATGGGGACAAAATCGAAAAGGGTGATGAGTTTAGGACTGTAGTTGTTATATTTTAATGCAATCAGGTAGACCAGTTAGAGACTGACAGGTATGACATTGTGGGCATTATTGAAGAGTGACTCAATGAAGATTATAGCTGGCAGACTAACATCCAAGGATATACATTGCCAGCATGGTTTCTTACAAGGAAAATCTTGCCTGACAAATCTTTCGGAAATCTTTGAAGAAATAACAAGCAGGGTAGACAAAGGAGAATCAATAGATGTTTTATAGTTTGATTTTCAGAAGGCCTTTGACACATGAGGCTGTTTAACAACATAACAGCTAAAGGCATTTCAGGAAAGATACTAGATAAGGGATTGGCTGATTGGCAACAGACAAAGTGGAAATAAAGGGAGCCTTTTCTGATTGGCTGCTGGTGACTAGTGGTGTCCTGCAGGGGTTGGTTTTAGGACCACTTCTTTTTGTGTTACATGTCAATGATCTGGATAATGGAATTCATGGCTTTGTGGCCAAGTTTGCAGATGATACAAATATAGCTGGAGGGGCAGGTAGTGCTGAGGAAGCAGGGAGTCTGCAGAAGGTCTTAGGCAGATTAGGAGAAAGGGCAAAGAGGTAACAGATGGAATACAGTGTTGGGAAATGTGGTCGTGCACTTTGATAGAAGGATTAAAAGTGTAGACCATTTTCTGAATGGCAAGAAAATTCAATAGTCAGTGCTGCAAGGGACTTGGTAGTTACCACGCAGGGTTCCCTAAAGGTTAACTTGCAGGTCAAGCCCATGGAGTGAAAGGCAAATGCAATGTTAGCATTCATTTCAAGGAGACCAGCATATAAAAGGAGGGTTGTAATCTTAAGGCTTTATAAGTCACTGTGAGGTCTCACTGGAAGTACTGTGAGCAGTTTTGTGTCCTTATCTGGAAAAGGATGTCCAGGTATTGGAGAAGTTTCATGAGAATGATTCCGGGTATGAAATAGCTATTTCATGAGGAAAATTTGATAACTTTTGGCCTGTACTCACTGGAATTTAGAAAAATGAGGGAGAATCTCATTGAAACCTGTTGAATCTGGAAAGGCCTAGATAGAGAGGATATGGATAGGATGTTTCCTGTAGTGAGGTAGTGTAGGACCAGAGGGTACGGTCCCAGAATAGAGGAGCATCCATTTAGAACAGAGATGGGAAAAAATTTCTTTAGCCAAAGAGTGGTGAATCTGTAGAATTCGTTGCCACAGGTTGTTGTGGAGACCAGATCACTGAGTGTATTTAAAGCAGAGCTTGATAGGTACTTGGTTAGCCAGGGCATGAAATATTCCAGGAGAAGTCAGGAGAATGAGGTTGAGAGAAAAAAAGACTGAATCAGCCATAATGAAATTGCAGAGTAGACTCATTGGACTCATTTGACTATTAGACTCAAATAGCCTAATTCTGCTGCTATGTCTTATGATCTTATGGTCTTACTCCACCTCCCTAAGATCACATTAAAGAGTACTTCCATGATCTCAATCGATACAAATACACATCTAAATACAATTTAACATTTTTTAAGAACTAAACCTCCACGTGAAATATTTATACTACATTATTTATATGGTATTCTCTCAATTTCTTTATTTGTCATCCAATATCTCCTGCATACAAAAGAAGTCTCTGTACCTCCTAAGAATAAGCATCTGCTGACTCGACCCAGTTTTCTTCCTTTCATTCAAGAGAAGTCCCTTGTTTTCAAATTTCAGTGAAGCTTCAAAACTTGAGAGCTGAGAATGGCAAGAGGTGGGTGCTCAAATTCAGAATGCAAATTTTTAGCTCACTCTTGAGAATTGACAGTGGTTAACTGATCACAAACAGAAGAAAATCTGCAGACACTGGAAATCCAAGTGACACACACAAAATGCTGGAGGAACTCAGCAGGTCAGCAGCATCTATGGAAAAAAGTACGGACAATGTTTCGGGCTGAGACCCTTCGGCAGGACTAACTGATCTTCAGTCTCTCTGCCTTCAGCTGACTAGCGTCTCCTCAGTCTTCTGACTGAAAGAAGCAGCAAGTTACAAATCAACTGCTGAAGTTTCAAGAACAGGAGATAATTATGCAAAAATACAAAGGAATTATCAGCAGAAGAGACCTGAGGTTTCCTTAGGAGATCCCAAGGTTGCTTATCGGATTCTGTCCATATTGCCTCATCAGAAAGAGAAAAAAAAACAAGTTAAAATTACCTTATTTTCTAGCTTTTTTGCTGCTTACTCGGGCCAATGAGGAAGTCAAACTACACACCAATCTCAATTTAGAGTTAAAATTGCATTCTTTGGAACACAGTTGGCTTTCTTAAAGAATAATTCCATTGATCACCAGCAACATTCTTCGCATCATTTCCAAAGAGCATGCTAGGATTATAATTAATGAGCCAGCAGAGATGTAAGCTGCTTTAACTTTCTTCCTTTTTTTGGTTTCAATTAATCGTGATATTGACAGGGTATTGATGTCATGGATAAGTCACCCATGATGGAATGGCAGAGCAGACACAATGGGCTGAATGGCTTAATTCCACTCCTATGTCTTATGGTCTTTTGGGCCAATTGCATCATTTGTTATTGATCTCTAGTTGGAAAGTAGATAGTTAAGATTCAGTAGGATTCAAATCTTTGGTGCCAGTTCCACCTAGCCATCAATTCTCTGATTTTTCAAAAATAAACTATTTGTTCTTTAATACTTTTAGTGATCTAGTGTCCACCATTCTCCAAGGAAAAGAATCTAGAGATACACCATACTCCACATGAAGAGATCATCATTCACCTCAGCTTCAAATGGCCATCCCCTTATAAATATGTCCCCTTGTTCAAGACTTTTGCTCTAGTGCAAATACCCAATATGCATCCTGTCATACCCTTAATATACTTCAATAAGATTATCCTCCATTCTATTTGCTACATTGATGTATCAGAAGTGTCCCATATGACAGGGTAAAAATATTTTTAATATAATAATCTAGCAGTTTAATGGTTACTGTTACATAAACTAGCTATTTTTCTTACTTCCAAATTTATTTAATTATATGAAATTAAATTTCCCAGTTGTCTCCTAGCTGGTTTGGCACAGTACTATAGTTGTTAGCACAACAATATTCCAGCGCCAGAGACACAGATTCAATTCCCACCACTATTTGCAAGGAGTTTTTACGTTCTCATGGTGACTGTGTGGGTTTCCCCTGGGTCCTCTGGTTTTCTCTGACATTCCAAAGGCATACAGGTTAGTAGGTTAATTGGGCACGCCATTGTAATTTTGCGGCACAGACTTGTTGGGCCAAAAGCGCCTGTTGCTGTGTTGTACCTCTAAATACAGTAACTAAATAAATAAAATAAGTTTATAGGGAGGTCCAAATCTCCAGACTAGAGATCCAGAACTTAGCTTCCTTGCCAGTAACTTAATAACTTTCATTCTCCATGTATGTTTTGACAAGGTGAATATGGGTAGTGCATCTCCTCCACAGGAGAGAGGCTGATTCCTGTGGCATACAGAGATACGTCCACAACTCACAGCAATTTCCTGAGGTCTCATTCAGAGCAGTTGCCATACCAAGCCTTTACGCATCCAGCCTATATTTCCATAGCATCATCCACTTTCTCAACCCATATACATTGATTACAAAATCCATAAGTTCATTTATCTTTGGTGCCTCAATGTTCCCTGCTTCTTCTGCCTCTTCCAGCCAGATATGGTGACTACAGCTCCCAATAGTCCAAACAGTCATCTTTCTTTGAGTCCACAACTGTGTATACCCTTTGGCCTTCATGGATTTGCATGCCAGAACCTAATTCCTGACTAGAGCACCTTGCTAACTTTTCTTTTCATTTTTAAAGCACTCTCCTACCACATGGAGGACATCAGCTTTACCTTCCCATCCCACCTTCCTGCTCCTTTTCTATGTCTGCTTGTGAAACACCTGAGACATTTGGCTTTGTTAACACGTAAGCTCTTGCAGTAACACTGACATTATTTTGATGCCCCTGCTAAAATGTTTACCAAATGTTTATCATTAGTGGAGCTACTCCAGCACCCCTCGTGTTCCTTGGCATCCAGAGCTTAAATCAGTCTCACTACTATGCAAGCACAGAAGAAATATCTCAATCAACTTACATTAAAAGCAAACGTCTCCTTGAGGCAAAATTTACAATCCTGTCCATATGTGTACATGGTCTCAAAATCAAGTCAGATTTACATAAAGTGCCCTTTACAGATGGGAACACAGAGCTTTAAACTTTTCTCCTTGTAATTATCGCCAACTATATCAAGTCAACCTTTATTGTCATTTCGACCATAACTGCTGGTATAGTGCATAGTAAAAATGAGACAACCTTTTTCAGGACCATGGTTCACATGACACAGTACAAAAACTGGACTGAATTACATAATAAAAAAACACAGAGAAAGCTATACTAGACTACAGACCTACACTGGACTGCATAATGTGCACAAAAACAGTACCAGCATTACAATAAATGATAAACAGGACAGTAGGGCAAGGTGTCAGTCCATGCTTCGGGTATTGAGTAGTCTGATAGCTTGGGGGAAGAAACTGTTATATATTCTGGTTGTAAGAGCCCGAATGCTTCGGAGCCTTTTCCCAGATGGCAGGAGGGAGAAGAGATTGTATGAGGAGTGCATGGGGTCCTTTATAATGCTGTTTCCTTTGCTGATGCAGCATGTAGTGTAAATGTCCATGATGGCGGGAAGAGAGACCCCAATGATCTTCTCAGCTGACCTCACTATCTGCTTCAGGGTCTTGCGATCCGAGATGGTACAATTTCCGAACCAGGCAGTGATGCAGTTGCTCAGGATGCCCTCAATACAACCCCTGTAGAATGTGAAGAGGATGGGGGGGTGGGAGATGGACTTACCTCAGCCTTCACAAAAAATAGAGACACTGCTGGGCTTTCTTTGCTATGGAGCTGGTGTTGAGGGACCAGGTGAGATTCTCCGTCAGGTGAACACCAAGAAATTTGATGCTCTGTACGATCTCTACCAAGGAGCCATCGATGTTCAGCGGGGAGTGGTCGCTCCATGCCCTCCTGAAGTCAACAACCAACTCTTTTGTTTTGTTTACATTAAGAGACAGCTTGTTGGCTCTGCACCAGTCCTTTAGCTGCTGCACCTCCTCTCTGTAAGCTGACTCGTCATTCTTGCTGATGAGACCCACCACGGTGGTGCCATTGGCGAACTTGATGTTGTGGTTCGAGCTGTGTGTTGCAGCACAGTCGTGGGTCAGCAGAGTGAACAGCAGTGGACTGAGCACGCAACCCTGGGGAGCCCCCCTGCTCAGTGTGATGGTGTTGGAGATGCTGCTCCCGATCCGGACTGACTGAGATCTCCCAGTCAGGAAGTCTAGGATTAAAAATTAAAACAGAAAACCCACACTTATTCACAGCTGCTGATCAAAGAAGTGTGCTAAGTATAGTTATTAGTTTGTAGGTGACCCTGTGTGCCCTGGCAGTCAAAGTGTTGTTAGTCTTTGAAAGACGCTAACTGTTGGAAATAAATGCTGGGTTCTTTTCAGGTCCAAACAGATGTACGTGGTATGTAGTGCAATCACTCACATTGAGCATGGCATTTTCCAAATGGGATGTCTGTTGGTAGAACTTCAGGTGACAGTAAAGGTTGATCCAAATCTACATATTCTGGTGCAGTGTGGACAAGGGTAACTGGTGGCTCTGGTCAGTGGTTAGGGTTTTTGGTTGTTCAGTCTCTTTTGGAGAGAGTTCTCTGTGGCACAGCAGACATTGTTCTCATATAGTACAGCTGGCTTTTGTTCAGATTTTCTCCAGGTGTACCTATCGAGTACAATCTCTTCCCAGCTTTTAAATATAATGACTGACTTTGAATGTCTTCTAACTGATGAATAGATCAGAGCAACTTTACCCATTATTACCTCTGCTTCCCTACAATGGAACTAGTGCTAGATGAATCCCAAAGAGATAAGTACGTATATTTTATTTATCATTGAGTTTATCTATGAGCTAAAAGAGTTATAAAGAAAACTCCTTTGGATCCCATATGGAAACCTTTGAACTTCCCTCTTCTCTCCCCATTCCTATCCCAAAACCTCACATCCTTTATATCTTTTTAGCAAGGATCATTAATGCAAGTGCCACAGAATGTCCCACTCCGACCACTGTCATTCAGGCAGCAAACAAATTGATCCAGCCAGCTGAGGCCAAGGAAGCTAAACATCATGTTGTTCATTGCCTAAAGACATTCAACAGCCTTGGCAATGTTGTCCACTCCTTAACTCCTATCCATGCAACCCTCCCACTATTCCCACCAGTCACTGTGACCAACCTGACCCTTTATTTCCAAGGCTCCGCTCCCCGAGTTACCTCAGGAATTTAGGTGAATTTAGTTGGGTCCCACCAGGTATCCTCTTCCCTCACAAACATAACTGGGAAAAGGTCACTGAGTATTTGACATTTATCAGCCACCAACTGTTTTTCAGTCTTTGTGCGTCGTTTTTCTTTGACTCTATCTATTTTCTTCTGCAGCAAGAAAATTAATCTAAAACTAACATATGATAACATATACTATATATAGTATACACACACACTTTGATAATAATTTTAATTTGAACTTTGACCTTTGAACTTTGAATGTTGAACCTGTACCCTTAACCAATCCCTCCCCAATTTTCCTCTATAGGATGCCAAACCACACTGAACAAACCTCATTTAACAGGTGTATTTGTACATTAAGAACTTTACAGTCCTCCTTTTGATATTTTTTCTGCAAAGTATCTGCCAGTTTACGAGGATTCTTCTGCTACCCGCTGAACCTCTCCTCTCAGGACATTTTTTTTCTGCAGACCACACATTTTCCTTTCTACATTTCTCAGATGGTTTCCATTAGTTTTCCCTGTACTTGCATGAGTGCAAACACACCACAAAGAACTCGAGAAACAATGAAACTTCTTGTGTGCTTTCATGAAAAGAATAACATTAACATTGGAAACCTGTAATAAAAAGTAAATGAAAAACATGTAGCTGGCCAATCAGCTGCTGAAAGGTAAAAAGGTGACTTCCATTTTAGGCTTGACTCTTAATCTGAACTACATTTTATCCACTTGATGAAGAGTTTCATTTAAATTGTCTTTTGCTCACAAATCCTGAATGTAAACATATTCCATGACGGGAATTTGTTTAAACATTTAAAATTTAGCTTCTTGCAGTGCCAGAGTACAAGCCTGTAGAGATTTCGACAAATGATTTTCAAGGAAATTAGTGAATATAGTTTAAGAAAAGGATTGTGTTTATAAGGCATGTTCCACAACACTCCAAGTAGCTTTACAGCTAATAAATTATTAATGTAATATTGAGAATATTGCTCAGAGCCACTTGATACAGAATAGCAAATTGATTATAACTAGTTCTTTTATTAATGTTAATTGACAGATAAGTATTTTCACTGTTCTTTGTTGAAGTAATAACAGTGGCCTTTTGTAAAAGTCCAAGGTTGTAACTAGGTGCTCAGCTTACCAACTTATCCCGAGCATTTGAAGACTCTGGGCCTGTGATTGCCGAAATTCAGAATAAAGAGGGAAAAATCTCATTCAAATCTATCGAAAGGCCTAGTCAGAGTGGATGTATAGAGGATGATTCCTATACTGGGAGACTCTAGAACCAGAGGGCACAGCCTTAGGATACAAGGATGTCACTTTTAGAACAGAGCTGAGAAGGAATTTCTTTAGCCTGAGGGTGGTGACTCTGAAATTCGTTACCACAGACGATTGTGAAGGCCAAACCAATGAGTTTATTTAAAGCAGAGACTGATAGATTTTTGATTAGTGATTAGTAAGGACATCAAAGTTTATGGGGAGAAGGCAGGAGAATGAGATTGGGAGGGATAATAAATCAGCCATGGTAAAATAGTGGAGCAGACTCAATGGGCCGAATGGCCTAATTATACTCATATGTATTGTGGTCTTAAAGTGTCACAGTTAACATCTGAGTCATTCTCTTTATGGCAGTGGGGGTAACAGTATGACTATGAAGCTTCGCTCTGCAGTTTGACTTGGGCCAATAGCTTTCCTAACTTCTGCAACTGAATAACCACTGGCTCAGGATAAAACACAAAATACTGAAAGTACAACATCTGACAAGTTTGCCATAATAGGCTCTTACAGAAAGTCACGAGGCATGAGATCCATGCAGAACTGGCTGTGTGACTTTGGAACTGGCTTGCCCACAGAAAGCAGAGGATGGACTCCATTCCGCCTGGAGGTCAATGACTAGTCGTGCTCTGCAGGGCTCTGTTCTGGAACCCTTGTTGTTTGTGATTTTCAGTTTAACAACATCTTTCCTATAACAGGGTGACCAAAATTGTACTCCAAGTGTAGTCCCAACAGTGACTTATACAACTGCAACATAATATCTAAATACCTATACTCATTGCCATGACTGACGAATGTCAGCATGTTACGTGCCTTTATCACCATCCTATTCACCTGGGATGCTACTTTCAACAGACTATGGGCTTGTACTCCTAGATTCTTCTGTTCCAAATCGTCTTAGTGCACTACCATTCATAGTATAAGCCCTACACTGATTTGATGTTCCAAAATGCTTCACCTCATATTAATCTTATTGAAATCCATTTGACACTTCTCAGCTCACTTCCCTAACTGATCACGAACCTTCAAAAACCTTCTTCACCATGAGCAACATTTACTCACTTTGTGTCATCCACAAACATACTGATCAAGCCTTGTGTACTTGCTTCCATAAATAATGAACACAAGGGTCTGAACACCGTCTCCTGCGGTACACCACTAGTCACTGATCTCCATACCAAGAAAAAAACTTTCAACCACCAACCTCTGCTTCCGACTTCTGAGCCAATTTTGAATTTGCCGAACTACCTCTCCCTGGACTCCATGGGACATAACCTTCCTGGAGAGCCTACTATTGGGGAACTTGTTGAAAGACCAAGTAGACAACTGCCCTCTCTTCATTTAGATTTTTGGTTAATTCTTCAAAGACTCTAAAGGGTTTCTTGAACACAGTTTCCCACATGCAAAACCATGTTGACTCCTACTGATCAGTATCTTCTCTATCCCCAGAACCTGTCCCTCAAAATTCCCTCAGGTAATTTCCCCACTGATTAATCTCAGGCCTGTAGTTCTCAGGCTTGTTCTTGCTGCCCATCTTGAAGAATGGAACAATATTAGCCACCTTCCAGTCTTCAGGAACTTCATCAACGGCCAGTAATGACACTTTGTCCTGGATCGAAGCTGCGGGGCCTGGGCCTGAGAACAGAAAACGAACAGATGTTTAGCCGATTTAAGTGCGAAGCCAGATTAAAAATACTAAGGCGTTGGGGCCGCAGGTGAAGGACAAACTGATGTTCAGCTCACTACTCTAAGACGCTTCGCTTGCCTCAATGCGAAACTGGCTCCATGGCTGGGGCCTGCAGTCATGACGCTCCTGGACCAGCTGTAGTGCTGAACTGGCTCAGAGTCTGTGGACTCACTTTTGGGGGACTCCACAGTTCCTGGTCTGTGTGCTTCTGTTTTTTTCATTACACAATTTATTCTTTTTTCACACATTAGGTGTTTGATGGTTTTTGTTGTAAAGGTTCTTTTTAGTGGGTTCTATTGTCTTTCTTTACTTTAGTGGCTGCCTGCAGAAAGGTGAATCTCAAGGTTGTATTTTGAACTTTAAAGCAAATATCCCTGCAAAAGCCTCCACAATCTCTTCTCTAGCCTTCCACAAAGTCTGAGGGGTTTTATCCAACCTAATGCACTGTAAGAGTGCAAGTATCTCCTTCATGGTAATATGAATGCCCCCAAAACATTTGCACATGTACCTTGACAATTCTTTCCCTTATTTCTAATTGTCTTCTTTTAACTTTGCTTAAGTTAGCCTTGAGAGCGCATGCAAAATTTAAGCAACTGCAAAACTCCCAAAGTTTCAGTTATCACTAACATGAAACAACACTAATGATTGCCTTCGGAAATTCACCAAGCTGCAAAACAGTCATTTTCTTCAGCAACATACGTACACAAAAATGCTGGAAGAACTCTGCAGGTCAGAAAGAAAATATTCCACAGCAGTTATAAAATATTTCTCCCCTCTGGAGAGGAAGAGACAACAGCTTCAAAGCAGTCCTTGTGCATCTCAAAGATGGAGATCAAAAGTGAAGATCAAGAATTCTGGGTACATGGAATCACAAGGTGCCAGAGGTGGGTGACAGACAGTTAAGAAATTCTTAGATAGGCACATAGATGATAGAAAAGTGGAGGGCAATGTTGGAGAGGTTAGATTGACCCTAGAGTAGGTTAAAAAATCTTTACAGCATCTTAGGCCAAAGGGCCTGTACTGTGTTATACCTTTATGCTCTATGTTTCTAAGATGGAACATAACTGGGGACCACAAGAGAGTGAGTGGCGGGGTGGGAATGGTTTACATGGTAATTCATCTGAAATCCATTTCAGAATAGTAACAAAAATACATACATTACATATACTCAGATTTATACACATTTATAGATCAAACAACAAGAATTGGAAAAGACTTTAATGTCTGTATACTTCTCCTCTACTCCTTTCCATTTAGTGCGTTCAATAGAAATGTATGTAAGGAAGTACAAGAATTTAAAAGATAGACCAATAAAAAACATAACTAAAATATGGGCCAGGTTAAGTCAACTGTTAGGTCAATTAGGATTATTGCATTATTCTATTATTGATTATATGTTTCCACATAGGTCATGGCACTGATTATGAGTCAGATATAAAGACAAACATGGTTCTACGGTACCTGCCAATGAGTGGGCACCATCTCAATGGGGGTATTTGTTTGAAGAAAACATTTTCTTAGGCAGTAATTCATCCAATATACATCTACAGTGTTTACCTTGCAACAGAAGGAACTTTGTGCTCTCTATGGGTGTTACCATTAAGAGGTTTCCACTGTCAGAATAGAGATCAAATGGAAAAATATAAGATGTTAAATATGGCTTACTGAAAATGTCTAAAGAATTAGGCTGTTTTCCACCAGTAACAATGACAGAGCTCTGTTTAAGGTTACACCTTTTTTTGCTTATTTTGGAGTATATGCATATGGCCTACACAAATCTCGCAACTGCTCAGGCCTGAGAAAGCATTGAAAATCGAAGAGATCATTTTGTTCCCTGGACACTATTATGTCTGGTTATGCATTGTTTCATCCTTGTGTTGCATGACACTATGTTGTGTACCTACAGACTCTGCTTTGATGGTCAGCTCAGGAAATGTAATCTATCTCATGTCTGGAAGTTTAGACAATTTCAATTGTCTAAAGTTAAATGTTCAAAATAAAGCAGAAATGAATGGTATTGTTGGTTTTCCTCCTTCATTCTCATTCTCTGGCTCCACACAAACAGAATAGTCAAGACTACTTCACTGAACCAAATACTTCTTCAGATGACTTTCAACAGAATCTCCTCTGTAAAAGAATTTCAAAAAATGATAGGTCTGAATAAGACTCATGACTGAAGTACTTCTGTTGGGTTTATAGCAAATAAATTGATATTTGCCAGCCAGATTTTAAAGTATTGTTTTGCACCTACATTACTAAATGTTTTGAATCCAACCTAAGTTCCAAAATGTCAGAAAAAAATTGGGATTATTTCAACCTGCAACTGAAATGGTCTATTTTCCTATTTGATGGGCATTCCACCAAAGAGCGTTCCTTCAGAAGCAGAAGCTCAATAGTTGTCCTTAACAGCTGTTAGAACACTAAACACAGGTAGTCTGAGTTAACACGTCTGATATATCAAGCTTCTACCAAGCTAATACACAATCATGGATAAGTTATAATACGGTGGCATTATTGAATGAAAGCATTTTTCTGATTCTCCAAATCAGAATCAGGTTTAATATCAGTACTACATGTGGTGAAATTTGTTGTCTTTGTGGCAGCGGTACAATGCAATATATAATAATAGCAAAAAAACCTGTGAATTACATTAAGTTTGTGTGTGTTTGTGTGTATATATATATATATATATATATATATACAGCGCCTATAGAAAGTATTCACCCCCACCCCACCCTGAAAGTTTTCATTTTTTTGTTTTACAACATTGAATCACAGTGGATTTAATTTGGCTTTTTACCACTGTTCAACAGAAAAAAGACTCTTTCATACCAAAGTAAAACCTAATCTCCACAAAGTGATCCAAACTAATTACAAATATAAAACACAAAATAATTGATTGCATAAGTATTCACCCCCTTTAGTATCAAATCATCACACCAAATCATCACTGGTGCAGCCAATTGGTTTTAGAAGTCACATAATTTGTTAAATGGAGATCTCTTTTTGGAGGCCTGTGTTGTGCAGTCAAGATGTTTCAATTGATTGCAGTAAAAATACACCTGACTCTGGAGGTCCAACTGCTAGTGAGCCAATATCCTGGCAAAAACTACACCATGAAGTCAAAAGAACACTCCAAACAACTCTGTGAAAAGGTTACTGAAAAGCACAAGTCAGGAGATGGACACAAGAAGAATTCCAAATCACTGAATATCTCTTGGAGTTCGGTGAAGTCGATCATCAAGGAATGGAAAGAAAATGGCACAGCTGTAAATCTGCCTCAAAAACTGAGTGACCGTGCAAAAAGAGGACTGGTGAGTGAGACCACCAAGAGACCTATGACAACTCCAGAGGAGTTACAAGCTTCAGTGGCTGAGATGGGAGAGACTGCACATACAACAACTGTTACCCGGGTGCTTCACCAATCAGAGCTTTATGGGAGAGCCACTGTTGAAAAGAGCTCTCAGGAAATCTCAGCTAATGTTTGCCAGAAGGCATGTGGGAGACTCTGAAGTCAGCTGGAACAAGGTCCTATTGCCTGATGTAACCAAAATGGAACTTTTTGGCCATCAAACACTGCACATCATCTAAAACACACCATCCCTACTGTGAAGCATGGCGATGGCTGCTTCATGCTGTGGGGATACTTCACTACAGCAGGCTTGTGAGGGTAGAAGGTAAAATTAATGCAGCAAGATACGAGGAAATCCTGGAGGAAACCTGATGCAGCCTGCAAGAAAACTGTGACTTGGGAGATTTGTTTTCCAGCAAGACCATGACCCCCCAAGCATAAAGTATAGCCTACACAGGAATGGCTTTAAAACAACCAGGTTAATGTCCTGGAGTGGGCAGGTCAGAGTCCAGACCTCAATCCAATTGAGAATTCGTGGCTGGGGCTTGAAAGGGGCTGTTCACTCACGATCCCCATACAATCCGACAGAACTAGGTTTTGTACAGAAGAATGGGGGAAATTTTCAGTGTCCAGATGTGCAAAGCTGATAGAAACCTACCCACACAGACTCAAGGCTCTGACTGCTGCCCAAGGTACATGCACTGAATACTGATTTGAAGGGGGTGAATAATTATGCAATCAATTACTTTGTGCTTAATAATTGTAATAAATTTAGACCAATTTGTAGACATTTGTTTTCACTTTGATACAAAAGAGTCTTTTCTGTTGATAAGTGTCAAAAAAGCCAAATTAAATCTATTGTAATTCAATGTTATAAAATAATAAAACATGGTAACTTCCGGGGGTGGCGGTTTGAATACTTTTATAGGCAAATAGTTAAACTAAATAAGTAGTGGAAGAATTTAAAAAGTAGTGATATAGTGTTCATGGGTTCAATTACCATTCAGAAATCAGATGGCAATTCCATCTTCCCTCCTTATCTCTCTTTAAATAATGAGAGCAAATAAACCTACATGACATCTGTGATAGACTCCTGGCATAAGATGACAAATACCTTCAGAGATGCCTATACTGGACCTTTGAATATGAAGTAACTTTGAATAAGTTACTCAGCAAATAATTATAAGAAATTTAGCCATGTTTAATCTTAGTATTTATTTCATTGATTCTGTTGTGATTTATTCTATGGATTTATTGAGCATGCCTGCAAGAAAATGAATCTCAGGGTTGTATACATGCACTTTAATAATAAATTTACTTTGAACTTTAAACTAATTTAGAAGGAAAAGGATCTAGTGCTTCCCTGGTGTATATGAAGAGTAAACTCCTCTCAGTCTTCCGGCCAGGTACAGGTATCAATTATAGCCAACGTTTCAATGACAAACTCTGCCATCTTCTTCAGGGATTCATCCCAAGAGTTTATTCATAACTTGAAGAGTTTGTTAAGGTTGTTATTCTATATTGAACTTCTCTTCAATTGAACATACTTTGCAGTGTTTGATTTATTTCAGTATTCAGCATTTATGTCCTAATGTGTACAGATAAAATGTTGGCAAAAGCTGAATTTTCTGATATGAGAGAAGTTTACAGCTACAGCATTCCTCATGTCAACCAAACATGGTATCAATAAACAAAATTTTCACATTCAGTTAATTATCTGAATTATGTGGTACTTCAATTGTCTTCAAAATGCATTAAGTTGACATAAATATATGTCCAAAAGAGGCAAAATTTTAGCTACATGGCAACATCTTTGAAAAGATGCAAAATATTAAATTCAGACCTTTATCTAGTAGACTGAATGTCCCAGAATTTCCATGACAAGCGACATGATTTGAGAAGCTAACACGTGACATGCCAGAGTGTCCAATATAATCACTATACAAGCAAACACCCATGTATAGAGAAAATAGCTTGTTCCATGCTTAAGGATACATAATATTCCACGCTCCCTATTTTTCAAAAGGAAAAAGTGAAATACAGATTAATATGAACTTATCAATGTGTACATATTTACTCTGTTAAAAGTTCTTTGGAGTATTTCTGTTGCCCTAGTTTTGGTCTTGTATCCATTTTTTAGACGGTTTGGTTCTGGATTTGAATAAAGCCACAGGTCTTTGTCAGATGTGCTTGGATTCGGGATTGAACTTCCTGAAGTCCGCTCAGGATCAAAAAGAGACAGCTTCCTCATTGGATGCTTTAGCAGCCAGACCTACTTCATCACCAGCAGGGTTGATTTTATTAACATGAATACTTTTTAGTTTGTTGCCAGCTTCAACCAAATAACTTTTGATTCTGCGACATCCACTATGGTTCATATTTTCTGCCTATGTCAGTGCAACATGCTGGGTGGGTGCCTGAAACAAAATGCTTTGTGAGTAATGTCACCTTGGCATTCCTGACCCAGCTACTTCTGTTTAAGTCTAGAAATTGAATTTCATTGAACAAGGCTCAAGCATGTTCCAAGTGTTTCCTTCACCAGTTTTGTTTCCCCATCTGCATTCTAGTCAAGCCCTGCCCATCCTGTTGGCTCATGTCTGCTCATTGCCACTACTCAACACAGGTCTTGTCTAGAAAGTTCTCATTGATCAAGTAGATGGCATTTTTCCCCACCCACCATCAGAATGCAATAGTGGCAACATAACAAAGCACAGCAGTGAGCTGGGCGCATAAATAAGTTCATCAAAGTATATTTGCAGAAAGCTGATTCCTCAGCTTCAAGAAATACACTCGATTTTCAGACAATCTAGGAAATACTTCACTAAATAACATCCCACAGTGACTGGAAGAGGATGCATCGTGGCATGGTGTCAAGAAGGAAAATTATGAAGTTGCATAACGATGATTCATGCTGTCCTCTGGTGCAGTGGGTACTCCACCTCAGCTGAAGGCAGGACATCTGGTAATTGCAGTATGCTTGGAAGGAATAAGTGACTTTGGAATTTACATTCTGAGGCTTTCCACATTTTCCATGTCTTGCTGTATTGTGAGCTAATTAATAGATATTGATTACTCTGTTAGGCAGTGGCTCCATAATGGTTATGTCAAACATAGATGGCAGAAGGCAAATCTCACGGACTTTGGTCTTCCCAGACAGCACCTCCTACCTTCCTATGTATCAGTCAGCAATGCTCCCAACACTTAAAATTACATGTTTGATGCACCATCAATAACTCTCTGAGACGTGAGGCGGGATATCGGAAAGAACAAGCAGCAATTGACCACCATGCTACATCCTGGAGACTGAGGGCTGGGCTTAGGCCTCAATCGCCTTTATACCGGGGTCTGTGGGGGGAGCCACAGGAGCAGTCAGCCGGGAGCGTGTCCAGACTGGTATATGTAGTTCACCACAATGTTAAAAATCATTTGCTGTTTCAGCCATACTGAATTATTAATCTGTGAAATAAAATTTATGCTTTCAGAAGTTCTGTCCATGCATTCCAGAAGAAATCCACCAAAATAAATATAAATGCATCAAGGAATTTCTTGCCTGTTCGCTTCATAAGATTTTTTTCAAAGCATATTTAATAAATGCACTATTACTGAAGTGATTGCAACATTGGGGCTTGAAAAATGGATTGTGACCCACAATTCAATTTGGCAGAAATTCTGTCCTCAAGTAGCAATAACAGTATTCTGGCAAATCTCACACTACTTATCAAATATACTGTGCTTTCAATGTCATCACAAGCATGTACAGTTGGTAAGTGGTGATCTCAGTCCTTCTGTAATTTTTATTTGGCATTCGCCCTGCCAAACTTAAGGCTGATTTATACTTGTGTGTTGCATCTACATTGTAGGTACTATGTACCCTACGCCGTAGGGTGACGTGCACCTCCCCAAAAAATTAGCTCACGTGTTGCGGCGGCGCAGACCGCAACAACTGTGATTGGTCCGCTTGGTAGCATCACATTTCCTCCTACGCATTTCCAGTTGCTTCTTCTCCACCACGTTTGTACACCGATGCAAAATAAATGAACCAAATCATCAAATCTACCTGCCAACATGCGAAAATGTTTGAAATGCATTTCCTCATCCATGTCTCTCACAAAGAAGCTCAGCACAGTGGCGTAGAAACCCCACCACCAACCAGTGTTTTGGCGCACACCAATGCTTGCTCACTACGGCGTGGAGTGACGCTGAAGTGAAAATCAGGGCTACAGCGTAGGCTGTGGCATAGTCCATATGCACAGGTATAAATCAGCCTTAATTCCATTGGCCACCACATGGCCTCTGGCCTTCTCAGTATTGGCAATTCAAGTCTAGATACATTTTAAATAATATGGACGTAACTGACTCCACCATCTCATGTCCATTACACCGCACAAGACACAGCCAAATGAACACGTCACACCAATTAATACTAAAACTAAACAACTAGTGAATAAATTCCTCCCCTCTCCCTTCTTTCTTTTCCCATTCCCTATTCGTCTTTCTCCCATCTTTCTCCTTCTCTTCTCCTCACCTACCCTTCTCCTCTCTCTGTTGCCTCTCCACCAACGGTCTACCATCCTCTCTTATAAGATTCTTTCTTCTTCAGTCACTTATCTCTTCTACCTATCACCTCCAGATTTTTACATTACCTTTCCCCCACCCACCTACCTTCCCCCTCACCTGGCTTCACCTATCACCTGTCTGCATTTCTCCTTCCCTCCCCCCACCTTCTTTTTCTGACCTCTTCCCTCTTCCTTTCTGGTCCTGACAAAGGGTCTCAGCCTGAAATGTTGACTATGTATTCACCTCCATAGATGCTGCCGGACCTGCTGAGTTCCTCCAATATTTTGTGTGTGTTGCTCGATTTTCCAACATCCAAGACATCTCTTGTGTTTATGAACTACTGAGTAATCACCATTGTCCTAGCCTTAGCTTATGAAATTCCCATTCCCATTCTGATATGTCTATCCATGGCTTCCTCTACTGTCAAGATGAAGCCACACTCAGGTTGGAGGAACAACACCTTATATTCTGTCTGGGTAGCCTCCAACCTGATGGCATGAACATTGATTTCTCTAACTTACGTTAATGCCCCTCCTCCCCTTCTTACCCCATCCCTTATCTATTTATTTATTTATTTGTTTGTTTGTTTGTTTGTTTGTTTGTTTGTTTGTTATTTATTATTATTCCTCCTCCCTTCCCCCCCTTCTCTCTTTTTTTTCTCTCTTGCTGCCCCTTCTCACAATCACTCCTTGCCTGCTCTCCATCTCCCTCTGGTGCTCCCCTCCCCCTTTCTTTCTCCCTAGGCCTCCCGACCCATGATCCTTTCCCTTCTCCAGCTGTGTTTCCCTTTTGCCAATCAACTTTTCTGCTCTTAGCTTCATCCCTCCCCCTCCTGTCTTCTCCTATCATTTCAGATCTCCCCCTCCCACTTTCAAATCTCTTACTATCTTTTCTTTCAGTTAGTCCTGACGAAGGGTCTCGGCCCGAAACGTCGACTGTGCTTCTCCCTATAGATGCTGCCTGGCCTGCTGCGTTCCACCAGCATTTTGTGTGAACTGCAGCCAGCTGTGGAGTTTTCTCCTTTACAATGAAGGATTAAGCCAAAGCAGGCAGGAGTTGGAAGACATTTCATAGAAGTGGCAACATTATGGTAGATGGCTGAGAGACAACAGCAACAGCAAAGAGAGATGTGAAACATGGGATCATCAATGTTGCTATCTTGACAGAGGTTCTCTGGAATGACAGCATCTCCTGTGGAGCAGAGAATCATGTGACCTGGTGGAGAACAGACTTCTGTAATAGTGTGCTGTCTTCCAACTTCCTTCAGAGACTGCAGTCCAGAATACCGAAGGCAACATCCTCAGTTTGCGTGGGAGGAAAGGATGGGTTCCAGTCTCTCCGTAAAGTTAGAAGTGATCTTCCAGGTGCTCTTCAACACTTCATGCAGTTACAGGTTGATTGTAGCAAATGCAAAATGGAGGTTCATCAGCATTCAACTGCCCTCATCTGATCCCTCTAGAGCTGAATTTGTATGTGTTAGTATCCTCCAGGGAACCGGCATATTACAGCATAGGAGCAGAATTAGACCATTCAGCCCATCGGATTTCTTCCACTATTCAATCATGCTTAATTTATTTTCCCTCTCAATGCCATTCTCCTGCCTTCTCTCTATAATCTTTGAACCTTTTTTTAATCAAGAACCTATCAATCTCTGCTTTAAATATACCCAAAGCTGTCTGTGACAATGAATTCCATTGATTCATGACTCATGACTCTTTGGCTAAAGAAATTCTTCCTCATCTCTGTTCTAAAGGGACATCTTTTTACTATGAGGCTGTGCTCTCTGGTCCAAGACTCTCCCATGAATGGAAACATCCTCTGCATGTCCCCTCTATCTAAGCCTTTCAATATTCAATCAGTTTCAATGAAATTCCTTCCCCCTCTCCATTCTTCTAAGCTCCAATGAGTATAGACCCACGGCCATCAAATACACCTCAAATAATAACCCTTCCATTCCTGGGATCATTCTCGTAAATTCCCTTTGGACCTTCTCCAGTGCCAGCACACCCTTAATTATGTCAATTCCTTGCTAGACGCAACTTGAGTTATTGCATGCAAGGCCTCCCTGTATGTTACTCTTCACTTACATCACAGTGTCAGTACCTGAGCTGCAGGCATAATATTAATCAGCCAGTTGGTTTCAGACAGTGACTGTAACTTCCCAAACTGTACCCCATGCACAAGGAAACCAAAGGACACAGTTGACTTTGGACAGATCTGTAATCTTGTTAATGCGTATGTGCATAAATTAAGATGCAAACTGCACCAGGCATCTTGCTCATTGTGATTCCAATATTTTCAGCAACCGCCAAATTTCCAGACTTATAAGTTAATTCTCGGTTGGTTGGTTTAATGAAGGAGGAACAAGGTTGTAAGTCCTTTACTATCTACAATATTTAACCAGTGGAAACCATCCTTCACAATGCATTTAATAACAAATCTACAGTAAGTCACTGAAATGACTGATGTAAGGATGTGAAACTGCAAAATAAATTCTTTCTTTCACCACAGATGCTACTTAACCGGCTGATTATTTGTATGAATTTTTGCTGTTACTTCAAATTTCAAGCATCTATAGCATTCTGCTGTATATAACACCTTTATCTTGATATATATCACAAAGTCTTTCACTGGCAAATATTGATATTGATCCGTGGGAGGATCCTGGATGTTGGAATGCTAATGATTAATCGCCAGGGACATGATCGTGTACACACAATAGATTCTGCAGTTGCTGGAGATCTTGATCAACACACACACAAAATGCTGGAGGAACTCAGCAGTTCAGACAACATCCATGGAGGGGAATAAAGAGTCAATATTTTGGGCCAAGACCTTTCTTTAGGAACATACACCAGGACTGGGCATTGTTAAGTAGCAATGCCCTGAGTTGAGAGATATTGGTGGGCAGAATCCACCAAAATAAGATATGGGGCTTTTTAATAAAGGTTGCATTTTACTTAAGATTACTTAAGGATTATTGGTGTAATCTTGTGGTGAGCCTTAAACTTACTCTCCCCAAAAGAAAAGAGATAAATTACAGAAAGCAGAAGAATTTATTTTAAAACACATTTGAAAAAAGTAAATTGTCCCAAGTAAAGCATATTACAAGACAGCATCTGAATAATGATACCCTGATTGCATTCTTATTTTCTGAGATTGAAATCGTCCTGTACAATTTTGAGTTAAATATTATATTGGTGTGGTCATGTGAAATTTCTCTGTAAACTGTTACAGCAAAGCTGCTATTTTCAGAAAGGTATTAAATGGGCTAATGTGCAGTTAAGGAAAGAAATTTAGTATATTGAACACTATTTTTATGACCTCCAGAAGTCAGAAGATATATCACAGCTATAATGAGAGATTTTGGCAATAGAAGTTAAAAGCTTGAAAGCAAGGCATTCTTAACAAGATTTGGGCCCTGAATGCAATTATGAAGATTGGCTGGCTATTAAGAAACAGAGAGTAGGTGTAAATAGACATTTTTTCCTCTGGTTGCGAAAAGTAATGAGTGACGTGCCAAAAAAATCAGTGATGGGTCCTCAACTTTTTGACATTGTATACAAAGGTCTTAGATACAAATACTGCATATAGCTAGGGTG
The DNA here is from genome assembly GCF_030144855.1 of Hypanus sabinus. Lineage (NCBI taxonomy): Eukaryota > Metazoa > Chordata > Chondrichthyes > Myliobatiformes > Dasyatidae > Hypanus > Hypanus sabinus. The sequence continues at coordinate 61,316,887 of NC_082722.1, read as the reverse complement.
CCAAAGATCTTTGCATAGGACTAGAGATTTTATGTATTGCACTCCACTGCTGCCGCGCAAAAAGAAACTAATTTCATGACGTATATTACTGATGATAAAACTGATTCCTTTATTGGTTTCTGTTTGGGTTGAGATTGGGAAGGGGGCAGGGAAAAGGGGCAAGGAGAAGGGAGGGAGTGGGAAACACCAGAGAGACATTCTGTATTATCAATAAACCAATTGTTTCAAATCAAATGACCTTGCTGGTGTCTCAGGCTGGGTGTGTTTGTACCCACAGCTGCCACACTATCTCAGCCACCTGTCCCACATAGCATTCCACCCTCACCATTCCCAACATCCTTTTCTCCCGCCAGATTTACAAACTTGCTTTCCGCTCCACATTAGAACATAGAACATAGAACAGTACAGCACATTACAGGCCCTTCGGTATTGTATTGACAAATACGATACTATGCAAAAGTCTTAGGCACACTAGCTATATGTGCTGTATGTGCTTAAGACTTCTGCTCGGTACCATAAATAACTTGAATATAAGCATTGCTAAAATTCATTTTGACATAGAGCAAGTTGGACAAGTAAACTGCGCACACCACATAAGGAGGCTATAATTCATATGGATCATTTGAGTGAAGGAGAAAAGATTTGGCAAGTGGAGTATAATGTGGGAAAATGTGAGTTTTTGCTTTTTTGGCAAAAGAAATAAAATCAAATTAGGAGAAATTTCAGAATTCCGGGATGTAGAGAGATCTGACTATGACAATGTATGATTCATGAATGACTAGTGAACTGTTATAACAAATGGCTAGGAAAGTAATTTAAAAAGTTATTTTATTGTAGTGGAATCGAATGAAAAAGAATTGAGATCATGCTTCTGTTAGATCGAGAACTGTGAAGAAACGTCTAGTGTCCTTTGTACATTAGTGGTGCCCTCTTTAAAAGATATTATTAATGCATAAAGATATTTGTGCACTGAAAGCAATTCAGGGAAAATTTACTCAAATCACTGCCTGTAAGGAGTTTGTATGGTCCCCCCATGATCACATGTGTTTCCTCCAGGTGCTCTGGTTTCCTCCTACATTCCAAAGACATGCGGTTAGGGATAGTGAGTTGAGGGCATGCTATAGCATGGCGACACTTGCCCAACACAATCATGGCTGATTTAATTTGATGCAAATGATGCACTTCATTGTATGCCTGGATGTCTTGTACATGTGACAAATAAAGCTACTCTTTAATTTGAGAAATGGCTGGAGAAGCTTGGCTAGTAATGGCTGGAGTTTAAAAGAGCAAAAGGAAAATGAATTGAAGCACGAGGAGGCCCGTGGAGGTTTCCCCCTAGAGGAGGATCTCAAATCAGGAGTCTTCGTTATCAGATAAGAGATTTTTTTGCTTAAGACATAAATGATTTTTAAGGGCTGTGAGTATTCAAAATTTCCTGCTCAAAGGGCAGACAATATTTTTTAAGGCAGTGACATAATGACTATGGATAAGCAACACAGTAAAAGATCAGAGGCATTCAAGTCTGGAGATCAAAAATGCTATGAGGTGTAGGTGCGATCTCCAGAAAACCATCTCACGGGCAAAGTGGAGATTCCAGATTAGACTGGAATCAACGAGGGATGCTCAACAGCTGTGGCAGGGTTTGAATGCCATAACCTCCTAAAAGTTAAATCTTGTGACTAAGGGGACAGCTGAGCTTCACTTCCAGGTGAGCTTAATGTCTTCCACGCTCACTTTGACCACCAGAACATAGCGGAATCATTGCGCACCCCCATGTCTTCAGTTGATCCTTTGGTCTCAGTATCTGAAGATGGCATGAGGGCTGCCCTCGAGAGAGTGAATCGAAGGAAAGCGTCTGGTCTGGACAGAGCACCTGGCCACATACTGGAGACTTGTGCTGACCATCTGGCAGGTGTGTTCACGGATTTTTTCAAAATCTCGCTTGAGAAACATGTGCTTCCCATCTACTTCAAGCAGGCTTCAATCATAACAGCGCCCGAGAAGAGCATGGTAACCTGCATCAATGACTATCACCCAGTGGCACTTACATCCACAGTGATGAGGTGTTTTGAGAGGCTGGTGATGAAACATGTCAGCTCCTGTCTGAGTGGCGACTTGGAGGTTCACGAGGATGATTCTGGGAATGAAGGGGTTAACATATGAGAAGCGTTTGGCAGCTTTGGGATTGTACTCATTGGAATTTAGAAGAATGCAAGGGGACCTCATTGACATTGAAAGAACTAGAATCTGGAGAGGTTGTTTACTGTGGTGGGTGTGGTGGCACTGCCTCAAAATTGAAGGTTGACCTTTAGAACAGAGGTAAGGAAGAATTCTTTTAGCCAAAGAGTAGTAAATCTGTGGAATGCCCTGCCACAGGCCGTGCTGGAGGCCAATGTGGGTATATTGATTGTTTCCTGATCAGTCAGGGCATCAAAGGATAGGGTGAGAAGACAGGTGTATGGGGTTGAGTAGGATCCAGGGTCAGCCATAATGGAATGGCAGAGCAGACTAGATGGGCTGAATGGCCTAATTCTGCTCCTATGTCTTATTGTCTTATGAAGCAATAGCTCTACAGCAGATGCCATCTCATTGGCTGGAACATCTAGACAGCAAAGATGTATACATCAGGATGCTCTTTGCTGATTACAGCTAGCATTTAATGCCATCATCCCCTCAAAGCTAATTTGTAAGCTCCAGTACCCCTTGTGGAATTGGATCCTGGATTTCCTCACTTTTGGCCCTGTCAGTTCAGATTGGCAATAACATCTCCTCCACTATCTCCTTCAGCACAGGCCACCACAGTTATGTGTACTGGGCCCCCTGTTCCACTCACTTTACTCCTATGACTGTGTGGATAAGTATAGCTTCAACACCATATACAAGTTTTGCATAACGCCACTGCAGTGAGTCATAGCAAAGGTGTTGAGGAATCAGCATACAGGAGGGAGATTGAAAACTTTGCTGAGTGGTGTAATAACAACAACCTCTCACTCAATGTCGGTAAGATGAAGGAACTGATAGTAGACTTCAGGAGAGGGAAACCAGAGCCAGTACTCATTGGAGGGTCAGAGGTAGAGAGGGTCAGTATCTTTAAATTCCTGGTTCTCATCATCTTAGAGGACCAGTCCTGGACCCATAATATAAATATAATTGCAAAGAAAGTATGACAGTTCCTCTTTCTCAGGGTTCTGCAGAGTTTAAGCATGTCATCAAAAATGTTGGCAAACCTCTATAGACGTGTGGTGGAATGTGTGTTGACTGGCTGCATTATGACCTGGTATGGGAACACCAATGTCTTTGAGAGGAAATTCCTACAAAAAGCAGTGAATTCAGCCCAATACATCATGGGTAAAACCCTCACAACCATTACATTAAACATTGCCATAGAAAAGCAGCATCCATCATCAAAGATCCTCACCATCCAGTCCATGCTCTTTTCTCGCTGCTGCCATCAGATAGGAAATACACGTACCTCAGGACTTGCAGCACCAAGTTCAAGAACAATTATTACCCTTCTACCATCAGGCCTTTGAACAAAATGGACTCATTCCACTTCTGGTGTTACTACAACCAATGGTCCCACTTTAAGGAAATTATCTTTTTATCTCATGCTCATTATTTATTGCTATTTATTTATATCTTCATTTGCACAGTTTGTTGTCCATTGACCCTGTTTATAGTTACTGTTCTCTAGATTTGCTAAGTGTGCCTACAGAAAATGAATCTCAGGGTTTAATGTAGTGACATATATGTACTCTGATAAAAAGTTTTACTTTGAACTTTGAACTTTGAAAAATATTACTGCAGGTAGATGGAATATTGTGATGTTATTATCAGGTCAGCCATGATTTTATCAAAGAACAGAGCAGGCTGCTCTTGCATATAATTAGTAATACAGCTGGCCATCAACTGCGTTCTTTGTTGGGCAACATTGCTGCTGCTTAATTATAGTATTTGGGTTACAAAGGTCTTTAAGACAGATGCTTGTATGTGTATGATGTGCCATCTATAATCTCAAAAATGATTTGTTAACCTCCATTATTTAGCCTTTCAGGTCCTAGCATGTTTGAAGACTGGCCATTGGGTGGATGTGGCTGTATTGTCCCCCATACAAGGCCGATGTAATGTCCATTATGTACAAACAAATCATGGAATGAAGCAGTGTAAGAGATCAAGTAATCAATTTGCTGTTAGTTCTAGTTTATTACAGCAACACCCAGATCCCAAACAGCAGAGAGTGCTAGTCCTGCAGCCCATTGCTGTAATGTCAAACAGTCAACATTTTCCCTGAATGTAGAGTTAAAACCAAGAAGTCATTATTTTGTCAATGCATCTACAATTTAGAATTGGATATGAAAAAACTTTAAGAGTATTGTGAGTCATTAACAGTACTGGAAGTCTCAATTCCAGAGACCGATGAATAAATATATTCAAATTACATGTATACTAAACTAGATTCATTTTCTTGCATTCAAGAAATGGAATAAAATCTATGAATAACTACACAGAAAGACTGACTAACAACCAATATGCAAAAGAGGACAAACTGTGCAAATACAAAATAAATAAATACATGCATACGTTCTAAAATCATGAGTTGTAGAGTCCTTGAAAGTGAGTCCATAGGTTGTACAACCAGTTGACTGTTGAGGTGAGTGAAGTTATCTACGCTGGCTCAGGAGACTGGTGGCTGAGGAGTAATAACCGCTCCCAAATCCTGTGGTGTGGGAGCAAAAACAACTTCTTTCCGACAGCAGCAGCATGCAAAGAGGCCTAGATGGTGGACGTCCTTGATGAAGAATATTGCTTTCTCCCAAAGTAGTTAATTGTTTTACTGATTGGCTTATCAGTGAAATTCCATTGTGCACTAGGTAAGAACAAAGCAGATTCATAAAAATAAAACAGTATAAACTTTCTAGTCTGTTATTAGTATAATTCCCAGTGTTGAATTGGCATCAACTATAAACATTGGCACATTTCCTCTCTGCCTGATCTGATGAGCATTTCCAGGATCGTGTTATTATTTTGGATTTCTAGCATTCACAGTATTTGAGTTGATTCAGATCCAGCCTGATCTTATGGTATGGGGGAGATGGCTATATGATACTGTGCGTTACTGCATTAGGGTTTCTAAACTGAATGACTGGCATTTGGCCTCCTCCATGCAAGTAAATCTCAAACCTAGATAGATCTGCTGAATTTGATTCATGCTGAGTAATCCATCTTTCTGATTCCACACTGGGTTAAAGCTGGTGTACAATTCATACTAGAGAATGGGAGAGATAATTGTTTCATTTTAAAATTATTTTACTTTAGTTTATTGTTCTTATTTGACCTTTGAGTACTTTAAGATGTCAAGTTTTTTTTTAAATTTTGAGTGCTTACAGCATTTTCACTGAACATCAGATCATTTTTTAAAATTCTGAGAATTTGACCGCTCCACCCCTAAACTCTGCCTCCTGTCAGTTTATTCCAGCCCAGGACCATAACAATATTTAACAAGAAGCCTACACACTTTCAGGATTTGTTAGACGCCTCCTGGAATTGGAGGCTCTGACCAATCAGTCTTCTGAGCATTGCTGGGCAGGGATAGAACCAGCTCAATCGTGGGACAAACTCAGTATTTTAATCAATGTGATTTGTTAGTTATGCACCAATGTAGAGACTTCATGTGAACGCTGTCCAGATGGGTGGATGAAGGGCATAATAAGACAGATCCAAGACTCAGGCTGTTGTCTAGTGAGTTTGATGAGGAGTTCTACATGTTTGAAGTTACCAAAAATGTGCTTGGCACCTGAAATAACCAAAGTTCTTAGCAGATCATTAAAGTGACAGCTCATACATTCTCTTACCATCCTCGCTTAATACTATTTGACTTGCCTGATATACTGCCTGGCTGTGAAAATGACGCACAAAGAATAGGATATTTGCAAATATAAAGCTAACTTAATAAAACTCCTAGGTGACTGCTTCACAATTCCCTTCATTATTACAGTATTTGCTTACTGGTTAATGTGAAGAGAAGTATTAATGCCTGGAATTTCTGTCTGAAACAGAACAAAACAAATATCTTAATAATAGAAAAACTAAAAAATAGGAGTTATGCATCTTGCATTTCACCCACCTCTTTACATGAAGTGCACATTTATTTTATATTTTTTTGGTAAATAATTGAAATGCAACCATTTTCAAACTTCCCTCATCACACATCCCTGGACTGATCTCCGAGCCTGATCTTCACTCAGCACTTCCCTCAGGAGGTAATGGACACCGACATAATTCCTGGCAACTCACTGGTGATAGAACAGAATTGATGATGATTGAAGCAATTCATCTGTCTATACCATCAGTCTGAGATCAGGCTGAAGAAACAACTAAGGCTATTTAAAGAAATGTAGGTATTTCATTCTAATTTCTGTTAGGGAGAGACATTTTATTTAAGCATTGACATTAAAAGGTATAAAACACAAAATAATTTATTTTCATAAATCCCTGAGCTTAGACAAGTATCCCTGTATAAAGTCTATATCCCATTATCTTTGACACATTTAAAATTTTACACCCATTTTCTTTGATGTGATTAAACATCTCCTGGCATATTTAGCATAAGAATCCAAAAACATTCTATGAAATTATTTTGTTATTTTAGAGCCCTGTCTTGTTTATTCGTGTTCTATAAAGGACAACAGAATTGTTTTACTTGTTCCCAGTTTTGCTCCTCCAAGTTATGCAGCAATGCTCCTCAGTGAGCAGGTAACTCTTAGGCTTAATGATGACTCTTTGAATATTCCTGGAGTAGGAGGAACAAATTTTTCTTCATCAAAGGTGGAGGAAATATTCTCCTTGCATCAAGATGAAACAAGCTTGACAAACCTTTTAGGATTTTTTTTTGAAATAACCAAAAAGAAAGATAGATGAAGGTAGGCCAGTGGATATTGTCTGTTCAGATTTTAGCAAGGCCTTCAACAATTTCCAACGTGGTACGCTGAAATGGAAATCTAGATCCAATGGAATCCAGGGATTTATAATTGTCTCAGAGGTCAGAATCAGAGGGTGGTGATTGAGGGTTGTCTTTCAAAATGGAGGCCTGTGACTGCTGGTGCATCATTGATAGACCAAAAAAAAATTGATAACCAAGGCAAAGAAACTATTCTTTGTGCTTACACTTCACTATAAGACCATAAAGCATAAGAGCAGAATTAAGTTATTCAGCCCATCTGATGCACCATCAATAACTCTCGGAGACGGGAGGCAAACGATAGGCTTTTATTAGCAGCAAGAGACCACCACACAACATCCTGGAGACTGAGGGGGGAGCAGTGCCTCCAATCGCCTTTATACAGGGGTCTGTGGGAGGAGCCACAGAAGCAGTCAGCAGAGGGGTGTGTCCAAACAGGTATATGTAGTTTACCACACCATCAAGTCTTGCCTGCCATTCTATCATGCCTGATTTATTACCCCAGTAAACTGCAGTCTCTTGACTTTTCTCCATAACCTTTGACACCCTGACTAATCAAGAACCTACCAATTTCTGCTTCAAATATTCCCAATGATTTGACCTCCACAGCTGTCTGTGGCAATGAATTCCACAGATTCACCACCCTCCAGCTAAAGAAATTCCTCCTCTTCTCAGTTCTAATGTAATGTCCCTCTATTCTGAGGCTATATCCTCCGGTCCTAGATTGCCTATTAGAAACATACTCTGTATGTTCAGTCTATCTAGGCCTTTCAATATTCAATAGGATCCCTCCTCATTCTTCTAAAACTCCACCGGGTGCAGGCCCAGAACCATCACCAGTCTCTAGATAACTTGCTCTACAGTTGGCAGTACAGGAACCATATTTCCAGGTGGCAGCAAGGAAGAATCTGAGATACATTTCAAATCAACAGCAGGAATGCACAATTTTGTCACAATAATAGGCTGTTTTATGACTGAAAGCGAAGGATCAATTTTAGCGGCAGCAAGACGGTCAAGCCAAGCAATGAGGCTGAACTCTCAGCTACAATGTTACCTGGAGGCTCTATCACAGTTCAGAAAGCATCTGCAATCAAGCAACTTGTCAAATAAAAATTCAAAATATATGAACGAAGTGGAAGACAGCTGTTTCAGTGCTGCAGTAACATCACTTTGCCAATAGTTCTCACAACTGGGTCAGGAAAGTAAGTTTACACAAGAACGTACAATGTGCCTCTTCTCTCTGTTCTGGAGGACAGCCAGCCTGTAAACAGAACACATCTGTTAATGTGAAGTCAAATTATAGTCTAGGAAGAAGGGTTTAGTTACACCAATATCTGTACAGACAAGGATTTCTAAAAAGTGCATATAAATAATGTGTGATATCCTCAGATGTGAATTGCCTTTTTTCAGGTCTTGGTTGTTGTAACCATTTGTTATTTATCTTCAAATGCCTTCAGTGTTAAAATCACCAATTAATGTAGGTTTACTATTTTATTCCATAAGGCAGTCGTAACCAAGCTGATTGAGAACAACTTGCTGAGTCAGAACACGTTTTAAACTACCAATAATTGAATGAAATATAAGTTTCAATGAACTACATGGGAGGGCGGAGGGGAGAATAGGTCCTTCTGCATTTTAGTAGCATTCAGTTGACACACTGCAGTGTCTATTTTGGCAGACTCTGCTTTCACCAACATAATCACTTCAGTTTTTCATTCTGCAAAATAGTCGCAAAGTCTAACCACTAGCAACACAAAAATAATGCTCAATGATACTAATGAACCTTGCTTGACCATTGGAATTTGGTGCTCCTTGAATATTTTATTCTAGAATTTTGGCTTTTAGCAAATTTGAAAACAATTTATAAATAGTCTATTATTAAGTGTGTTAAATTTAGAAAAGAGGAAAATCTTTTTTTAAAAAAAAAACACTTGTTTTAAGGTAAAAGAGATAAAATCAATCTTCATCGAAAAGTTATCACACCAATATCACATGGCCAATTGCTCCGTATTGAAACTGAAAAGCTGTAATTTCCAGAGTTATTGGAATAGGACAAGTTTATTCAATTCCTTATGCCCAACCCTGATGTCATGATAAAGGTGTATCCCTTACGTAACATCACAAAATAACTCATCTCATTGCTATTTGAGACTGCCAGGCACCTAATGTGCAGAAAAAAAATCAATTTGTGCAAACAATAAAAGCTAACAAATATCATTCAGAACTGAAGTGCACAAATGTGAGTACACAACCAGTCCAGGAGCCACTAGTTGCAAGCCACAGCTTCAGTTCAGTACAGAGGTGGGTGAACCTTGAGGAGCAGTGAGCTGAACTCTGACCCATCCCTCCCTCCAGCCCGGACACCCTGACCTTTTCAATCCAGCCCAGCACTTAATCCTGCCAAACCGCAGATCATTCCTCGCACTCGGACCCGGTTCCCACTGCTTTGATATATTGCTGGGACTGCACTTGCTACAGTTTAGAAGAAAGGTGGAGGGGGGAGATACCATTGAAATCTACTGACTATTGAAAGGCCTAGATAGGACATGGAGAGGACGTTTACGTTAGTGGGCTAGTGAGAGAGTCTAGAACCAGACACCACGGCTACAGAAAACAAGGAGAATTTCTTTAGCCACTATTTTAAACATTCTGCACCCGTCTTTGCCACCTCTTCTTGTCAGTTTGTTCCATATACTTACCCAGAGCCCTCTGTGTGAAATACATACCCACAACCCTCTGTGTGAAAAATGTGCCCCTCATATTCCCTTTAAATCTTTCTCCTGTTAGCTTAAACCTACACCTTCTAATTTTAGACATCCCTATCCTACGTAAAAGATAGTGACCAACTTCCCTATCTCATAATTTTATAAACCTCTAACAGGTCACCTGTCAGTTTCCTTCACTTCAGGAACAATTCCCTCTCCTTATAACTCAAGTTCTCCAGTCCATGCAATATTCCTGTGAAACTTCACTGCACCTCTCTAGTTCAAATAATACCATCACATCAAATAATATTTCCTTTCCAGAAAGTTTCTTATTTTCTCACTCCCTGTTTCCCTGTAGCCTCATATACACTCAATGGCCACTTTATTAGATACCCCTTATACTTAATAAGGTGGCCACTGAGACCGTGTTCATGGTCTTCCACTGCCTATCCACACCAAGATTCAATGTGTTCTGCATTCAGAAATGTTCTTCTACACACCACTGTTGTAACACATAGTTATTTGTTACGGTTGCCTTCCTGTCAGCTTGAACCACTCTGGCCATTCTCCTCTGACCCCTCTCATTAACAAGGCGTTTTTTTCCCACAGAACTTCTGCTTACTGGATGTTTTTTTTGTTTCTCACACCATTCCCTGTAAATTCCAGAGATTGCTGGGTTTGAAAATACCAAGAGGTCAACAGTTGGTGAGATACTCAAAGCACCCCATCTGGCATCAACAATCATTCCACAGTCAAAGTCACTTAGATCACATTTCTTCCCCATTCTGATGTGTGGTCTGAACAATGAATGGACCTCTTGACCATCTCTACATGTGTCTATGCATTGAGTTGCTGCCACATGATTGGCTGATTAGATATTAGCATTACTGAAAAGATGTACAGGAGTACCTAATAAAATGGTCACTCTTTTTTAAAAATCTGATATGATCCTGTTCCCATCCCTATCCCCACCCTAACTCAGGTCTCCCCTGAAAACGATGCTTGAACCCAGCGGAAAGCCAGATCAACGTTAAATGATCTATGTGCCTGCAAGTAAAGCGTTAAATTGTGATTTATTGCCTGGCTGGTAAATGTGGGTGGTTACTCTTTATTTACCAGTACAGTAGATGTAAAAGCCACAGACCAGACAAGCCCACTATGAATGCCTTAGAGTTGATGGCAGAGGGCAACGTTCAAGCCAAAGATGCCTCAGAAACCAACCACATGCAAAATGTCTCATCACACAGTTTACTCATTGGTGAATCTTGAAAGGACTCATGCCATGTCTATCAAGTCAGTAGCTGAGAATGCGACAACTTCTCATCCTTATGACTGAAACAGTAGGACAGTTAGAATATTTATTTGCAATTGAACAGCAGCCCACTCAATTGGTTCAAATCTGTATTTATACTTCACTTTGAAAATATGAGTCACTGTCCAGAGGGGACAGACAGAGTTTGTATGTTTAAACCCTACCCACAGGCTGGAGCTGCATCTTGGTGTTGTCTCCTGCTGCTGGCATTTATTTTCATAATCCCAGCTATTTCTACATTCTATCATTTACTATTCCAACCCCAGGCCTTCATTTACTTTCTCCATCTGGGAAGAATGTCAACTCAGCCAGTAGACACATACAATTTCTTTCTTCTTTGACTCAGAGGATAGCTGGGTTTATCACTTTTTCGATCCATTGCAGAGCAGCTGGGTCCAGCCTCAATCCCACCACCACCCCGCACCACGCTACACCCACCTTCCCCTTCATCTGGTTTCACCTATCACCCACCAGCTTGGGCACCACCCCTCTCCCACCTTCTTCTCACCTTTTTTTCCCCAGTCCTCCTGAAGGGTCTTGGCCCAAAGCGTTAACCTCATTTCCCTCCATTGTTTCTGCCTGACTTGTTGAGTTTCTCCAGCTTTTTGTTTGTGTTGCTCATTTCCAGTATCTGCAGAATCTCTTGAATCTACAGACTGGCAATCTTTCCTGTTCCCATTCATTCCAGATGCAGGAGCTCAACCCAGAAAGTTGACTCCCATGTTCTTCCTCCGCAGATGCTGCTTGACACCTGAATACGTCCAGCATCCTGATTTTATTTGAGATTCCAGCACTGCAAAGCAAGTGTCTCCTAAAAGAAACTGACCAGAGTTGACAGTACGAGTAACTTTTAACCAAAAAGATTTTAGTTTTCAGCCTGAGCTGTCATGCTTTACGTTCAGAAGGTGGTGGGTTTGATCCTCACTCTACTACATAATGTAGGCTGACACTTCAATGTGTTGTAGAACCTTTAATTCAAATGAGGCAGAGCGAAACCCCAGGTGTCTAATCTGATGGTTTAGTTACAGGAGCATTCTCCTCAGTACATAAACTTTCTTTTTTGAATAACAGTGGAAACAGAAGACTGATCTTTTATCAGAATGAAACTGAAAAACCTCTAAAGAACAGGGCTCCTGTTATATTTGTACATATCATGATTACTCTATTATGATACATGCAAATGTACATGCAAATGTACAAAGTAATAGCATTTTTGTTTACATGATGAAATCTGCAGATACTGGAAATTTAAGCAACACACACAAAATGCTGGTGGAACGCAACAGGCCAGGCAGCATCTATAGGAAGAAGTACAGTCGACGTTTCGGGCCGAGATCTTTCTTCAGGACGAGCTGAAAGGAAAGATAATAAGAGATTTGAAAGTTGAGGAGGGAGGGGGAGATCCGAAATGATAGGGGAAGACAGGAGGGGGAGGGATGAAGCCAAGAGCTTGAAAGTTGTTTGGCAAAAGGGATACACAGCCGGAGAAAGGAAAGGATCATGGGAGAAAGAAAGGGGGAGGGGAGCACCAGAGGAAGATGGAGAGCAGGCAAGGAGTGATTATGAGAGTGGCAGAGAGAGAAAAAAAGGGGGGGGGAATAATAAATAAGTAAATAAGAAACTGGGGTAAGAAGGGGAGGAGAGGCATTAACAGAAGTTAGAGGAATCAATGTTCATGCCATCAGGTTGGAGGCTACCCAGACAGAATATAAGGTGTTGTTCCTCCAACCAGAATGTGGCTTCATCTTGACAGTAGAGGAGGCCATGGATAGACATATCAGAATGGGAATGGGACGTGGAATTAAAATGTGTGGCCACTGGGAAATCCAGCTTCCTCTGGCAGACAGAGCGTAGGTGTTCAGCGAAACGGTCTCCCAGTCTGCACTGGATCACCAATATATAGAAGGCCGAACCGGGAGCACCTTGCACTTGTACTGAGATGAAATGTAAACTTTTCGATTGTGAACTATTTTATTTAAAATAGTGTTAATTTTAAAGAATATGTATTTTGCAGTGATCAAACTTTTTGACTGTGCTGGGAAACTGTTGGAGCAAGTTAAATTTAAAGAAGACAGGGACGGCAAAGAGCACAGCCTGTTTTTGTTGCCATGCACGCACGACAGAGGGCATTCTGCAGCGGTATAGTGATGTTTTCAGGGACGAGCTGGGCACAGTGAAGGGCGTGACCGTGAAACTCCATGTCGACCTTGCGGCCACGCCACGTTTTTTTAAGCCCAGGTGGGTGCCCTTTGCCATGAAAGGCAAAGTCGAGGCGGAGCTGGAACGTTTACAGGGGCTGGGCATCATTGAGCCCGTCCAGTTTTCAAGGTGAGCGGCTCCTATTGTTCCAGTTTTGAAGGCAGATAAAACGGTGAGGATATTTTGGGTGGATCTAGTGTTGGGGATACGAGAGGGGTCTGTGTGTCTGCGTGAGAATGTCCATTCTCTTCAGGGGACTCTGTCCCCTCTGCCAGTGTCTCACCCTCTAGCAAAGTCACTGGTGGACATGCTTTCCTGGTCTGCATTAAGTGGTCATTGCTCCTTAACGGTTTTGGACTTCTGAGCTTCTTTAAAATCGGTGGCAAGCTGTTCTCAGCATTTTTGGAATAAACGGCATCTGCAGATTTGCCACCTGGCTTAGAATGCACTGAAGAAGGAAATTTGGTTTTTGAATCATCGTCACGACCATGGCTCAGAATAGACCCAATTGCAAATTTTTCATAGAGTTCCTTGTTATAACTTGGAACTATCTGGAGTTCAACAGCAGGAAATTGCAATGCGTTTCAGAAAACCTCATGCCTGAACAAGGGTCTTGTCTGTTAAATCACAGTCATTGATTTTGATGATACATTCATTCTCCTGGAGCAGGTTCTCTTTTCTTGAACGGCTGTTCTCTTCAATACCACGAATACTCAGGCCAAGGAATCCTCCACTCAACGTAGAGTTAAAAGGCACCACATGGATTCCCAGGGGGCCACCATCTCCGGAAAATTCTACTTTCTTTGTCAAATCACTTAGAGTGCTTTCTGAATGCTTGTCTGGTGGTCCTGGAGGCTCTGTTCTTACATCATCTGCAGATGCCCCATTTGCTACTGTTAGAATTGGCTTCACATGCAGTTTCCTGTTAACGGGATCATCGGGCTGAAATGCACGTTGCTGTAACTGGGCGGGTGGTACAAGAGCTGGGTCACTGTTTCACCGTACTAGAAGTGGCCAGCTGGCTTTCAGTGCTGAGGGGGTAATGTCAATTTCTCCTGTCATAGGCTGAAGAGCCGCAAGCTGCACTGCGAGCTCACTCTCATTGCCAACAGTTACTTCACCTCATGCTCTTCCGTCATGTGTGCATATTTAAATTCATGCCAGTTGAGCCGGATTTTGCGACGTCAATCACGGCTCAAAAGACTGGGCCCACGGCCTTTAGCTATCTTCAGCCTTCTGACCCCCGGCTGAAATATCCACATATATCACCCCTAAATGAGGTATGGGCTGCCCCGTATAGGTCCTGAGTTTGAGCTTAGATGGTCTGATGAGAGGCAGGTTGGATCCCCATGTCCTCCTGTAGGTCTCTTCACTAATGAACGATGCAGTAGTCCCTGAATCAATCTCAAACTTAATGTCCTTTCTCTTGACAGCGACTGTGGCATAACACGGTTCAGGTGGTCCCTCATCTGTTTCCACCCAAAACATGTTGTAGGCACACGCTGCCTCTCCGTCTGGTTCTCCCAGGTGGTGTGTGGCTGCCTGAGTCTGCTGAGCTTTCCCCTGCCCAGGCTTAACCTCAACCTTTATGTTGCTGCACTTTTTAGCTAAATGTCCCTTTTTGCTACAAGCATGGCAGGCAGTATCTTTGAATTTACAAACATTTGCATAGTGCGTTCCTCCACACTGAAAACATTCCACCCGCTTTGCCTGTTTACCGGTCTCCCTCCTGACTTGGAGCACTGCCGCCGACTGCGACCCCCCATATCCTTCCTGTATATCTTTGGCATTATCAGCAGCCAACTCCATGCCTTGGGCAATCTCTAGGGCTGTCTTGAAAGACAATGGTGGGGTTTCCCCCAACAAGCGGCGTTATACGGCATCATTATTAATGCCGCATACTAATCTATCACAGAGCATGTCATCCAACATGGCTCCAAAATCGCAATGCTCCGACAGCTGCTGAAGCTCGGCCACAAAGTCGCCCATAGACTGACCTGGCTTCCAGACATGGCTGTGAAACTTAAACCGTTGGGCTATCACCGAAGGCTTCGGATTGTGGTGGTCCCCCATGAGTTTGAACAGTTCATCGTATGGAATTTCTCCCAGTTTCCGCGACGTAGCTAAGTGCCTTATCAGCCTGTACGTCCTTGCCCCACACTCACTCGGGAAAATAAAGTGCTTCTTAGCCTCCTCAGTAATTCCATTAGCACAGAAAAAGTGGCCCAACCTTTCCTCGTACTCCAGCCAGTCCTCGGTCCGCTCCTCGAACTCACAGATGTTTCCAAACGGAGCCATCCGAACGCGAGGCTCCTCGTCCGCTCACAGCTCCTGATGGAAACGTGCCAACATGTCCACAAAACCAGTTCACCTCGTCGCCAAAAATATCTGGTAACTTCTACTTTACAAAAGGACCGCTTGACAACTTGATGGCCAAAAGAGCATCTTTATCTGGGACGGCAAATGATATTTACAATACAGAGGCTTCCAGGTACCTCGTGCGGCCTGGGTGGGGGAACTATATACAATGCAAACTGGGAGTAAAAAAAGCGGAAGTAAAGACCCCACCAACCCCGGATCCCGCCTCTCGTTACCAACAGCTCCCCGATTGTTATTAACTTACTTTTAACAATACTCACATTACAACAGTATTTATGTAGCTAGTCCCAACTGATCTTCTGACTGGAGCTCTTGATGATAGTGGGGCGGTTTGGGAACTGTAATACCATTGGATATCAGGAATATACTTTCTTTTGTTGCAGGTATTTATTGTATTTATTTAGAGATAACAGGCCCTTGCAGCCCAACAAGCCTGCAACACTCAAATGCAGCCATGTGACCATTTAACCTACTAACCTGTACAACTCTGGAATGAGAGAGGAAATTGGAGCACTCGAAGGAAACCCTCACGGTCACTGTGAGAACAGACAACCTCCTCACAGATAGAGATGGGAATTGCACCGGATATGCAAGTGCTGCAGTAGTGTTATGATAACCACTATGCTACCATGCTCCCCCCAACTATTTTATTCTTTGTCTATTGTTTCAGTTCAGTTGCCTGCAGAGGTTCTTTCCTAAAATATATTCTATGGCACACTTAACATACAAATCACAGCTTTCTGTTCAGATGATAAAGGTACAAAAAGATGATGTTCTGTTTTCCAACCCTCTGTTGAGACTCAAATCAGCTAATGAAAATCTAAGAAGATCATCTCACTTCAAAATATCCTCCTTCTTTTCCGTCTGCTGGCCTGTGAGAGATTCTTTACATTTCCCTGATGCCAAAGCACTGATCAGGAAATTATTGAGGTGTAACTTTGCATCTGACCACTCCATGGCACGCCTCCATCAACGTTCCACCCGCTAGACATCACGCAGATTAAATGACAGTGGTTTCAAGCCCTTCTGAAATCAGCCTGAAACGGCCAGAGTTGGCAAAGGAAACTGAAACGGATCAGGTCATCATAAGTTCAGGTGTAATGGATTGAACTGAGTTGTGCCTTTGCTGCCAAAGGCTTGATCTATCACACCACCATAAGCTCCACAGAAGTTTCATAAGAACAAGAGCACTCTGTCACAATTACAGTCGCAGAATTAGAATGTGGAAACAAATTATGTTACATCCAGTTAGACTACAACATGGCACATAATGATGATGAATTAGACTGAGCTTCTTACCACCTCACACAAGCCTCTTCCACCACTGTCAGTCATCTTGTTTTATATTTTATAGATCAACAAAATCTACTGTAAAAAAAAATCCAGCATTTTAAAAACGCTGAATTGCTCATTTGAGGCTAAAGTTGCTCTGAAGGGCTTGAATGAGGCCCAAAACTACCAACGTGGAACTGTCGAAGCATGAAAAACAGCTCTCTGCTCCAACTCATTTACAGCTGATCCCCAATGAATCTTACAAAGTCTGGCTCTGGGCTTCTGTTGGAGTAATCTTTGTTTCATAGCTGGATTTCTCCGGATATGACTATCTGTTCAATATATTATGTGCAAACAGAAATTAATGACAAAGATGTTTATGTAATAAATATCATTAAGTTGGAAACATGCACCTGTGCCCTGTGTCATCAATTCCTCAGATGGGTTTGTTGCTATTGAGACAGTCTCATTACCTTGAAAGGTGGTGAAGGACTATCTTTGTGCAATTTGGCACAGCTGAGTACTAGACTTCTCCTAAGAGCAGCCAAGTGTTAACTATGCTGCTGTGGAATTGAATTCACATGAAGGTCAGGCCAGGTGAGGAGGTAGAGACTGGGGTTTGTTACTGAATGTAGATTAATGAAACTGATGGGATATTGCAATAATCCAAAGGTTTTATACTACTAAGGTAAGCCTTCAAAATTTCTCATTAATTGAAAATAAACAACAAAGTCTGTCAATTTTTTTTTGATTAGTTTTAATTGTCACATGTCCATCGCAACATGTGAACTGCATCATTCCCATCAATGACCAACATAGCACGACCACAACTTGCTAACGCCAACCCATATTTTGGAATGTGGGAGGAAACCAGAGCACTCGGAGCAATATAAATAGTTAATTTATTTCAAGCATCTAGATTTGGTGATTGATTTCAAATAATAGTTATTAAATAAAGAACATGCAGAAAATGTATGCATATGAATTGATCATTTGCTACACAGATAAATGTAAGGGCTCCAACCCATTCCATTGCGAAGTCAGAAGTAATGAGGTAAGCCAGCTTAACCCAGAACAACACATACAAACTGCTGGAGGAACCCAGGTCAGGCAGCACCTATGGAAATGAATAAACAGTGGACATTTCGGGCCGAAGCCCTACTTCAGTAATGGAAAGGAAGGGAGAAGACGACGGAATAAAAAGGTGGAGGGAGGGGAAGGAGGATAGGTAGAAGGTGGTAAGCAAAACCAGGTAGGTAGGAAACATAAAAGGCTGGAGAGTAAGGAATCTGATAGGAGAGGAGAGTGGATAATAGGAGAAAGGGAAGGAGATGAAAGGCAGATGAGAAGAGGCAAGAACCAGTGTGGGGAATAGAAGAAGAGGGGAGGTGCAGGGAATTGTTTTTACTGGAAGGAGAAATCAATATTCGTGCCTTCAGGTTACATAAGAACATAAGAAATAGTAGCAGGAGTAGGCCATCCGGCCCATCGAGCCTGCCCCGCCATTCTATAAGATCATGGCAGATCTGTCCGTAAACTTAGCTCCATCTACCTGCCTTTTCCCCATAACCCTTAATTCCCTTACTATGTAAAAATCTATTTAACTGTATCTTAAATATATTTAGTGAAGAAGCCTCTACTGCTTCCCTGGGCAAAAAATTCCACAGACTCACCACTCTCTGGGAAAAAACAGTTCCTCCTCATCTCGGTCCTAAATCTTCTCCCCTGAATCTTGAGACAATGTCCCCTAGTTCTAGTCTCACCTACCAATGGAAACAACTTTCCCACTTCTATCTTATCTATCACTTCCAAAATTTTGTATGTTTCTATAAGATCCCCTCTCATTCTTCTGAATTCCAGAGAGTATAGTCCCAGGGGACTCACTCTCTCCTCATAGGTTAACCCCTTCATCCCTGGAATCAACCTGGTGAATCTCCTCTGCACTGCCTCCAAAGCCAGTATATCCTTCCTCAAGTATGGAGACCAGAACTGCACACAGTACTCCAGGTGCAGCCTCACCAGTACCCTGTATATTTGCAGCATGACCTCCCTGCTCTTGAATTCAATCTCTCTAGCAATGAAGGCCAACATTCCGTTTGCCTTCTTAATAACCTATTGGACCTGCAAGCCAACCTTTTTCAATTTATGAACAAGCACTCCCAAGTCCCTCTGCACAACAGCATGCTGCAATCTTTCACCATTTAAATAATAATCTGCTCTTCTATTATTCCTTCCAAAGTGGATGATCTCACATTTACCAAGTTGTATTCCATCTGCCAGAGCTTGGCCCACTCACTTAATCTATCTATATCCCTCTGCAGGCTCTCCACATCCTCTGCACAATGCTTCTCCACTCAGTTTAGTGTCATCAGCAAATTTTGCTACACTACACTCAGCCTCCTCTTCCAAATCATCGATGTAAATGGTAAACAACTGCGGGCCCAGCACCGACCCCTGCAGCACCCCACTCACCACAGACCGCCAACCGGAGAAACACCCATTTATTCCAACTCTCTGCTTTCTATTGGTTAATTAATCCACTATCAATGCCAATACACTTCCTCCGAGTCCATGCATCCGTATGTTATTTATCCATATATCCATATGTTTCTTGTGCGGCACCTTATCGAACACCTTCTGGAAATCCAAGAATACAACATCCACCTGTTCCACTCTATCCACTGCACTCATTATGTCCTCAACTAACTCCTGTAAGTTTGTCAAACAGGGCCTGCCCTTTCTGAATCCATGCTGCGTCTGTCTAATGGAACCACTCCTTTCTAAATGTTTCGCTATTTCTTCCTTAATGATAACTTTGAGCATTTTCCTGACTACAGCTGTTAAGCTAACTGGCCTATAGTTGCCCGTCTTTTGCCTACATCCTTTTCTAAAAAGTGGCATGATATCTGCTGTCTTCTAATCTGCCTACTACTATAACCCCTGCCAATTCCCACAGCACCCTGGGATGCACCCTATCAGGACCAGGGGACTTATCTACCTTCAGGCCCCCTACTTTGCTCATCACTATCTCTTTAGTGACAGTGAATTCATCGAGGTCCTTACCTCCCATTTTGTCCACAACATCCTTCTTTGCCATATTAGACATGTCCTCCACCGTGACGACCGACACAAAACAGTTGTTCAATGCCTGAGCCATTTCCTTGTTACCCAATATCGATTTCCCCTTCTCATACCTACATGCACCACGACAGGTTGGAGGCTACCCTGTTACTCTGTTATGTCCCCCCTCTCGCTGCGAAATGGGGACAGCTCTTTTTCCCCTGTTAGGGAGAGAGAAAGAGCCTGTGGTATGTCGAATTATCAGGTGAATGAATAGTCTTTGGGGTAGTGCAAGTCTGTGTCTTTATTGATGCTTTGCTGCATGCTTGAGTGCTCGGTGGAGGGTGCCGATGCTTTTTTACTGGTTGGGGGGGTGTCATTGTTTTGCTGTTGCTTATGCATGGGAGGGGGGAGCTGGGGGGGGTGCTTTGGGGTTCTAACATTTCACTGTCATTCGTTCTTTGGGACACTCCTCTGGTTTCATGGATGCTTCCAAAGAAAAAGCATTTCAGGATGTATATTGTATACATTTTTCTGACATTAAATGTACCTTTTGAACCTATTGAACCCAGACAGAATATAAGGTGTTGCTCCTCCGCCCGGAGGGTGGGCCTCACTGTGGCATAAGAGGAGGCCATGGACCAACATGTCAGAACAGGAATAGGAATCGGAATCAATACATCTGACCACCGGGAAGTTCTGTTTTTGGCAGATAGAGCAGTGGTGCTCGACGAATCAGCCCGCCAACTTATGATGTGCCTCACCAATGTAAAGGAGCAGCATCTTTAACCAGATTGCACCAGGCAAATTTGAATACAAAAAGTCATACACAAAACTGTCTTCTATCAATTTATTGAAAAGATTGCATTTTCAGTCCTGGTATTTTGGAAGATTAAAGCTGAAAGGGTTTACTTCCTACAACATGCTTGTGGCTTTGGTTTAAGTTACTCAAAATATTCAATTCAGGCGGTACTTAATTGAGTGCACAGATGGGTTAAGTAGTGAGAAACCTTTTCCTTAGCTGTGTCTAAAAGTTTAAGTATATAGGGTTGGTGATTTAGAGTAGAAATGGAAACATTATTCCCATTAGAGGATAATTGAAATCTGGAACACACAGACTTATGGTGTGAAGGGGGAACACTCACAAGACTTAAGAAGCTTTTAAGTGAACACTTGAAACACCATGGCTTAAAAGGCTGAGAAATGGAAAGGGATTCATGTAGATAGTACTGATGGCTGGCACACTCAGTGGGCCAAAGTGCTGGTTTCTGAGCTGTGCAATTCTATGCTAAGTCTTGTGAGTCAAACTGTAGTATTTATAGTGTGTTGAAGTAAATTTACTTACAGTAGAAATTGCATTGTCTGTGGCTTGTTCTTTTACAGCTAAAAGGAACAGTTGACTTCAAATACTGACGTGACAGCAGATTAAAAAACTTAAAATGCTCAAATATGGAGAAAATAACAAAGTCTGCCGGTGAGCAGCTAAAATGAACCCATGAGCAATTATGAAGAAAACAGCCATTTGAGGTAAGACTGATCCCTTAATACAACTACTTTTAAGGGATCAGCATTACAGACTCTCCAGTCCAATTCATCCTTGAAAGACAAAATAGTACTTACGCACAACTAATAAAATATTTTTTCAGCCAAGATTTTTCCTTGAAAAAATGTACGCTGATTTGTTGGTCAGTCAGAAAGAAGAGGACATCTCCCTTCACACTCTTATGCTTCCTCCCGCTCCACTCCAACCTCCTTCAAGCCATTCATTGTTTCAGCCCTTTTACCCATTTTCTTATTTAACCAATCCTGTCCTTCATCCTATCCTCACTCACCTTTCTATGGTTCTACATATTTTCATAGAAAAGCTGTTAGTCTCTCAAATCATCTTGTATTGAAGGTAATGAAACTGAGACATTATTTCTGCTGCTCACTCAACAGATGCCAGCTGCTGGAAACTGGGATTCCAACATCCAAAGCAACTTCCCCCCCCCCCATCCCCATTTTCTTTCAAATAACAAACCAGAGACATGTTGCTTATGTTGTGCTTTGACTTACTCTTTTATACAATGTGACTTTCAGTTGGCTTTTCCTCATCTCAGACCTATCACATCTGCGAGAAAGTGATATTTGACAAATATTGCATGCCCTAATTTTTAACAATTTAGCACACAGATTTGTTTTCTTTCTGTATGTGCTTAACTTTTCCCTCCTATTATTTTGTTATTAGACAAAAATGTCTAAAACTGGGAAACTGAAATCATTGGCATAAGTTTTTGATGAGCAAACTGAGCATAAAAGAGGTTTTACCCAAGGTAGATCACACTAGCAATCTTTTATGGGTTGAGTGTGTCCTTCTGGAAACCGGAAATTGCACAATTCAAACCACCATGGCTGAAACTTGTCTCATGTCGTGTTGCTCCTGCTGTCATTGTGGGTCATAAAGCATAGATTTCAGTTCTTCCACTGCCAGGTGGGGCTTCTAGAGGCAACCTCTGACCCTTGCAGTTCACTAATGGAGAAAGTAGGGAGATATTGCAGAACTGCACTAGGCTAAGGACCAAGTGCTGCTAAACAGGATTAATACAGATAGGTGCTTGATCGTCAACACAGAAATGGTGAGCCAATGGGCCTGCTTCTGTGTTGTATGAGAGTGATTGGTAAGTTTGTGGCCTAAGGTAGAAGGAGATGAGTTATACAGCTCTCGTTACATGCACATGCAGTTCAACTCTTTGAGTGATTATGCAGAAAGTTTGAAGTCAATAGTTCATCAGATAATAACTCATCAGGGGTGATTGATAGGTTCGTGGCCTAAGGTAGAAGGAGATGAGTTATTAACTTCAAACTTACTGCATAATCACTCAAAGAGTTGAACTGCATTTGCATGTAAGGAGAGCTGCATAACTCACCTCCTTCTACCTCAGGCCACAAACTTATCAATCAACCATCTGTGGACACTTTCTGGAGGTCCAAGATTCGTGTGCTCCACGACCGCTGGACTAAGTGTGTAAATGTAGGAGGGGACTATGTTGAAAAATAAATATGCTAGGATTTCTAAAATTGACTCCTTTTACCTTAGGCCACAAACTTATCAATCACCCCTCGTAGTTGTCAGTGTCTTGGACCTCCAGAAGTGGTCCACAGCAGGGGTGATTGATAAGTTCATGGCCTAAGATAGAAGGAGATGTTATTAATTTCAAACTTTCTGCATTTTCACTCAAACAATGAACTGCATGGGCTTGTAACGAGAGCTGTATAACTCATCTCCTTTTTGCGTAGGCTACAAACTTACCAATCACCCCTGCTGTGGACCACTTCTACAAAGAAGGGATCCGTGTGCTCCACGGCCGCTGGACTAAGTGTGTACATGTAGGAGGGGACTATGTTGAAAAATAAAGGTGCAAGGTTTTCTAAAACTGAATCCTTCTACCTTGGGCCACAAACTTATCAATCACCCCTCGTATAAGTGTATGACTTCATAACATGTTCGTGGGTTTAAAAATGGGACAGCACTTTCACAACAAATTCTTTACTCATCTGCCAACTTTATTGTTCAGTTTGCATTATGTTATATGGTACAGTGGAGGTTCCTTCAATAATTGCAACTTTTTTGTTCCTGTCAATCCTGAGCTATAACTTGCTAAAATGATCTGCCGGATGAACTCAGTATGTCAGACTTCATCCATGGGGTGAATGGACATGTTTAAAACCCTCCATCTAAATCCAAAGCATTGGGCGTTAATTTCCTGCCATAAATGCCACCTGATCTGCTGAGCTCCTCCAGCGGTTTATTTCTCACTGCAGATTCCAGTATCCAGTCTCTTCTCTCTCTCTCAGATCTATCAGTTTACATCTTAGTCAGCCTACACCTCGCAGTGGAATGACGACACACACAGCAAAGTAGTCAAGTGAGCTTGACGATCATGTGTGAATGCCAAGAAACATTGGGGAACACTACATCACTCCCACCCCGTCACCACATTTTTCTGGCAGGCTTTCCTCCTGCTGTGCATGGCGTACATTCCTGTTGCCATATGGAGAACTCTTTGCACTGATGCACAAGGGACAATACATCAACTACGAACTCCTAAGAAAAATGCTTTTTTTTTGCACAAAACCTCAGTGTTACTTTTAAGAGGTTTGTGCCCAATTTTCCAAAATATCTTTAGGACATCTAAGAGCACATTAACACTATATTCAGCATATGTTCTGTGCACTGAAAGATCTTTGGTTGGTTAGGTTGACTTGTCACACATACGTTGAAACATACAGGGAAATGTTGTTTGTGTCAAATCAAATCAGCGAGGATACACGGGGGAGTTGGCAAGTGTCGCAACACTTCTAATGGCAACATACCATGCCCACAACTCACTCTACCATCTGTCAGATGGAAAACCAATCCTCTGCAAATTTAAATTCAACTATCCAGCAAAGACATTAAGTGATTTTTAAAGCTTTTTCTGGCAGCAATTTCTAGACGAGATCTTCAATTCAGCATTTTCAAACAGGTTTATACGCACACAGTGTATTTTTAATTTTATTCTGCCACATGGTTTAGCAATTTGCACAACTTTATGAACCATGCTTTTCGCTACTACCTGGATGTTTATTATATAAGATTTCAACAAAATATTTTAGGAGCTGCAAATATATCAAAGCAAGAAGTATTTTAGGAAAGGCATACTGTGAAAGGACTGGATGGGATGGAGTTTGTCAGATGTGTTCAGGAAAGTTTCCTTAATCGGTGCGTAGAAGTCAATACTTGATCTGCTTTTGGATAACGAGACAAGTGACAAAGTTTGTGTAGGGGTACACTTTGCATTGAATGATCATAATGCCATTAGTTTCATAGTAAATATGGAAGAAGATAAGTTTGGTCTGCAGTTTGAAATGCTAAGTTGTAGAAAGTCCAATTTTGATGGTATCAGAAAAGAATTGACAATTCTTTTACAGAGTGTGTATGTGCCTGTCAGAATAAAGGTGAAGATAAAAGGTTTAAACAACCTTGGGGTTTTCGGGAAATATTTAGGATCTGGTTAATTAAAACAAAGGAGGTGCATAGCAGTTATAGGCAAGTAGGAACAAATGAGGTACTGATGGAATATAAGAGATCAGGAGGGATAAAAGGAGGCGTGAGGTTACGCTAGCAGAAAAGGTGAAGGAGAATCCTAAGGGATCCTACAGATATATGGAGAGCAAAGGGACTGAAATCCATGAGTGGAGCTAAAAGTGAAGGGGGAGATCTGTAACGGATTTTTGCATCTGTATTTGCTCTGGAGATGGATACAACATCTATAGAAGCCAGATAGAGCAGTATTGACTTCATAGACCGAATACAGATTACAAAGGCGGAGTTATTTGCTGAATTGAGGCAAATTATTGTTTGACAAGGTGTTCCCTTGGACTCTGTGGGAGGCAAGTGCAGAAATTGCAGGGGCCTTAACAGAGATATTGAAATACACAGGTAAGGTACTGCAGGATTGGAGTAGAGCTAATGCTGTTCCAGTGTTTAAGAAAGGCTCTAAAAATGAACCAGCAAATTATAGAGCAGTCAGCCTGACATTAGTAGTGGGAAAGTTTTTCTAAAGTTTTCTGAGGGACTGGATATATGAGAATTTGGATAGACAGGGACTGATTAGGGATAGTCAACATGGTTTTGTGCATGGTAGGTCATCCCTAACCAATCATAGAGTTTTTCTAGGAAGCTTCCATCAAAGTTGATGAAGGCAAAGCAGTAGATGTTATCTACATAGACTTTATTGAATTGAATTGACTTTATTACTTACACCTTTCATATACACGAGGAGTAAAAATCTTTATGTTACGTCTCCATCTAAATGTGCAATGTGCAATTTATAATAAATATTGTGTACAACGGGATAGTCAATATCACGTAGAAGTACATTTGCATCACCATGAATTAAACAGTCTGATGGCCTGGTGCAAGAAGCTGTCACGGATCCTGTTTGTCCTGGTTTTTATTCTGTGGTACCGTTTCCCAGATGATAGCAACTGGAACAGTTTGTGGTTGTGGTGACTCGGGTCCCCAATTATCCCTCGGGCCTTTTCCACACACCTGTCTTTGTAAATGTCCTGAATTGTGGGAAGTTCACATTTACAAATGAGCCGGGCTGTCCGCACCACTCTCTGCAGAGTCCTGCGATTGAGGGAAGTACAATTTCCATACCAGGCAGTGATACAGCCAGTCAGGATGCTCTCCATTGTGCCCCCTACAGAAAGTTCTTAGAATTTGGAGGCCCATTCCAAACTTCTTCAACCGTCTGAGGTGGAAGAAGCACTGTAGTGCCTTTTTCACCACAGAGCAGGTATGTACAGACCCCGTGAGATCCTCGGTGAGGTTTATGCCGAGGATCTTAAAGCTTTTCACCCTTTCAACCTCAGATCCATTGATGTCAATAGGGGCTAGCCTGCCTCCATTCCTCCTGTACTCTACAACCAGCTGCTTTGATTTCGTTTTCTTGACACCACTGAGTCGGGGTGACGACTTCTTCTCTGTAGGATGCCTCATTATTATTTGAGATCAGGCCAATCAGTGTAGTGTCATCAGCAAATTTAATTCGCAGATTGGAGCTGTGGGTGGCGACACAGTCATGAGTATAGAGAGAGTAAAGGAGGGAGCTTAGTACAAAGCCCTGAGGGGCACCTGTGTTGAGGGTCAGAGGGACAGAGGTGTGGAAGTCCACTCTTACCACCTGCCAGCCTTTGATAAGATCTCACATGGGAGGTTGATCAAGAACGTTCAGTCGTTTGCATTCAAAATAAGCTAGTAAATTGGATTAGATCTTGGCTTTGTGGGAGAAGTCAGAATGCGGTAGTAGGTGGCTGTCTAACTAGTGACTAATGGAGTGCCGCAGGGATCAGTGCTGGGTCCATTGTTGTTTTGACACCTATATCAATGATCTGGATGATAATGTGGTTAACTGGATCGGCAAATTTGCGGATGACACCAAGATTGGGGGAGTAGTAGACGGTGGGGAAGACTCTCTGAGCTCAGAGCGGGATCTGGATCTGCTGCAAAACTGGGTTGAAAAATGGCAGGTGGAACTTAATGTGGACCAGTGTAAGGTGTTGTACTTCAGTAGAGCCTATGAGGGTAGGTCTTACACAGTGAACGTTTGGGCACTGAGGGTTGCAGTACAACAAATTGATCTGGGAATACAGCTCCATAATTCATTGATAGTAGCATCACAGGTAGGTAGAAATGGTCGTAAAAATTTTTGACATATTGGCCTTTATAAATCAAAGTACTGAGAACAGCAGACAGGAGGTTATGTTGAGGTTGTATAAGATGTTGGTGATGCCTAACTTGGAGTATTGTGTACATTTTGTCACCTCCCTACAGGAAATATGTAAACCAGTTTGAAAGAGTACAGAGAAAATTTACAAGGATGTTGCTGGGACCAGAGCACCTGTGTTATAAGGAAAGATTAAATAATTTGACACCTTATTCCTTGGAGCTTAGAAGTTTGAGGGAAAATTTGATAGAGGTATACTAAATTATGAGAGGTATAGATAGGATAAGTGCAAGCAGGCTTTTCCCACTGAGGTTGGGTTGGACTCCAACAAGAAGTCATTAGTTAAGGGTGAAAGGTGAAAAGTTTAAGAAGAACATGAGAGGAAACTTCTTCATTCAGAGGGTCGTGAGAGTGTGGAACAAACTATCAGCACAAGTGGTGCATGCAAACTCAATTTCAATGTTTAAGAGAAGTTTGGGCTGCAGGTGTATGGAGGGCTATGGTCTGGGTGCAGACCGATGGGACTAGACAGCTTAAATGGTTCAGCATCAAGTAGGTGGACCGAGGCATCTGCTTCTGTGCTGCACTTTTCTATGACTCTGGGAATCTGGTACAGAATGCTTTGTTGGGTGTACAACCTGTTTTGAGATCCAAACTGTAATATATTCAATAAATGAGGAAATATTAAATGTAATAAGTAGTTCAAGATTTCATATGCATCTTGTATAATACTATGAGAAATAATATGGCAAATGATAAAGTAAAAACAGCTTCTATCTAATGCTATCCCATACCTGCTACAAAATAATGAAATTCACATAAGATGGTTTACTTTGTGAATGATGCACCCTGACCAACACCCCACAGGAAATTCCTAATACATGTACATGTATTTGGTGAATAAAGTTGATCCTTGATCCTATCAATTAGCATAAATCTATCCCCACTGTTGCTATGCTGAATTAAACTAGCAACCTTATGGGACTCTCTTTCTGGTTTATTTGCCTGCTACTCGCACATGTCCCAGAGATTAAGGATAAGGGAGTTTTGTTCTTATTGAGAGATTTGCTGTGAAAAAAGTTTACACCCTCTGTCAAGTGTTAATGGGTGATGAAAGCCAACAGAGAACAATTTTCCTTGGAAGTGTACTAAATGGTTGTGCACAATTTAATAATACTAAAACTGCAAAATAGTTTCTATTACCAAAAATCTTGAGCTCCCTCCTCTTACTCATTTATCATATCATATGCATAGTTTCTGTCTTGGCTACCCTTTCTAATCATTTTACAGCCAACAAATATTTCCAATGTCAACTCACAGCAGAAGTTTATGAATGTGCAGCTCAAAACCAATACACTGGGTAATCCGAGAGAAAAATAACATTTTATTGTGAAATAATGCACTCAGTTTTATAAAGTATTAAAAATAGTTAGCGGCTTGTAAGTCTATTTAGTCTTAAACATAGATATGAAAAAATATACAATGTGATGCAGTAACAAAAATCAAAGTGGTTGAGCGGCTATCTTCATCCCTGTTGCCCGACGCAATAAATTATATTTAATATTGTCAGAATTTGCACATGCAAGTCTTCATTCTGACAGTTTGCAGGTATCCAATAAAGAGAAATAAGAGATTTTTTTACAATTAAAAAGCTAAAAAAAAAATCCTAAACCACAGTGGTGAATCCAATGCATTAATCCAGGGGTTCCCAAACTGTGCTAGCATGCCCATATTTCTTGTTTACTTTAGACTAAACAGGTTAGTCATTGATAAAATTTGATAGAGTGCTGTATTCTTAAGTAACAAATGGAATAGAAAAATATGTAGGGAACTTTTAATATCATTTAAAGTTAAATTGTTAAAAAGTTAATTATAGGCTTAAAATATTAAACATGATGGTAACTTACACATAAACAGTTGATAAATTTTGAAGTGGGCATGCAATTAAAAAAATAGCTTCAGAACCTCTGATCTGATACATTTTTTTTAATATTGCCTCTATTTCTTCATTGCTACCACATTATCCATTGATTACATTGATTACTGGGTAATCAAGGACTCTCAAAATAAAATTCTTCTTACTTTCCCCTCTGTCTCAGCGTTTTAACTATCCACTGTGCTAATGCACTTGAACTGTTAAGTTCGTAAGGTCATCAATTACCTATAATTCATAAAAAAGAAAACAGTATAACAGGGTCATGTGGTCTCCATGACAGAGCAAAGAGTGCTCTGACCAAATAAATAAGAAACTTTTGTCAAACACTGAGGGTAATTGAATAAAGAGGGAATGATGGAGGTATCAATGTGAAAGGAATGATTTCACCAAGGTTTAGTTTATTTACAGAACACTAGATGGATGAGGGTGAAGTGCAGGGCTGTGTGTGGTCCTCTATTAACTTGAGCTATTATTTACACGAGTGGCTCAGCCACAAGACACTTATAATCCTCAGTCAACGAGACACCACATACACCTGTGTGTATCTCATTCCTTGTTTGCCAAAGCATACAAATTCCTTCCTTTTGTCTCACGTCATGCACGATTCATTTCATCTTTTACCTTACTCCTGTCAGGTGCTAA
Source organism: Hypanus sabinus (assembly GCF_030144855.1). NCBI lineage: Eukaryota > Metazoa > Chordata > Chondrichthyes > Myliobatiformes > Dasyatidae > Hypanus > Hypanus sabinus. The sequence goes on along the minus strand of NC_082722.1, from coordinate 61,287,171 downwards.
TGCTGAAGGACAACTAATGGGGAGGCAGAGGCGGAGAGCATTATTCATAAGGTATCTGCTTATGCACTGATTCAAGAAATAAGTTTGCATTCATTAGAATGTAACAGCCCCATACGACAAAAAAAATGTTTGCACAAAATGAACTCTTGGAACTTCAAGCAAATTCTTACATTATCAGCTTCTGAGGTTCCAAATAAACTCAAAGAACACAGACATTTGTTGTTGTGCAACTGAAAGCAGCTTTTTAAAAAAAAACATTTCACAAACACAAGAGATTCTGCAGATGCTGGAAATCCAGAGCAACACACATTCTGGTAGATCAGCCTGCAGGATCACCAGATTTATTGGGTACACCTCTGGGTGAAGAGAAAACTGCCGGAAGTGTCACAAAGACCTGAAGGCCCCGCCTTTAACCGTTCTCCAGCGTTCGTCTCCTGCAATGTGCACACACGGTACTTTGTCCATTCGCACTGATGCAAACAATTGTAAATGAGACATGCACCCATCATTTCCAATAGATTGCACTGAGGCAGAGATCAAATTAGGAGTAAATACTTAACTATGTTATACTGAGCAATATAACTTAGCAGCACTGCTGTAAATAACTATATTTCGGCATTTAAACAAAATATCAAATTTATTATGTACAATAACAAGAGGAATGTTCGAACCAGAGTCCACTTTTCTTTGTAGCCAATGAGATGTAAGATTTCTAATCTGAGGATGATGTTTAATCCTTCATGTGATGAGGTTGATCAACATCGTCAAGTGTGCACGGTATGTGAAAATGTTTCGTTCGCTGTTGCTTCCAGAGTAGTTCTGTCACAATTACCTTCTCGCTCATGCCACAGCAAATACTCTGAAGGCTTTTCCATCAGGAGGATTTTTTATACTGGAAGAGAAGGAAGTCATTGTCTCATTACTCCCGAGAGAAAATCTGTTAAAGTACAGTATGCCAGATTTGCTTCCATGTGCTTTCAGAGAATCCTCGCAATTCAGATGGAGCTTTGATTCTGCATAGATTATCTGACTCAATTTGAGAATTGTTGTGGAGGTGCATGAGACAAGTTTTAGGGGGATTTGTGTTTACTGCTGAGTTTTTAAAATATGAACATCTTGAAGATTTGCTATCCAACAACACACAAAAAATGGTTAGGAACTCAGTAAATCAGGCAGCATCTATGGAGGACAATGAATACTCAACATGCCGGGCAAAGACACTTCATCAGAACCAGGGCAGAAGCCAGGTTAAAAAACGTGGGGGGGTGGACGAGCACAAGCTGGCAGATAAGAATCCAGATGAGAGGGGGTAGGTAGGTGGGTGGGTGGGGGATAGAAAGAGTCTCTTATGCCTCCAAAGGTTTGCTTCCCCCATTTTGCAACAATGCCCACAGTAAAAATATGACCTTAAGTTTTTTTTCCAACTTTGTTTAGAAGAGTTCATGTTTCATCATATTCCACCAACATAAAAGAACATTCAAGTGGGACAGCTCCATCCCATATTGAAATTTAATTGGAACTTGCATTGCTTCAGATGGAAGCTTCTGCCAGCTAGCCCAAATCCCAACAGGAACAAGAACTATGGATTTTTTAATGCACCATATATACTCTTGCCTCTAGCATATGAGTCTGAACGCATGGTTAAAGTCCTTTAAGGTAGCGTACTGCAGTGGATTCCAGTTCTTCCTGCTCCCACCCCTCTCCCTTGCCCTTTTCCCAACTATGATTTCCCTCTCCTTGCCCCCTTCCCATTCACAGTCCACAATAGAGATCCAAATCAGAATCAGGTTTATGATCACTCAGATATGTCATGAGATTTGCTTCTGTTTTGCGGCAACAGTACAGTGCAATACATAAAATTACTACAGTCTTAGCCACCCTAGCTATACTGTATATATGTGCCTAGGAGTTTTGCATAGTACTGTATCTTATTATAATTTATGGCATTTTTATGTAGTGCACTGTACTGCTCCCATAAACAACAAAATTCATGACATGTGCGGCTGATTATAAACCTGATTCCCATTCTAGTTCTGCTCTATGTAGCACTACAAAAGAATTAAGTTTCTTATATTGTGCAGTGTGTTTTTCAACTGTTTTTCCTGCTGCTTACCTCTCTGATTGAATTCCATTTTTGGAGATTCCTTTATATCGGTTCTTCTTCTCCACTGGCATCACATCGACGAGTCCACCAATGTGGTTTTCAATTACACCGGCATGCACCGCTGTTCGACAGATACTGGATCTCTAAGAGATTAGCAGAAGGAGTGAGTTGGACCCTTCACTGCTCCATATAGCTCAGCTATTTCAGATATCCACAGTTAAAACCACTATCTCTAAATGGCAAAGATAAAATGAGCCTTTATATTACTACTCGTTCTCAAGAGTGAATGCCTTCTCTCCTCCAATACACTTATTGCAATCTTAACCAAGTAAGAAACTGTCCCTACAGTTTTGATGTAAGTGCTATTGATTTTTATTCAATTTTGTTTCATTTGCAGTGCCTGGCTCCCTGTCTTAAAATATACTACTCTTCTGTTCATCCCTTCATCTCAGATTAGCAGCAGAAAGTCAGAAGGAAAAGCATCAGCATCCTTCCTAAGTGTGGCAAGTAGGGTGAGGGGACAGAAATTAATAATGTTTCCTCATTCCAAATTAAAGAGGGTTATTTTTCTTTTGCTGTTCTGCAGCAAAAATACAGAAAATCTGCTCAGGTTCCGTCATGTCACTGAGTTGAATATACTCACACTTTCACCGGACATTGATGGATCTTGTAGTAATGAGATCAATTTAAACTGAGCTTCCTATTCAGTCCAAAATGTGGCATTTGGTGCAGTTTAAACAAACTCAGTGGATTGTACAGGTTCTCCCTCCTGAAGGTCTGCAGTACATTCCAGTTGACAGAAGGCATCATATGTGCACCATACAATGTCAAGAGCTAATCAATAGGTAAGGATTCAAAATCCATAGGTTTATGCTAAGTTATGCTTGCCAACACAGTTAATTTGTTTAGGTTTGCCCTTGTGTGCATTAAAATGGGTTTTAATGCAGCTTCTCTGTTAGTAAATAGTAAGAGGCGGGCCAAAGATGACTGAAGCTGCTATTAATAGGCACTCTGATCCATTGTGTTACATAATAGCAGCATTGTGACCACTTACAGTGAAATTGAGAGAAAGCATCCTCAATAGTATTCACCAAAAGCAGAAGGCAGGGGGGAATAAGCTTTCAGATTTGGAAACTGCTGTGTTTAATATTTAGTTTTTACAGAATCTAAGTCCAGACATTAATCCCATTCCCTTGGGCTAATACATAATACTTCCGAAATAAGTCAGGAACACAAACCCTTCTTGGCCAAGACCCCCAAAAAATCTGAAAGTACCAAAATATCTTCACCACAATGCCAATAAGACTTGGATGCAAACTTCACCTCAATTAATTAGCCCACTGTTGACTGGTCCAATAAAATCTTCATTCTATAATGTCAAAACAGAAGAGCTTACACTACCCCCCACCACTTCAAACCCACTTGTACTGAGCAATCACAACTAGACTTGCAGAGATGAGACATTCTGTAACTTTCCATTAGGTCAGTAAGACTCGGGTATTTTTATCTCATCAATATTTTATACTTCAAAAAGCAATCACTTCCTAGGTCTTCCCCTTGAATCCTCACAAACAAGAAGCTGTGTCTGGGCCTTCCTTACACAAGGTAAATAAAACTCTCTGAGATCCACAGATTGACTTTGATAAACAACCTCCATATCATTAGCAGTCTTTCAGGCAAAAGCAGCCACACCAAGAGTCCTGATGGTAACTATTGAGTTGGAGGGAGGGACTAAAAACCTGCCTGAAATGATAGTTTTGAAGAAGCTTTTGAAGGAAAGTTGAGCAGACGTAAAGTAGAGATGCTTGAAGAGATTGTTAATGGTTCATCCAGAGACAAAACAAATAGAAGGCCTAAGAAAACACATGAGAAAAGGAATGGAGGCAATACAATAGTGACTGAAATTAGAACAGCATTCTTAATACCACATTTTGGGATGTATAACTACATTAAAGGTGCTTTGAGTGCGAAATTTGGCTGTTCTGTTGGTAGTAGAAAATTGCAGAATTTAGGAAAGGGAAGAACATAAAATTCAGTGAGTTGGAATCGGAAGACAAAGATGAGAGTGAAAGGAAATTCCGATATTAGGGATGGCGTGTGAGTAGAAGAACTCTGAGTGAGGATTTACAATGGTGGCAGAAGGGCCTGGAGGTGTGGATAAGAGACCCAGTAACTATGTGGGTGAGATAGGGAGTGGAGACGTGCAATACTGGACCAGTGGAATGAAGGTGATAGTCGGGATGTGGGTTTTGAACTTGAGCTTAGTGTCAAATAGTACACATCGGATGTGCATACCACAATGCAGCCTTCTGTGAAAAAGCTGAAGGGAAGCCAATATGCAAAAGTCCTAAAGGAAGCAGAACAGTCCTGCTGTGTTATTATTTATTTATCAATAATTCAATACTCTACAAGCAGTCTGATAGTCCCCTGCTGGCTGGGTGATGATTGCTGCAAGGATCCACAAGCTCCAAATGAAGTCTGAACAATACATTAAGACAATGTCATCCGAGGACAGCAGTATTAGCGAGGAAAACTAAAGAGCCAGTGTACATAATTGAAGAGCCAAGAAAATCTGGACACATTTGATGAAGACACAGGTGCATTGAAACCCCATGCCTACATTCAACTATTCACATACACGTCTACTGTCCCAATGTAAATAGAAAATCAAGCTTTCTTTTATCATTACCACCTAGCAGTTCAGAAACAAGAAAAAAATTGCTAATTATTGAAATAATAATTCAGCCTTGGGAAAATCCTCACGTTCACAAATTTAGTTAAATACAGAATCGTCAAGTTCCCTAACTGTTAAATAATAAAGCAACCATAATTTTTGGTCAAGGTGACATAGGTCTGACTATACTACAATAAAAATAACTGGTTGCGTCCTTAAAGTTCAAAGTTCAAAGTAAATTTAGTACACATATGCCACCATGTACAACCCTTAGATTGTATACTCAATAAATCTACAATAGAATAATAACCATTGAAAGAATCATTGAAAGACCTCACTGTCTTGAGTATTCAAACCAGTGTGCAAAAGGCACAAACTGTGTGAATACAAAAAGAAAAGTAATAACAATAAATAAATAAGCAATGAATATTGAGAACGTGGGATGAAGAGTCCTTCAAAGTGAGTTCATAAGTTGTGGGAACATTTCAATGATAAAGTGAAGCTGAGTGAAGTTATCCCCTTTGGTTGGACACTCCGATGGTTAAGGATAATGAGTATTCCCGAACCTGGTGATGTGAGTTCTGAGGCTCCTGCGCCTTCTTTTTGATGGGAGCAGTGAGAAGAGAGCACATCCTGGGGGTGTGGGGGTCCCTGATGATGGATGCTGCTTTCCTGTAACAATGTTTCATGCAGGTGTGCTCAATGATGGGGATGGCTTTACCTGTGATGGACTGGACCACATCCACTAGTTAATGTAGGATTTTCTATTCAAGGGCATTGGTGTTTCCATTCTAGGCTATGGTGCAGCCAGTCAATATACTCTCCACCACATACCTATGGAAGTCTTTCAAAGCTTTAGATGCTTTAAGAAATGTTATTACATTTTAGCTAGACAACATTAGTGTCTTATTGTTCTTTTTTATATATTGGTCACTGGTGAAGAAGCAGTACTCAATTGCTGGCAAAGCTCCACCTGTCATCCACGATTTACTGCCACTGTGTATAGAAGCGTACTCTAGAGATGTGAAGGAATGCGTTTACTTTCATCGCAATCACACAGTTAACAGAACTTGGTATGTTGAAGAGTCATGAGGATTTATCACTTCCAGACTCTTTCCCCAAGAATTGCTTATGTATAGTTTTTCATAAATTCTATTGTATTTCTTTATTTTCCTGTAAATGCCTGCAAGAAAATGAACCACAATGTAGTATACTATAACATGCTTAGAAAATTAATTTACATTGTCTTTGAAATGCAAAAATGTATTACAAAATGGACTGAATAACGGTAGGGACTTTTTAAGAAACTCCTGTACAAGGACATGGAGCTCAGAAAAATAAAGGGCTATGGGTAACCCTAGGTAATTTCTCAGGACATGTTCGGCACAGGTTTGTGGGCTGAAAGGCTTGTATTGCACTGCAGGTTTTCTATGCTTCTATGAATGTGAACTCAAAATATTGGGTTCCTGTTTCTTAAAAGGACAAACTTCTTGGGCATTTAATTTAAATGTTATTGCTCCTTAATCTGGAGTCATTTAAAGTGTCAGCTTGAAATGTTACAGGAGGTTCTTTTGCTGTATAATACTAAGGAGATTAGTCCACATATAAACACTGTAACTTTCTATTGTTCTTTCAGATTTGTTAGCATAGTTAATGTTATTGTGGATCTGCCAAAGGATACAAAATGGTTAGTTCTCTCACAATATACAAAAGTATACACAATATACGAACTATCAGCTCGGCTGAAAAGGTCAGTGACTGCGGTCTACCATCACAGCAGGACTTGTATGTGGCAACACAGGGAAGTGGTCAGGAAATGTAATTGCAGACACTACGAACCCAGCCTTTTCCAAAAGCTCCCTGCTGGAAAGCTCTGTAGGGCTATCAAAGCAAAAACTTCAAGCCATCTTAAAAGTTTCTACTCCCAGGGAGTTAAACTCATTAACCATTCTAGTTAGGTCCTCAGCCATCTCTGTTTATTACCCCAGTCACTGATCCTTGAATCGAACAAAATGGAGACAAAGTAATTGTGATCAGGATTCAGTATCAGACCCAATAACATCATTAGATCCTTCTCTTTAAAAAACTAACAGTGGGTTTGGATTTTTACTCATTTGTTTTGAGGAGGTGTTTGAACACAAGGAATCTAAATTCTAAGAGCAGTGCCAGAGTCAGAGGTGGAGAGCACACTGTGAACTTCTAGAGGTTTTGCTGGCTTCTCACTCACCGGAACCTACTCAGTCATTACACAACGTTCTGCAACAGTTTAAGTAGAACTTGAGGCCTGGGGAAGGGAGTACAATCAAATCTAATGCATCAGCCAGATACTATTTGTCTACTGTTGCTACATCTGCCACTGAAGAAATACATCAATTTCTTCCGGATTTTTCTTTGTTCTCATGAAATGTACTGGCAGCAAAATAAGTAAACAAGAGGAGCACAGAATAGCAGAACAAACTAGAATGAGCTAGTACTGAAACCATAACTCGCCTTCAAATATAAAAACAAAATTCAGAAAGAGATTAATCTTCCTGGAGGTTCAAATTTTCTGTGGTGAATCTATAGTAACCTCAGCGTTTTCAGCTCTGGCTTTTATTTTCCTCATTACAATTATCCAGCAATCAGAAATGTGGTTTTAATATTAGTAAAAGAATGATGCACAATGGTAAACGTTTTATGCAGATGGGCAGATTTTCTTTCTCAATAGGATATTGCATTGGATTAAAATCAAAAATTCAGAAAGTAAACATGGACATCCATACCACAAAAGGGGAAGCAAGAGGGCAAATTGTGACATCTCAGTTTTCAGTTTTCCTGCTGCAATATTGTACAACCTGAGGTAGTTCCCTATGATACTGAGGTAAACATCTACACTTACTGACAGGATCTCGATGAATATAAGAAAAGTACAGTGTACTTACATCAGAATAAATTTTATTGCCGATGACCCGTGCCCAGAAGGGAAACTCCTCTAAACAGCTTGGTGGACAGTTAATCCTACAAATCAAAGAAAGAACTCTCTGAACTGACAATTGCACAATAAAAAATCCATTATAGAACTTAATTGCACAAATTAGATCAAGTTCACAAATATAATGGTTGATATAATAAAATCTTCACCTTAAACACATGGACAATCTTACATAAAAGTTTTAAAAGTGGATCATTTTAATTCAATCAACTGTAACAGTAGTAACAGAAAGTGGTATGTAGAAACACGTTCTTGGTAATGTATATTACTCTGTGCTCTCACAAAATGGCTAGAGCGGTTTGACTTTTGTATTACACTTTACATCAAGTGGTTTCGATAGAGAGTGCTTACAGCAGCATGACAAAACCGAGACTGACGCAATGGTTGATACCTACATAATGGGCAAAGATGCAGTTTCATTATTGAACTTAATATCCCAAGGTGCTCAATAAATGGAAATACACTGAGAAAACAGATACCTAGTCTTTAAGGAAAAGGGTACATTGACCTTGTTTGGGACCGTGTCATTAGAAGATGCAAAGGAGAAAGAATCTACTCTCAAACTTGACTAAAAATACTACGAAGAACAGTAAAATAATTGTGAAGAAATAAATACTGCATAAAATGGGAACAAGTAAAATACTCCAATCAATGTCCTTGGATATGATTAATTCTGTATGTCGTTAACAATGAAGTAGTAATCGCCAGCTTTGACCAGACTTAATTCAATGTTAATTCTTAAGAATGGCAACATCTGTGTGCCAGAGTAAAAGAAGGATGTTTTCATTGGATAGGAGGCAAATACACTGAATATTCCAAACTACAGTATCATATTAACACTGAGTATTTCCAAAACAATAATTACGAGGAGCTAAACTTTTAAGAGAAAATCCACAGATGCTGGAAATCCAAGCAACACACACGAAATGCTAGAGATACTCAACAGGCCAGGTAGCATCTATGGAAAAAAGTACAGTCGATGTAAAAGCACGTCAACTCTACTTTTTTCCATATATGCTGCCTGGCCTGCTGAGTTCCTCCAGCAATTTGTGTGTGTATTACGAGGAGCTAACATGTAGAAACCTATATTACAGTTAACTGCTCTTTAAAACAACATCAAATGACAAAACATCTAAAAATACCAGAGGTCTGGAATACTTTCTATAAAAGGATAGTTTTTTTTTCCTTTTTTTTGCCCCATAAACTACCTTATCATCTTAATCCAAGTTTCACTATGCCATCAGTGAATTGAATTTACAGGATATTTTCACCCTTCCTTTAATCAGTTTAACAGGATCTGTTTAACAAGTTTATGAAGCACATTTATCATGGAAGAAGGGTTTGAAACTGTATTTTCATCCATGAAAAACCTACTTCTTATTAAATGTTCAATACATAATCTATTAGTAAAGTTCTTCGTAACCAACCATAAAGTTGTTATGAATTTTGTGGGAACTAATAAATAAATAGATGTTCCTACTGTCTTACCTTGGACAATGTGTAAATGGCTTTCTGTAAGGGCAAAGCTGAGCCACTGTGGCATAACAGTCAACTGACCGGGCTGGCAAAGCAAATTTATAAAATTACATTCAGTACATTGGAAATACTTAAAGTCAAAAAATGCTTTTAGAAATTTAGTAAAATTTGAAGATGTTATCTTACTGGTCACTTTAGAAACAGTAAATCCATTGGCTTGCTTGAACTTGCTGTAAATAAATATCACACAGATTAAACGGAAGGTTAGCATTAGTTTATGAAGACTCAATGATTTTAAAAGTTGTAAATATCTGTTATGTTTTGTAACTTCAAAACAGGAAACTAATTCAAAAGAAGCCACAGAAGTCCAAAATGTGAATCTAACTTTACATTTTACTTTAAGTGAGGTGGACATGTATCACCTGGTAGCATGATGATGTATACAATTCAGTATTTATACACATAATCTGTAATGAATTATTTAAACAAACACAAATCCTTAATCAACCAATGCATACAAGATTACTCAAATATTATTTAAATACTAAATACATATCTGCTTATCAATTCATCATATTATACATAATAATGCAATAGAATTGAAAAAGAAGCACTCAATGTGCTGAATGGCCTTATTCTATCCTATATCGTATGTCTAATGGAAACAGAACTAAATCTGAATCTCAATAGATCTGCATAAACTCCAGTATTCTGTCTCTGGGTGAAACTGTTATTGGAAAGAAAACCACAAGCAGCCAATAAAATAAACAGATTGATTTTGCACAGTAACCTCATCCCAATCCTCTCAAATTGAGCGGGTATTATCAGGAGTGTGCACTCATTCACAAGTGCACAAGGGAGGAAGATGGAGTTGTTCTGATCCATGTATTTATCTTCCACCTCCTGCCTCCTTAAGAGATTACAAATAACGGCGCAGCTTCACTTCTTCAAGTGTTTATTCAGTAGAGAGCTAGGACAATTCCCACACTGGACACATCCTTTAGGCCTTGGACTATATGTAACCCTCGAAGTGTGTGATATTCCATTTGTTGCCACACAATACCATATTTTGAGCTCAAGTCTCATACTAATGGAAGTTAGATCAAGGAGTGTGAATGTTAATTTTGAATTTCTTACTAGGCTGCCTACTTTGATATCCAGTAAATTAATTCATCACGCCCAACAGCAACATTACCAGTCCTTGATGTTTTCTCTCCAGATGACCAATAATCCTAACCCTTTTATCCTTATGGTGTCAATTTAAATTATTATGTGGTGGTGTATGGGGAAAACTGAAAATTCATAAGAATAGCCATTAGGAATTTGTTGCAGTTAAGTCAAATACAGGGAAAATTATCCAAAGCTTTAAATAAGTCAGGATGTTCTTACCTTATGGACTGAATATGATTTTTGGTAGACTTGACAAAGAAGGGGATTTTTTTTTTCCGAGTGATATCCACAAGACCACCATATTCGTTCTTGATAATCCCTTGGTGTATTGCAGCCCGACAAATACTGGATTGCTAAAAATTAAGCAAAATAATTTGGTTCAAGATCTCCTTCATAAATTGATAAATCCCTTAAAAACTCAATTCTGGCTCTAGAAATCTTTGACTGCAAGGCTGAAGTAAGCCTACCATAAACCAGATGTCTCAATCTAATTTAGACATGCAAGGATGGGTTTGATAAAAAGTAGCCTCCAACTTTGCGTTAAATAGGGAGACGGCAGATTTCCACTCCAGGGCTTACTTAATTGTTATTGAGCATCGGTATTAGTCGGCAAATCTCTGCTACCTACAGAGGGGTTCCAGAGATGGGCTAAATTCTGGATCTCAGAACTGGGCAGGGCAATCTCTCTTTTTTTAAATAATTAACTGTTGTTCCTTTCAAAGGAAGAAGTTGGCCCAAGATGTATTTGTTTCCTCATGACTATGAGGGTTAGGGTGGGTAAAGCTGAACCACTTGGCCTATTTCTGCAGAGGGAAAGAGTAATGGAGGTTGAAGTTTACCCCAGATAAAGTCTTGATCTCTCTATCCATCAAAGACCTCCTTCTTCCAGCTCCAACTACAATGCCATACATCCTGCTAAGATTCATAGGCATAAGCTCACAAGCACACTCAGTATCTATATTGGGAAAGGACCTTCAGACATTTAAGTGAACTGAGAGACTGTCTTTACCGTTTCATAGTAGAGTGTCCCAATTACTTTAGCCTTTGAAGATCTGCAATTGGCTGGGCACTTGTACCTAATCAAAAAGATACCCGATTAGACAAGTTTTAGAAAGTGCAGAACATGTGAGAAATCCTCAGGTCACACTTTGAAGATACATTTAATTGTTTTAAATGCTAAAATACTATACAGCATTACAGTGTGTTCCCTACTGCCTAACTAACAGCACAAGCTTTCTGCTTCCTACTTCCGCATAAAATTTTCTGTACAATTAGCACTGCACATTAAATAATAAACACAAGAAATTCTGCAGATGCTGGAACTCCAAAGAAACACATAAAATACTGGAGGAACTCAGCAGGTCAGACAGCATCTATGGAAATGAACAAACAGTTGACATTTTCGGACCGAGACCCTTCTTCAGTAATAAGGGGGTCACGAAGAAACAAACTGCCCGAAACCTCAGCAATTTGTTCATTTCCATGGATGCTGCCTGACCTGCTGAGTTCCTGTGGCATTTTGTGTGTGTTGCAAATTAAATAATACAAATAAGTGGGTCAGATGGAAGCCATCATATCCTCTGAAGGACATTTGGTGTAATAGTCGATTTCAAAATTGAGTGTTGTACTGTCACAATTTTTGAAAATACTTTCTCTGTAAATAAACTAAAACTGCCTCAGACAACTGAACTGGTGCAAGCTGTGATAATTATACCTATTATTTGTCAATGTACAACTTCATGAACAATGAAAGTGAAGAAATAATACACAAGTAATATAGACAGAGAAAGTAATGCTACCTGTTGCAAGTTGTCCCTTTGCATTTGTCTCTCATTTTTGTTTCACATTTGATGACTTGAGCTGAAAGGCAATCAGAGTTTATATAATGATCTGAAAGCAAAACAATTCAAGTCCAAAGTACAAAAGAAATGGCAACCAAATAGCATTCAGGATGCAATGGAGAATCCATAAAATTCTCAGTGAATCAATAGGTAAAAAAGAAATGACAACAGTGAATGGCAACAAGAAATGTACAGTGAACAGTTGTGGCTTTGGGGCTCTAGAAAAAACTCAGAATTCAATGTCTCAGTACTGGGAAGCTGCCTAGAATGAGAACGTACAAACACAAAGCAGGACTAAAAATGATATTTTAATTTGAACAAAAGAGTGATTTGATACAAGCATTTGAAGGGATGAATGAATAAGACTGGGCAGATTGAAGAAAACTTTTAACATAAAGTCTAGATTAAAGCAACGTAGATGCAAATTGAAATATAAGATCTAGGGTAGAGAAAGAGAAATATTTTTTCACTATAGACTTGACTAGCGGCAATTTACTAATACAGTATTAAGCTAATAGGTTGAAAACACAATAAGGGAACATAGCTAGCACAAAGATTTTGAACATGAGAGGTAAAAAGTGAAGACTGATCATGCTGATCATAACAGGGTATTTTAATCTGACACAGAATATAAACACAAGAGGTTCTGCAGATGCTGGAAATCCATACAAAATGCTCAAGGAATGTCCATACATCAGGAAATGTCTCAGCCCAAAATGTCGACTCTTTATTCCTTTCCACAGATGCTGCCTGACTTGCTGAGTTCTGCCAGCATTTTGTGTCTATTGCTCATTTAATTTGACACATAGCTTGGAAGAGAATCAGTTGCAAAGGAGACCTGCTATTATGCATTTCATTGAAAGCTATCTAATTACATGAGTAGATTTAGAGGATTCAGGCAAATAGGAGAATACTGGTTTGGTGATCTCAATTCTGAAACTGCCTGCTCAACATTCCTAAAAAAAAGGACCTTTACGAGAAGGACTGCAAGGCCAGCAGAAGGCTGCTGACACCACCTCATTTGCTGAGGTGGACAACAAATATCTGTCTTGTAAGTGACATCCAGATCTTCAAAAAGTGAACTTTTTAAAAACTGAAAACTTCAGCAAATGTGAAATAATTGATAACGTGATTTCTCTGCCTTTGCGGGAAGCCAGCAGAAACGAATGTAAATGTGGCAGCATTTATAAAGAGCTGAAAGACCAAAGGTAATTGTTTTCATTATTGCTCTACTCACATGAAGAGATAATAATCACAGAATGTCCTCCAATTGTTCCCAAGACACTAAAAATGGGGCCACATGCATTAATTTGTAGATAAGGCTGTAATGTATGGTTCTAGTCCATTTCTGGAAGGACAAATCATTTCCATACACAGTGGGTGAAGAGGACATTGCCTTAGAGCAATCAAATTGCTTGCTTCACAAATACACAGGAAATGTCTGAAAAAAAAGTTTGCAAGTCACGGAACATTTGTAAAAGAGAAAAAGTTAAGGTGAATTCCAATTAAGGGTCTTGGAACTGAAATGATAACTGATTTTTGTTTACACAGATGCTGGCTGCCCTGCTAGCAACAAATAAAATTCTAGCAAAACTTAACATCTGTGTAAGGAAAGGAACTGTCCACATTTTGGGTTGAGTACCTGCATCACCTGGCCTTGCTCCAGATTCCGACATCTGCAGACTCTTCTGTCTGCCTGACTTGCTAACTTTTTCTAGCATTTTCTGACTTTGTTTCAGATTTCCAGCATCTGCAGTGATCTTTTCATATAGTTGGCTTTATTTTGTACAACTAACTTAACCTTAGAAATGTGATTATCTCACACCATTAATTTTCATAAAACCACTTTTATCCTGCAAACAAACCCAGTCTGATTTTCATCTTTGCTTTTTTGTCATATATATTATAATAATGAAGACAAAAAACTCCACATAATCCCATGTTGTACATGTTAATATATTTAGATTGAAACACATGTTAAAACAATTTTAAATACCTATAATTTAAAAAGATGCTTATAACTAAATATCTTAAAGAAGCAATATTATTTTAATAATAGGAAAATAATACTAAGCTCTATCACACGCCACCATAACTTGCTTTCAGTCGTTGCTCTGTTCTGCACTGTACAAGTAAGTTATATGATTTGGCACTTCCTTTCTGGGTTCATGTAGTCTTCTGTACTTGGACAACAGTGGATCTCAGCTAAGGCGATCTAGTTCTTTACTACTTCTGAAACTACACAAGGCCATTGCAGTTCAAGCAGAATTGATTGGCCAAATGGCCTAATTCTGCCCTAATGTCTTATGTTTTAGGAACCGTATAACTCAAGAACAATGAGCCTGCAGAACCACAGGCTGCTCGGAGTTGCAGCCAATAGCAAGACTCCACCTGCAAGAATCAGTCTGGGCAGCTACCGTTCTCCTGTTATAGCTGAATGGTATAGAGAATTGAGAATTAATACAATTTGTCACACAAGATTTAAATTACAATGAGATGAAAGGTAAAAGCTAAAATCAAAAAACAAGTTATCCATAAAATAGTTATGACCACAGTAAGGACACTTAAAAGCACCTCCATAAACTGGGATCCCGGCATATAGAGTTTTATCAGTAATTTTGTGGAACATTTTATAATGAGTATAGAAAAAAAATGTCAGCAGGTAATTGCATCCATGTCTGGCAACAGTTCATTGAATGAGGGTGCCTGAGCAGAAAAGGAAACCCACTGTAGTAACATTTGCAGACTCCAGAAAGTGCCTGGAAGACAACAAGGAAGATCCAGGCAAAGAGCCCAATGCTACAAGATGTAGAATCCCCTCCTGAACAAGATAATCATCAGGCAGAGGTGTACATGCAATTGGGCGGGTAAAATCAGGAGCACATCCCCAAATATAATCACATCAAATGAAAGTAAATAAACATGTGGCTTTGGTGCATGCACATCTCTGCTCTTCAGCATCAATCATGCATGCATTCACCCCAACAAGAACCAGTAAAGATCCTCTCCACAGGAGGTGACAGATATTGGAGATCCTGCTGAGCCAATGTCTAGGAAAAGAGCATATCAATAGCAGAGAGGCAGCAGAGAGTCAAACAGAGATAGATAGGCAGAGAGACAGCAAGAGAGAGAGACAGAGAGAGACACGCAGAGATGTTTTCCAGAGTAGCATAGCAGTTAGTGCAATGCTAATACACCTCAGGACATCGGAGTTCAGAGTTCAATTTCAACATCATCTGTAAGAAATCTGCATATCCTCCCATGGAAAGTGAGGGCTTTTAGGGTCGGCACAGTAGCGCCGTGATTAGCACAACGCTTTACATACCAGCAATCCAGGTTCAATTACCGCTGCTTTCTGAAAGGAGTTTGTATCTTATTCCCGTGACAGCATGGGCTTCCTCCCATAGGTAGGTTAATAGGTTATTGTAAATTGTCCCGTGATTTGACTGCAGTTAAATTGGGGTTGCTGGGCAATGCAACTTAAAGGACCAGAAGGGCCTATTCCGTGATGCATCTCAATAAATAAATGAGAGGGGGAAGGGGAGGGGGAGGGGGAAATAATTAAAGATTAAGAACTTTCTAGGTAGAAGTTCAGATTTGCAACTCAGGAAAAATACATCAAGGAGTTATAAAGACAGGAATTCAAAACTGAAAAAGAAGAACAAATGGAGATTGGAGGAAGTGATAACTGGGAAAAAAAAAGGGAGTTAAGCTTAAGAGAAATGGGAGTGCTCAAAAATATGTCTAGATACTTACTGGATAAAGAGCAGTTGTGTCATTTTCATAAAGAGAATGAGAACAAGACTTGGACATTTGCAGAACTCGCCTTGCCCAAGCCTCCTTCCACCCACCCATATTCTATGGCTCCCTGCCTCGTTTCTCCATGTGGAGGAAAGAAAAAATGTTGGCAAGCAATTGGGATTAACTGTAACTCTTTCATAAATGACAAAGACTATTCACAGTGACCTCAGCTACTCTCAACACGTGCAACAAACAACAAAAATTAAACAATAATAATACAAGAGATAAAACCAAAGAGTAGTATAAGATTTGTGTTTTTCAGAGATATAATACCAACTGACTGATCAGTTTTTGCAGTTGTTACTCATACAGCAATTCTACAGATGTGTGCAGCATGCTCCACACCTTTTCCTGTCTGCAGTGTTAACCCATTCATAGCACCCACTTTAGTAAGGCTTTACAGCAAAGCTTTTTACAGCCTTACAGTAAGGCTTTTCCTATTACTTCAGTCTTTGTTTACCCCATAAGACAATCTTTTAAATTTGATAATCTACCCTTCTCCTGTATTTACATGCTTGTGCCAATCTAAGACTGCCTGCATATTTGAGTCAGAAATAAGCCTGAATAATTGACCTGGTCACTCTGACTGTACCTGATCAAGTTATTAAATTATAAGTCAGGGCTCTGTGGAAAACAGTGTAAGTAAATTATTGAACAGTTTCTAATGTCATCACACATAACATGAATAAAATAAAGGGCTATGGCAGAAAATATGCAGCCTTCCAGCATCATTAAGGTAAGAACGGCTATTAAATACTGAACAAGGGATCTAGCTTGGAATAATTCTCTAAGGGCCATTTGTTTCTTAAATCAATTTAATATAGTGCCCCAATTCTGGGAGATTTGGCCTCTATGTGCATAGAATGGAGGAAGGAAGTACCACGCTTCACTATAAATGTGATGAATATTCTAATTCTGGAAACAGCTCAGAGTGGTGTTCAACAGTGAAGGTGAAAGTGCAATTAAACAACCTATGGTTTCTGCTTCCTTGGGATTTCTGTGCTTTAGGTGTCCTTTGCTTTTAAAACCCTTGTTTTTAGCTATTCAGCAAAAGTGTAATGCTGATATTGGAACCATCATGTAGGGTGGCACGATAGCGTAATGGTTAGCACAATGCTTGACAGTACCAGAGACCCCAGTTCAATTCCCACCACTGCCTGTAAGGAGTCTGTACATTCTCCCCGTAACCGCATGGGTTTCCTCTGGGTGTTCCGGTCTCCAGTTTCCTCCCTCTTTCCAAAGACATACCAGTTGTTCATTGGTCATTGTACATTGACCCCGATTAAGCTAGGATTAAGTTAGGGGATTGCTGGGCGGCATGGCTCAAAGCGCCAGAAGAGTCAGCTCTGCACTATATGTCAATATGCCTTTTTCATAATAAACACAAGAGATCCTGCTGGTCCAGGAAATCTAGAACAACACATACAAAATGCTCAGCAGTCAGGCACCACCTATTGAGGGGAATAAACAGTCCCGATGTTTTAGGCCATGATCCTTCATCAGGACTGGAAAGGGGGGCAGAAGTAATAAGAAGGTGGTGTGAGGAGAGGAAGGAGTACCAGCTGGCAGGTGATAGGTAAGCCCAGTTAAGGGGTAAAATGGATGGGTTGGGGAGGGAAGATAAAGTAAGAAGCTGGGAGCAGATAAGGGAAAGAGGTAAAGAGCCAAAGAAAGAATCTAATAAGGGAGGATAGCGGACCATGAAAGAGAGGAAAGGAGGAGGGGAACTAAAGAGAGGTGTTGGGCAGGCAAGGAGAAAAGAAGGGGTAAGAGGGAAACCAGAATAAGAAATGGGAAAAAAGAAAAGGAGAGAGGGCAAGAAATTACCAGACACTGGAGAAATCAATGCTCTCAGAGCTCCTGGTGTGGCCTCTTCTACATCGGTGAGACCCAAAATTTTGTAGGAACCGCTTTGTCGAGCAACTTCACTCATCCAAGTGCAGGATGTCCCACTGGCTACCCATTTCAATTTGTCTTCCCACTCCCACTCTGTCAAGTCAGTGCCTGGCCTCCTCCATGATGAGGTCAAACTTGGGTAGGAGGAGCAACCCCTCATATTCCATCTGATGATACGAACATTGATTTTTCCAACTCCTGGGAATTTCTTTCCCACTCCAATCCCAACTCCACCTCTCTCTTTGTGCCTGCTGCTGTTTAGGCAGATGATGTTTGAAACAGGATCAGTATACTTATTTTCATGACTCAGATCTGTGAATTATGTTTTTCCAATTCAGTTATGAATCTTTATAGTTTACTTAACATGTGTATTGCTGGAGATGCTACGATAAAGTAAGCTCAGAAGTTAAATAACTGACTATAGGGATCTTTTAAAATGTTTTGTATAATATCAGCCCCACTTGAAAATTCACTGGGCAACAACTTTTACTAAGTTGCACTGTTGAGCATAAACAGATCATGCTTTATCAAGTGTCAAGTTTCAGGTTAATATAGAATGTGGATTTAACACAGACATTTACAAAGTGATGGAAGGAGATCAGAAAAAAATAAGTGAACATCCAGACAGTGCATGCCATGCAACGTTAAACATTCCAGAGCTCTCCAGGAGAAGCATGATAGATGCTGGTCCTTATTACAGATGATCATAGTTCCCAGGACTGCGATAGTGACATTGGCAAAGGAGTACTTCTTATGCCGGAAAAGATGTTGGTGTGAGAAGGAGATCCGGCTGTGATTACAGGTGTGGCTCAAAACCATTGAACTGATAACACAGAAAAAAACCATAAGAAGAAATACTGCAGAGTGAATGGAAGGGTTAAAGATGTGCGCAAAATGATCCCCTACTGGGTAAGCATCAGCAGTAAGCATATCAGACAGTGAACGGCTATGAATGGATGATACAAAATGGCCAACGTCATTGTGACCACTAAAGCTCAAACCTTGTTCCACTTTTGTCATGTACTGTAAAACACGTGCACCATAATTACAGACAAAACTAGAACAGAGAATATTACATCGCATAAGAGGTCCTTCAGCCCATAAAAGTTGTGCTGACATTTTGATATACACTAAGATAATCTAATCCTTCCCTCCTACATAGACCTCAATTTTTCTATCATTAACGTGCTTACTTAAGAGACTCTTAAGTGTCTCTTAAATGTTCCAGACACCCTGTATGAAAAACTTACCTCTGACTTCAACCCATACTTTACTGCAAACACCTTAAAAATATTATCCCTTCCCCCCACTTAGTAGCACTAAACTTAATTTGCACAGTATTTGGGGTCACAAAAGAAAAACAGGGTATTGAGAATAGTTAAGAACATGAACAGGAACCAGGCAGTCATGTTAAGTGATAGGAGAATAATTAACAGGGATTTGGAATGCAAGGCATTCATTAATATTAGGAAAGCAAGTTGGAGAATATTTAGAGTGAGTGAAATTAATGTTAACTGTAACCTTGATTTACAAAATAGTATCAAAAGCTAAAAATCAGCTTTTATGGAAGATTACTCTTGAATCAGATCTAAAAACTATTTTAAATCACAGAGCATTAGATTCCAAATTTTATAATGATACAATATATCAGGTCTATGATCAATATGGAATGGTGTCTTGGAAACGTTTCTTTTATATTAGAAAGTCTGTAGCTTGATCAGGGGGGTCCTGAAAATAATTCTGAAAACAGTAGCTATCATATGCTGATGGTGATCAGTATGGGTTCCTTCATCTTCAGCATTCTTGATCTATACGTGAAGCATGCAATAATGTTGGTAGGAAGGCAGTGGACACACAGGAAAACATCAGGAAAGACCAGGCAGAGACAATTCAGACAGGATGATTTGCCTTGCCATTTTGTGTCATCGATGTGGATAAAGCATATTCACCACTGTCCCCTACCTGTTCTGTACAATCTCAAGCATCGAGCAGAACA
Organism: Hypanus sabinus; assembly: GCF_030144855.1. NCBI lineage: Eukaryota > Metazoa > Chordata > Chondrichthyes > Myliobatiformes > Dasyatidae > Hypanus > Hypanus sabinus. The sequence continues at coordinate 61,267,242 of NC_082722.1, read as the reverse complement.
AGGATGACACCATTTGAATGAGTCATTCAGTGGCCATAAGTGTTTGCTTAAAATTCCCCAACCTGGGGTTGAATATTGATACTTGCACAGGCAACAAAATAATTCAGTCAGGCCCATCCTCAGGGTGGGAGCTACAGTAGATTTGGACATCTCACAATCATTCAGGAGAGAAACAGAACTTTGCAGAAACACTAGTCAATGCTGGCACAGAGTGATTCATGAATGGTTGGGAATGGGTAGGTGGGGGAGGGGTACATAAGTGTGGTGTTGTACAAGTGGGATTAGCATCTTTATTTCAGAAGCATGTCTACAATGTTCACCGCAGGGAGATGATAATCTTAACCACCCTGGTTGTTGAGGTAAGAAGTCCCTGGATGAGTTGAGATGAGATGAATGAAGACGGCTAAAAGAAATAGTAGTCATGCCAAGGCTACTAGTGCTGGAAAACTGATAGAACCCTTCATGATTAAATGTTTTGTTATCCTTCTCTCATACTAATCCCAGTTTCTCTTGAAGGGAAGGAATTCTCAAGGACTGTTCTGGTTAATCTCTACTGAACTCTTTCCAACATCATTCTTAAAATGTAATATCCAGAATTAGATACAACACAACAGCTTGGGTCTAACCAGTGATTTATAGAGGTTTTGCATGACTTTCTAGTTTGTTTAACTCTATGCCTCAAGATTTAATGTCAAATGATCCTGTAAATATTTTCCACAGTGTTTTCAATAACAGTGCATTTGAGAGCATAACAGGAAATTATGGCTAACTGGGAAACAACAGGCATCATCTCCTACAATGAAGGTGAAAAAAAAAGCTAAAAATTAGGAAAGAGGAGAAGAGTTAAAACATTAGGAAGGGGATAAAATGATGGATAAGAGAAAAATTATCAACAACAATTGAAGGGAGAAATCTCCCTCCAAAGCTAGATAATGTTGGTAGAAGTAATGCTTGAGAACACCCATTCCCGGGCATTGGTGAACTTCTATTTCTATAGTATTTATTAACACATAAAAAGATTCCAATCCCAGCAACTTGCACACAGGTTCCTAGCAGATCATCATTTCCATGTGCACAATTACAGCCCTCTCAGAGCTCCGGAATTCCCTTTGCAAGGCAAATGACCAGCCTTACTAATGCTATGTTGCTGAAGTAATACTAGTTAGCACAGTCTTATCGTATTTTGAAACATGCATTCCATCTGAGCTCCCGAGACTAAGCGCTGAACATTTCGTTTTAATTCAGCAGCACGCAAGCATCTTGAAAATATTAAGTAGCATTTAAGTATACATATACAACTTAAATGCTTCCTTACTCATGTAATCATAGCCGCTATGTTCCACGTTTGGTCCTGGCTTCGGTTTTGGTTGGATCTCCGGTACGTTCCAAGGACTTAGCACATCTGTATTGACCTGTGGAGGCTCAACTTCATTTGTATGTTCATGCTGTGGTCTTTTTATAGTATTCTCTGTAAGAAGATAGTGAAATGTAACTAAACAATCTTTTGTGCAGATGGGTTAAGAATTCAATATAAGAGGGAAAATTCAAGTTATTCTCCTGCCTATTTTTTTCCGCTTTCTTGTTTCCACTCTCATACTTACTGCAGTGCTGATGGCAAACTTGTTTTTAATCTTGCATTCTGATGCTGACAATATCCAACACCTTGACAATGAAGCCTCTTTGAATGATAACTCTACCTTTCCTCACTTCTGCCTGTGCTGGCACTGTTAAAACTCATTGCTGAGATACTCAAACCACCCCATCTGACAACAACAGTCATTCCACTTAGATCACATTTCTTCCCCATTCTGATATTTGGTCTGAACTGCAACTGAACCTCTTGACCATGTCTACAGGCTTTTATGCATTGAATTCCTGCTCTATGATTGGATATGTGCATTAATGAGCTGGAATACAGGTGTGCCTAATAAAGTAAGTATGAATGAGCATGACAGAGCAGTCCAAATAATTTAAAGATAGAAATTTATCTCTAATTGCTAGTGCTAAATAGGCATTTACAGACGATTGGACATCACGTCTTCTATTAGGGTCCAGTGAAGACAATGTTCAGACTGCATCTTGAAAGGTAGCAGGTTGACTAATCAATGCTGTGTCCAAGCACTGGTATCTACACACCCACACACTTCCAAAAACATTCATTGCATAGCGACAGAGCAAGAAACTTGCTCTGCTTCCCCCTTTATAAAGCTATTGTTGTGGTCCAAATGGATAAATTAGGTCATATTAGGAAAATCAACAAAAAAAAAATTGGCATTAGGCAATGTTTCAGTCAATACACTTCCTTTTCTCTGGTCTGAGCCATTAAGGGTAATTTTCCTCATAGTTGGGTTTGCTTCTGCCCTACTATATTTGGATGACAGCTAATTATCATTCATTGGAATAATTCAGTGCAATACTGCTCATAAAGGTCATTTAGATTCAACAGTTGACAGTGTAACTGGCATCTTAAAATGGAATACTCTGTTTAGAAACAGGCAGCTATTCATCACAGTGGGGTTTTTTGCTAGCCAAAATCAACTGGATTAACATTTTCAAATTGGTCAACTGAAAATTACATTAATTTAGTCTGAGGAAAAAGAAGCAAACATTAAAATCATTTCCCAAATGTAAACAGAAAAAATCTACTGGAAACCACACACTATTTTTCCCTCTAATGCCATATTTATGTCTGCTTTTAAACTCTCTCAATAAATCAAATATCATGCAACTAATGTTAAAATGTTGTGCTGTATCAACGTTATAAAGAAATGGACCTGCATAAAGTGTTAAAGTAATTGTTAAAATATTTAAATCAATTAAAATGTAATTACCAGTAATCAGATAATTAATTGTAAACATTACACTGAATTACAGTATATTTGCTAGGGCTTTTTGTTTGCCTTCTTTTTACATATAACCAGTATTAAATGTGCCATCAAAAGTCATATTTTATATGTTTCTTATCTGGTTCGTTAAAGCAATGCCAATCCTGGTTCTTCATTATCACTGTTGTTCTGTTTAATTCCATTGCTTTGAAACACTCTGTATTGGAGTGGGAGGAATAGCTTTCATTTCATCCTCTCTATCTTTGAGCAGGTTTTATAAGCCATTGGCTTTTCCCTGTTCCAAAATTTCAATTCTTATTTTCACATTCTCACTAAGGCTTTATATCAATTACCAGCTCATCTGGTACATTGCCCTTTATAAATCAAAGCATTGAGTATAAGAGTTGGAATGTTATGGTGAGGTTGTATAAGGCATTGGTGAGGCCGAATTTGGAGTATTGTGTAAAATTTTGGTCACCAAGTTACAGGAAAGATATTAATAAGGTTGAAAGTGTGCAGAAAGGTTTACAAGCATGTTGCCTGAACTTGAGAAACTGAATTACAAAGGTTGAAAAGGTTAGGACTTTATTCCCTGGAGCATAGAAGAATGAGGGGAGTCTTGATAGAGGTATATAAAATTATGATGGGTATAGATAGAGTAAATGCAAGCAGGCTTTTTCCACTGAGGCTAGGGGAGAAAAAAACCAGAGGACATGGGTTAAGAGTGAAGGGGGAAAAGTTTAAAGGGAGCATTAGGGAGGTCTTCTTCACACAGAGAGTGGTGGGAGTGTGGAATGAGCTGCCAGATGAAGTAGTAAATTCGGGCTCACTTTTAACATTTAAGAAAAACTTGGACAGGTAAATGGATGAGAGGTGTATGGAGGGATATGGGCCAGGTGCAGGCCAGTGGGACCAGGTAGAAAAATGGTTCGGCACAGCCAAGAAAGGCCAAAAGACCTGTTTCTGTGTTGTAACGTTCTATGGTTCTATCTGTTTAGTCATGTTATCTATCTCCTGAATTCCAAGTTCAGTCTCTGCTTTCAGTGAACCCCAACTTTTCTCTCTGGAACAACGCCTTGTCACTGGAGCTCACCCTTTCAGCCAAAGCAGCTCCTTGGCCCAAGACCTTACATCCATCAAGATTCACGTCTGCAGTTACTTTGATGACTCAACGACTACCACCTTGTGTCTCTGATACAAAATACTCAGCAAACAGCACAACCCACTCAAATAAACGAGGGATGGTAGTGAACCCACCACTACTACAGGACCAGCAACTCGGGTTCAATTCCTGCTGCTGTTTTAAAGGAGTTTGTATGTTCTCCCCATGACCGCATGGGTTTCATCCGAGTGTTCAACATTCCGTCCACGTTCCAAAGATGTATGGATGAGTAGGTTAATTGGTCATGTGGGTGTAATTAGGTGGCACAGCCTCCTTGGGCCAGAAGGGCCTGTACATACCTTTGTAGCAGAGGTTGTTCTTGCAGCCTCCACCATAGCTGGGCGGGCATGCTGAACATGAACGGCCATGCTTATAAGGAGCTTCTCCAATCCAGTTCCCCCTGGTTGAATAAACAGCAAAGAATATCAAAGCAAAGTCAGCTTACAGGAACTAATCTCACTTTGAGCTTTGATTCTATTGGCCTTTATCTCTAAAATGAAGGGAAGGACAAGGGTATAAAAGCTCCAAAGTCTGGCCAGGACTGGTACCAGCATGAAGTATAATGCAGCAACCAGCTAATCAGTAACAAGTGTAAGGGAACCTGCCGTTTCTCTGAATCCTGGCACATTTAGATTGACAAGTGAGAGCAGCGAATCAGCAGTTATCCAAAAGTTGGTTGAATAATCCAAACAAATGTTTACCCATGCTTTAGCAATAGTTTAATTGCTTCTAACTGATGGCAACTGACTCTGAGCCACAATAAACAGCTCTAACATCAGCAAAATAACCATGAGTCATGTCAAAATGGGTAGCGGCCAGGTAGGCATCCTACCGTATAAGATAAAGAAGTGGAATATACACATCTTTGAGCAATAGTTGGAGTTACATCCAAGTGCTACCCTCAGGAAGGAGGTGCAGAAGCCTGCAGACATGCTCTCAGCGATTCAGCAACAGCTTCTTCCCCACAGCCATTCAATTTCTGAACGGACTTAGAACCCATGAACACTACCTCACTCCTTTTTTTTAATCTCTATTTTGTGCTACTTATTCAATTTAACTATGTTATATATATATATTTACTGTAATTCACAGTTGGTTTTCTAATATTATGTATTGTATCCTACTGCTGCTGCAAAGTCAACAAACTTCACGGGCGTACAGTTTGCTGGTGATATGTTAGTTCAGCACTGACAAAGTTCCAAGGGTACAAGATGATTAAGGTTCACTGTAGATGTAATCAGCATCTGGAGTGAAATAAAGTTGCAAATTTGCCCTCTCCCAGCTTTTTTTTGACCAGGTACATGAAGTATTTAGCAATTTTAAACACTCTCAATGGCGATTACATTTGCTTCAATCAACAATTTTTACATTATAAACAAAAGACAGAGGTTAAGTAAGAGCCAAACACTCTGGGCTCCATTTATCAATTAACCAGCAATGACCCCCCCCCCCAACCCACACACACATAAAAGCAATGGTGAGAATAAATAGCATACTTTGGTGAATAGTTGCACACTAAATAGACAGCGTTCTCCCAGATTTCTCCCCACACATTCATTCTTGCGCAAACATTGACAGCACAGCCAACTCTGTTCGTTGTTGCCCACACCAACTGTGAAGAAATGACAAAGAGAAAGCTGTTAAACAAAGGATCAGCAATTAAGTTTGTCCTTTGCTCTTAAGTAATTTACTGCTAACCAACACAGGTAATCTAAATTTGTTTTAAAAGTATAACTCAACTAACCACTAGCTTTTCTTATTCAAGCCCAAATCTGGTTTAGTATATGGCAAAATAACCCACAGCATAAAATTGAAAATAAAGGAGGAAATAGGTAGCATTAATTAAGAATGTAAAGTTATGTAGGTTTATGAAAGGAAAAGTGGTGAATTATCCTTTGATCTGAATTCAAGCTAGTAACTGAATAGTTAATAAACATATTTTCAAATATGCTTCAAAAAAAGCTTCATCCGAAATGTAATACAATTTCATAACTCACACACTTCAATGCAAAGTTTGCTTCAAAATCTCAAGCCAAACTTCCTCTTACAATGAGATGTAATGGCAACTAGATATTAATCACATTCTAAAGATTGTTGGTGATCTATTTACAATACCAACAATAAAATGCCTGCCTAGAAAGAAATCTTGCTAGAATGCAGTCCGGACATAGCAACATATAGGCTTGCATTTCCCCTGGGAGGACAGCTGTTACCAGATGGACTGTACTTTAGAACCTCCTTCTTAGTGTCTGTCGCCATTCCGTTTTCTGCTGCAGTTTCCAAATGACCTTATTTAAGATAACAATCTCAGATCAGGAACTGCTATTAAAGGTAGTTAACAGCCATTACTGTCGCACACACATTCAGCGGTATTTGTAAGCAGAGTAAATTTTATCATCAAGGAAAGGAAGATTGGATGATGGGTTATGCACTTGTATTAATAATGTTATTCTCTAAGAATCTTTAAACTGTTTCATATTTGCTGGAATATACAAAAGTGAACTACTCGAAGTAGAATAACACTGCACCTTCAGTTTGATTTCTGCTGTAGCCAAAGTGTTACTCAGCCAAGTTCCTCACCCTTCAGAAGTTTGACCATATTTGCTGGAAGTGCTTGGATTGACTCTTGCACCCAGGCAAAATCAACAATAAATAGACTTTGTTCTTCAAAGCCAGGTTAGAGTACATTTTACTTACTTGGGTGTAATGGGTGCACATTGTACCAGAACATCGTTCAGGACACCATGGATTGCACTCATGAGGATATGGGTAGGTGTAATCTTTGACTTCATCGTACCAGGCCTGCACATGTGAAGCTGGAGATCGGTACCTAAAACCACAGAACCACCACTCAGTCACCATTTCAGTTTTCAACTGAACTTTTGTAAAGCATGAATACACATATAAATACAGATTTAACTTGTAGTGGTCTGGAAAATGAAAGTCAAATTCTACAATGCTCAACTTTACTCAATGAATACAGTGGAGTAAATGTCACACCAGTGTCCAAGTCCCTCCTGTTTTAAACCTCTTCGAAAGATACCCATAAAATAAACTTCTACAGCAGCTTTAACACAGTTAAATATTATACATACATTTTATGGGGATGCAGAATGGAGCAGTTGGCAAACACCACCAACCACAGATTGAGGAAAGAAATATATCAGATGCTACTACTGCCCCCACGGGTGAATAGCTGCAAATGCAGATTACAAATTTCTGTTTGGTTATTAAATCATACATACCGGTATCTATATGGTAATCTGACAGGAAGCATGTATGGCCATCAAACTTACAAAATAATTTAGATCATCTACTGGATATTTCCAGACTGATTGCCTAAGGAGATCAGGAAGGAATTTAATAGATTTTTTTTCTCCAAAATTGCCCTGGGCTTTATCTGGCTTATTGGCTCTAGGAGGAAATGATAATTATAGATAGGGTGAAAAGAGTACATATTAGCATGAACAAAGTAGTCCTTTACTGTGGGAGAAGTTGGGTGGAATAAAGGGTCCTTTCCGTCTATCATTGCTTGTGTAAACACAAGATGTTTGGAAGCAGGAGTAGGACTTGGCCATACAATGGCTAAGGTGACTATAGCTGCTGACTTGGCCAATCCCCAGAAGCCTTGATTTCCTCTACATTAAAAGAAACATCCTGTGATTGGCTCACCTGCCCCAGTGCACTGCCAGGTTCTGACCTATTGACTTGATTAGTTGAGAAGGGCCATGATCCCAGACACACTGTTGGGCCCAGCTTTCAGCAGACCGTTCCAATTCATTATCCCACTCCTACAAAAAAAACGTGCCACACATAAAATTAAAGAATAACCCACTGTGAAAGTAAAGTAGTTCAGATCTGGAAATGTAAAATAAAAACAGGAAATGCTGGAAAAAGTGGAAAGAGAAAAAGAATTAATGTTTCAGGTCAAAGATACCTCTATTGCCCTCCCCCTCTTTTAACACTTCCAATTTCCTGCTCCCAATAAGCTCATCTTTACTATAGACTAATAATCCTTTTACATCCCCACTAGACTGTGCTAACAACTAAACACACTGAACAATTTCTCTTTTGAAGATAACCTCAACCAGTTCCCTGCTTCTAACACACATACTTATCTCGTTGAAATATCTGCCTCTCCCCCACTCTATCTTCAACTTGAAATGATCTTGTTATCTTTACCTTGCTCTGCTCGTTCTCTTTCCAAAGATGTGACCTGACCAGATGAATGTTTCCAGCGTTTATTGTTTTTATTGTAATTATAACATTCCTTTAAATTGCCCAATCATGCAGATTTATCTGTCAATCTGCTTAATTATGCATGTTTCCATGTACTGCTTATTCATGCCATAAAGGATTTTATACTGTGAATTACACAAGAAATGTATTAGCTCCATGCAGAAATAATTGTGTATACAGTATGTCTATATCAACCTGTCTGCATGTTCCCTACAACTTGTTTCTTTTAATTATGCAATCTATTTAAAATTCCCTTTGTAGACAATTAACCCAAGGGTGAAAGGACAACTGAGAGAGATGCATCAATTATGACTAACTGGGTTTTAATTTTTTATGACTATATTGAAACATGGTAAAAATGTTGTTTACTCAAATACCTAAGTTTTTTTTATATTTCTGTAGCTTATCACTAAAACCCAACTTCTTTGTGTTATAATCTCTATTGAGATGTCCCCTGTCTACTTAGAACAGGGAGAACAGGAACATTCTCTATCAAGAATCACAAGCAAACACTGGAAAGGTATGCCAAACAAAGGCACGTAATGGAAGGCAATAAAAATGCGGTTTCCTCACATTTTACCACATATACTCTACTCAATCTGCCAGGACCTGATCATCTAGACAAAAGAGTGGAAATCATTAATATCCTTTTAGGAGAAGAGAAGGCAGAGCTTCGAGAACCGGGCCCTCCTCCTCAAAGTCTTTGAATATCTTTAAAGCAGAGACAGATAAATATTTGATTAACAAGGGGATGAAAGGATGCAGTGTGCAGACTAAAATGTGGAATTGGAGGTCTCAATAAAATTGGCCATGATGTTTTTAGTGGCAAAGCTGGCTATGGGGCGAAGTGGCCAACTCAAAAAGTATACAGCACAGAAGCAGGCCCTTCCACCAACAAGTTCATGCCAACCAAATTGCCTATCTGACCTACCTGTATTTAGTCCATATCTTTCTACCAACCATTTTTCTGCCATGGAACCTTACCATTAACCGAAGGATCTGTGGACCCCAGGTTGGGAACCCCTGATCTAAACCTTTTCTACTCCTAATTTGTCCAAGCAACGTACATCAGATTCTGAAATGCAAGGGCCCCACCAAGATAAAATGGGAAGCCAGAAATTTCACACAAAACACAAGGAGAATTGTCATCTATCTAAAATAATGTAAATTTATAATCTAAGTATATATATGTCACCATATACTACCTTGCAATTCTTTTTATTAAGCAAGCATTTACAGGAACATAAAGAAACAAAATAGAATTTATGAAAATGTATACAAGAACAAAGACTGACAAACCAACTACAAAGGAAGACAAATTGTGCTAATAATAAACATTTAAAAAAATAAGTAAACAAATAATACTGAGAACATGAGTTGTAGAGTCCTTGAATGTGATTCTATGGGTTGTAGAGTTAGTTCAGTGTTGAGGTGAGGACATTATACAGAGTTATAAGAGTGAAGAAATACTAACTTAGATTCTATCTTCAACTTAGATTCTAACACTGACCTGTTAGATCTTATCTTTGATTTCCAGCAACTGTCATGCTTTGATTTTGGATATAGTGCATCTACAGTCCCAATTCTACCCTCCCATCCCATAAAACACAAAGAATTCTTAACTAACAATGAAGTGATAGGACCTGAAATGACAAAAGGAGAATATGGCAGAGTTGCATTGAACTGATTGCTTTTTAGTTCTTCAGGACAAAGGTACACAAGGTGGAATCTGTTTTTATTGGTCTCTTCAGATCTCTGAATGTTCTCAAGCACCTCAAGGTCTGATTCAGTACAATGGGAATCCCCGGCACTCTGAGGGCAAAGCTGCCATCATACAAACCTGGACAGGTACTCACCATGTACTCCATATTGGAGGATGATGGGTAGACTTGTCCGCGCAGGTGGTTGTGAAGCTGCAAAATCTCATCTTTGTCGATCTGGGAGATGGCTCGCTTGCTCCTGAAAAGGATGCGCCCCAACATACTTCCGAAGTGTGAGACATTGCGGAAATCCTGGCACCTCGACTCCTGAGCCAGGCCGATTAGAAAGGCGACAGAGATCCAGGTGTAGACAGGGCTCATGGCTGGGAAATGATGTGGCCTCCAATAACCCACTAAAACGGCCTGTGAGAACCTTAAGTGAACAACCTAGAACAAAGATAACAAGTGGTCAGACTCAGCTGGGGCTAGAATAGTTTCACCGGGCAGCCTCAGGAGGAGAGAGCTGCCATGACAACGGGCAGTGAGGTTATTTACAACAGCGACTTACAGCCCCACTACTGTATGGGTGGCAGGGTGGAGATGCGTCTCTACCAAAGGAGGTGTAAGGCGCTCCTTCCCTCTGCTAGACTGCAGGCCACCCTTGGGCAAGGTGTAGCACCTGCTTAGAAACCGACCACCCCCAGCCCTTCAGGGTCAGATGAAGCCATGGAGCAGGTGGGGGATTGTAATATGAGCAACTGGTGCATATCACATATCCTGGTAATGCGACCACTGACGCCAGGCAGACAATCTCTGAAGAGTATTAAATGACTGGGGTCACCCATCTTGTAAAGACATTGGCCAGAAGAAGGCAATGGCAAAGCCCTTCCATAGAAAAATTTACCAAGAATCGCCATGGTCAAAGACCGTGGATCGCCTGTGTGATACAACAAGGCACATAATGATAATGATGACTGGTGGCACTAACGTGGTAAGGCTGACTAGACATTCGGATGGAGAAGCCAGACGGGATCTGCTCTGAAGGTTGGACTTGCGTGTATAGGAAGGGTATCCATTGAGGGTCAATGCTTGGCCCAGTATCAACAACACAGAATCTCCTCTCTACTCCAAGTCCAATAAAGCCAATTAGGATCATGACCACCAATTCAGAATCAGAATCAGGTCACACACAAAATGCTGGCGGAGCACAGCAGGCCAGGCGGCATCTATAAGGAGAAGCGCTGTCGACGTTTCGGGCCGAGACCCTTCGTCAGGACTAACTGAAAGGAGAGATACTTTTGAAAGTAGTGGGGGGAGGGGGAAATGCGAAATGATAGGAGAAGACCAGAGGGGGTGGGATGAAGCTAAGAGCTGGAAAGATGATTGGGGAAAGTAATACAGAGCTGGAGCCTGCTGTGCTCCACCAGCATTTTGTGTGTGTTGTTTGAATTTCCAGCATCTGCAGGTTTCCTCGTGTTTGCTCAGAATCAGGTTTCTTATCACTGACATATATTGTGAAAGTTGTTGTTTTGCAGGAGCAAGGCGTAAACAAAGATAAGATAGATAAAATATGAATAGGTAGTGCAGAAAGGAGCAACATAGAGAGGTAGTCAGAAATCTGATGGCTGAGGGGAAGAAGTTGTTTCTGAAACTTTGAGTGTGTGCCGCTCTGAACTCCTTCAAGCGCACTTTTATTTTGCCTCTTAATTTCAAACCAGTGGCATCCCTCACACAATAGCTCCTCTGCATCTCCCCGTTAACCCGAATGCCAGAGTTGGGACTGCACCTTCTACATTTTACTTCAGTATCTGTCTAAATGTCTCGTTAATTCCTCCCTCCGAAAGAACCCGAAAGAGCGGGACAAGAAGTTTGTTCGCCTAGGGAGCGGCGGGTTAACGCGTGTGTGGGGCTTCTACCTTCGTCTGGGACCTCTTCTGTTGTAAGTCTGGCCAAATCCAGCAGCTGGCACTTCCAGTTCACAATCGGCTCGCCGCAGGAGTCCACCCGCTTTAAATAAAACTGTTATTTTACAAAGAGGGCACCTGGTGCAGAAAAACCCTCTCACTCACCTTGCAGCGGCAACAAGAGGATAAGGGGAGCTCAGCTCCTTGGCCGGTGCAGAGCTGGAGTGATGTGGATGGAGCTGGAGGAGCGCACGCACTCGGTTTCAAACCGACTCCCTTAGCGCCGCTTCGGCAGCTGACTGGCGGAGCTCAAGTTGACGGGGCTCTCTGCGTCTCTGCGGCAGCCGACGGCCGAATTTATATCTGGGATCAGATAGGCTGGTCATATCCTGCGAAGTGATTTTTGTTGGCGCCGGACCTGGTGATGACGCCGTCCAGGATCAGATGTCCGGCCGCTGCGACCCCGAGGCAGGACGAGAGCCCAAACAGGGCTTTATTTGATCATTTTAGTGGGTGGAGGGAATTTCCCCCTGCAACGCACTTAAGTACCCGATTTTTACTGATGCAGCAACAAATTTGGAAACATCCCGACCGTGCACTGGCCCATCCAGACCACGAGACTATGTAAAACTTCCCTCGCAGTCGCTATTATGTTTGGAAGTGTGTCTTCGCCGGACGGGGAAAACAAACTGCGGCTGTAGCCCACCGCCCCCCGGTCGACTTCAATGCCGAGGCATCCCAATCGAACTGGGACGCCTGGGGTATCGAGGGAAATGGTTATTCGGGCAAATTTTGTAATGTAACAAACCCTGCAACTCTGTTTTCGTCCTAATGATTACTACGAGAAAACTTAACGTTTAACAGACTTAATGTCACCCCGATTATTGAACAGCTAAGTATGAATGATTTCACTAAGTGTCTTGAAAGCATACTTAGCGTCCTCCTGAACGCACAGGAGACTGCAGATAGTAGAATGACCATTCTTACACAATTTATCTAACTTGAAGAGCGTGGAACAATACAGCACAGGAACAAGCCCTTCAGCCCACATGTTGCGCTCTTCACAGGTTAAAGTAACTCCGAATGCCTGCACAAAATCCGCATCCCTCCATTCCCCACAAGTCTATGTGCCAGCCTAAAATCCTCTTCAATGTTGCTCTCGTGTCTACTTCCATTTTATATTCTCCGCCCATGTCCCAGTATTCAGCGAAGGACGTTTTGTGCAATATAGATAAAGGCATCTTCACATAAAGATTTATCTCCATATCTTCACATGGATGAATGAATAGATCTGCTCTAGAATCATTCCGCTCGCTCGAGCGAGTTTACTGAGGTAGATGTATTCGCATTACACGATGTTCCTTGTAACCAACATTCTGTTTTTGGGTCTCGGCCCGACACGTCGACTGTACTCTTTTCCATGGATGCTGCCTGGCCTGCTGAGTTCCTCCAGCACCTTGTGTGTGTTGCTCGGATTTCCGCCGTCTGCAGATTTCCTCTCCTTTCTGTTGATTCTTTCTTGCGCCCAAACGCGATGTAACTTTAAATTAGATTTGTTGTATGTTTCCCCCAAATGTAGCCCTTCGCTTAGTGAATAAACCGTATAGGGGAGTGCTGGGTGCTGTTATTATATCTCTGACCTACAGGGTTTGGATTCCTTCCTTCGCAGATGCTGCTTAACCCAATGAGTATCTCCATCACTTTGGGTTTTGTGTTTGTGCTGGTTTTCGACCTGGCGCATCCGCTATGCCTTGAATTGTTTGCGACCAAGGATATTCACATTCAAACAATGTGATTGATTTTGCCATCACGACTTGCTTACTAGACTGGTGAACTTAATCATTAAACTTCGTAACAACAAAATAACCAGCTGGAAGGATGAGTCTTATATGTGTAATTAGCATTCCGCCATACTTTCAAACTTTCTAGCCAACTTAAATGGTTCAGAATTATTCCAGGTACATCCCAATATCATCGAAGAATTAACATTATTAATTAATATTAATCATATTTAATACATGTTAAAAACAACCTTTTCTCGCTAAAACGACGCCTGAATATTAATCACCGTATATTTCTGGAATCTTTTATGACTGAATAGTATGTTTGGATCAATACATTTGTAAAGTATGATTGGCCGGTACTTAAAACTCTGGAGTTTTTATTTCGCCTGGTTGGGTGTGGTGCTGCCCTCTAGCGGTGATGACTTTTATCGCCTCAGCTATACAATCCTTGATGCTCTTTGTAATTGGTTTGAACAGGTAACCTCAACTCCGTCATAAGAGTTTCACCTCCTGTTCCTGCGTCAGGAACAGATACTGTCATAATTTTTTATAATGGAAAAACATAATGCTTCGATACTGGAAATGATACTGGTCACCGAATTATAGGAAAGATGACAACAAAATAGAGAGAGTACAGAGAAGATTTACTAGAATGTTACCTGGGTTTCAGCACCTAAGTTACAGGGAAAGGTTGAACAAGTTAGGTCTTTATTCTTTGGAGCATAGAAGGTTGAGGGGGGACTTGATAGAGGTATTTAAAATTATGAGGGGGATAGATAGAGTTGATGTGGATAGGCTTTTTCCATTGAGTATAGGAGAGATTCAAACAAGAGGACATGAGTTGAGAGTTAGGGGGCAAAAGTTTAAGGGTAACACGAGGGGGAATTTCTTTACACAGAGAGTGGTAGCTGTGTGGAACCAGCTTCCAGTAGAAGTGGTGGAGGCAGGTTCGATATTATCATTTAAAGTAAAATTGGATAGGTATATGGACAGGAAAGGAATGGAAGGTTATGGGCTGACTGCGGGTCGGTGGGACTAGGTGAAAGTAAGTGTTCAGCATGGACTAGAAGGGACGAGGTAGCCTGTTTCCATGTTGTAATTGTTATATGGTTATATGTAAAATGAAACAGAAAACGCTGGAAATACTCAGAAGACCAAACAGTACTGCTGAAGAAATCAGCGTTAATATTTAGGGTCAATAAGATTTCAACACAACTGTGTGAACTCAGAGATACAAATAAGTTTTTCCATACAAATCAAAAGGGAAAATATACAATAGGGTGGAAATGAGGCATGCTTGCATGTTGCAGATGCTGGTGAATGTGAATTATAAAATGAGAAGATAAATGGAAACCTGAAATTGTTGAATAAGAGAAGAAAATTCTGAAAGATGCAAGTATAAAACATACAAATTCAAATTTGGAGTGGGTGACTTGGCCCTTTTTGAGCCTTCTTATCAGTCAATCAAATCATGGCCAATCTGATCATAATGTGCATTCCCACCAAATCCTAGAAAAGCAGATTATCTGAAATTGCTGAATTTAATAATAAACAGAACAATGAATGATATAAATGTTAGATCGTGCAATTGTCGGTAGAAAGGGGAAATGAGCAGGTGTTTCACCTGGATCTGAAATGTTAACTGTTTCTCCCGTTGCTTCCTGACCTGCTTGTTCAATGTCCACTGCATCTTCTGTTTTTAGTTTGGTTTTCCAAACTCTGAGACTTTTTCGAATGTTCGTTTACACTTGAATTCAATGTTGATTTGTAACCAAGGTTTGACTTTGTGCTGGATTTAAGAAATAAGAAAATTATTTTAATTATAACTGTTACATGCAGAAAGGACATGAGGACCAAGGGGTTGTTAATTGCTTAGCTGTTGCCAAGATTCACAATGTGCAGTGTGTCCTGGTGTGTTTTAATACCATGAACCTGATATCATGAATCTCTGTCCGTCTGTCACTGATTGGCTGACATGTCTATGATGTACAGGTGTATCCATTACTTCATTCATCCTGCGGCCAGGTGGTCAGATCAATATTTTGATCAGATTACTACCTGTCATTAACTAGCAATAATACAATCAAGAGCTATCACATTCATAAAAATAGCTCAATAAATAGGACCAAATCTCTTCCACATAGGCCACATTCTACTGCTGTGGTTACTTAAAAATAACTTTAAATCCCTTCCAATTTTATATAATTCTTCACTTACTTGACTGACCTAAATTTATAAATTGAAGCTAAGAAAGCTATAGGAGCCATCTATCAGACATTGGAAAAGGTGTGAAAAAGCAGAATTTATGTAGTAGCAATACAGAAACTTCTGATTAATTAAACAGTTGGGCTTAGTATGTTAATCTTAGAAATGCACATTTTATACATTTCAAAATACTTAAACACTAAGAATATTGCACAACCAACCCACACAAGATGATGCCAGAACTCAGCAGGCCAGGCAGGATCTGTGGAAAAGAGTAAACAGTTGACGTTTCGGGCCAAGACCCTTTGTTGCATCTGGAAAAAAAGATGAGAAGTCAGAGTAAGAAAGTGGGGAGAGGGGAGAAAGAAATTCAAGGAAGTAGGTGATAGGTGACACTGGGAGGGGGAGGGGTGAAGTAAAGAGCTGGGAAGTTGATTGGTGAAAGAGATAAGGGACTGGAGAAGGGGGGATTTGATAAGAGAGTGTAGAAGACCTCAGAAGAAGGGGAAGGGGAGAAGCACAGATGGAGTTGATATTCAGGTAAGGAGATAAGGTGAGAAAGGGAAACAGAAATGGGGGAATAGTGAAGTGGGGGGGGCGTAATTACTGGAAGTTCAAAAAATCAATGTTCATGCCATCAGGTTGGAGGCTACCCTGATGGAGTATAAGGTGTTGCTCCTCCAACCTCATTGTGACAGTAGAGGAGACCATGGGCAACATGACGGAATGGGAATGGGGAGTAGAGTTGAAATGGGTGGCCACTAGGAGATCCTGCTTTTTCTGGTGGATGGTGTTTTAGTGCTTGGTCTCCCAATCTTCATTGGGTCTCACCAGTATACAGTAGGGGAGTGGGGCGGGGGGAGGGAAAGATGTGCTTGGTGGTGGGATCCCTTTAGAGAATGTGGAAGTTATGGAGAATTATGTGCTGGACATGGAGGTACTAGCTAAAAATATTACACATTCTTATATTGCATATCGGCCACAAAATGTAAAAATATTACATAAGTTCAACTCAATTGAAAAATATTACAGAATTAGAAAGATCACAATGAATTATTCTGAAACAGTTCTTCTGGATCTCATATATGTTTATTTCCTTTTCCACTTGCATCATACATTAGAGTGCTCTCTTCAGTTACCTGATGAGGTAATTGTGGCCTTTGGACAGGGACAGATGTCGTCAGGTGGTACCCAACCTTCATAGTGTGTTTCGACCCTTAACCACTGCCTGGCCACACAGATCAATTGGCTGAGTATTGGGGTGTGTTCAAGGCACCCAGAAAAGCCCAGGATCCCACCCTTCTGGATGGGTGTGTTGATACAGTGGTACTCCATTAAGAGAGAGGTCAGCCTTCTCACAAGCGCCAAGAAGAATATTGCGCACTCCACGCTAAGCAGGGAGATTGTCCTAAACTGGGTGATTGTGGAGGAATCTTCTTCCTTGGGAACAAAAGATCCTTGGATCTTCAGCTATTTTCCAGCTTTGTGGGATAGAACATTTGTTCCAAATCTTCCACAACCTCCAGAGGAGTCTCATATACCTTGTAGAGTATATCACTTGGTTGTTGGGTAGCAGCTGACTTTCTTGATAATATCCTGGACCTCCTGCCACGTTCAGTTCAGTTGCAGAGATTCTTGGTTGGGGGACTTTCGGACTGAATACTGGTCCTTGATTCCTACGGGGATCACTGTGTGATTCCCACAGAAATTCTTCCACCTCCTGCTTTGAGTTTGTTAGGGTGGCAGATCTTTGCTGGCTAAGAAGAGCCCTGGTGAACCTGAATGGGTTTTTAACAAACTGTGTGCTCCTCTCTCTTTCTCCCTTCTTCACTTTCGTAGCTTCTCCACCTCCGGAACTTCACACAGCTGTTCCTACAGATCTTTGACACCTTCTTTTTCATCAGATGATCTGTTTTGAAGTATTTGTTCAGGGTTTTTATCTCATTTCTCAGGTGGCAAATCTCCCCTTCCCTCCTGTTTGATTGCCGTGATGGTTTAAGATCCCCCTTCTTATCCATGGGGATCTTAAATCTTCTTAAATCGCTCTTCAGCAAAGTTGAACACAAAGGAGTGGGTCAATTTTCCTGCAGACATGTCCTGCCTGTGTAGCTTTCAAGATGCAATCCAGGTTGTCATCAAACTGCTTTCAAGATACATTGTCAGATGATCTAGGCCATCTGACCCTCTCTGTCCTTGATGAATGGATTTGGGTGTCCGGGGGCGCTCACTTGGTCTCTTCTTTGGGACTGGAGTGGCTCAGGTGCGGAGAGATCTTCAGCTCTGTGAGTGTTTCCCATTGTCTCACTTGAGTCACCTTCGTTCCACAGCTGGACCTGCTTTGGTATATCTTCAGGCTTTGATGTTTTCGTAGATTTTGCTGCAATGGCACCTTGCAATGAATGCCTTCCCGGTTACTGTTGCTTGCTGCAGCCTTCTTATTTTCATAATTCCAGGTCTCTCCATTGCCACTATGTCCATCCTATTGAGTCTCTCATCCTCCCCCTCCCCCCAGAGAGACCCTTAGGAAACTGCGTATTTAGTTCATCCGTAGCTTGTATGGTGCCCTCTTGTGAGTGCTGCACACAAAGTTACTAGCCTTGTGTGCCCGTGCCAGTTCTTCCTGGAGGTCAGATGTCTTTCCTGCGTCACTGATCTTCCGTGATTGCCATCCAGTCTTTCCTGGAAGACACTGGCAAACCAGATGTTTCTTGCATCATACACTGGGGTGCTCTTTTCAGTGACCTGATGAGGTAACCTTAGCCTTTGGCCAGGAGCAGATGTCGCCAGGTGGTGCCCAAATTTATAGAATGTTTCGACCCTTAACCACTACACTCTCCGGTTGGCGGGTCAGCGGTGGTGGCCAAGTCACTGCCCCTCTGCTACTGACTTCCAGCCCAACTCCTCTAGACCTGCTCCATATTCAGCAAGAGGCTCTTTCTGCTTCCTCTCCCATCCTGCGAGCTGCTCGTTTCTTCTTTTCGTTAAGGCCGACCGCAGACAGCAACCTCCGTGCTGACCTTGCCAGGGAACCCTCTGCAGCCAATCTCCACGGGGTACTGCCACGTCTGCCACCCTTTGTCCCTGCACTCCTGGACTAAGGACTGGTACTTTAGGGCCTTCCTCTCGTGAGCTGCCTCGCATCCTTCCTCCATGGTGCCATGAGCTCCACAAGGATGATTTTCTTGCCTTCGGTGGACCACAGTATGATATCTGGTCGGTGTGGTTTGCACCACTTCCGGAAACTGCAGCTTCCTCCCCAATCAACCCTCATCTCCCGTTTCCTTTTATTTCCTTTTCCATCATCTGATGCATTCTGCAATGTTGATGACTGAACATACAAATTAGGATGTTTCTCTATATTTAATAACATAATTGTAATTTATAGGTTTTTTAAAATGTATTGCTCTGTTGGCCCAAGACAGAGAACTCTGGGGAGCTGCTATCGGTGGGCTAATAGTATGCAATGCCCTGCTGCAATAAAACAACAAATTTCACGACATCTGCCAGTGATATTAAACCTGATTCTGATTCTGGGTGATCTGGTCGTTGAGTCCGTGTTTCTGTCTATGCATAGGAACCTTTTATGCAACAGCTCATCAAGTGTCCATCTATCTTTGCGTTAAGAATATTCAATATTCTTTGTCTTTGATCCCCTGATTTCTCCGAAGTACAAGTTCTAGTGATTGAACCATCAGAACCCTCTGGGATAAATAACTCCAGCAGTTCATCACTGTTGTGAAAAAAATAACTCCCAGCCACCTCAGCTTTATCTTCTGATCGGGGTGTGTAGGATGATAAGAGGAATTGACTGAGTTGCCAGTAAGCTAATTTTTCCCAGGGTGGAAATGGCTAAAATGAAGGGCATAATTTTAAGGTAATTGGAGGAAAGTATAGGAGGGGGGAATGTCAGAGGTGTTTTTTTTACACAGATGTTGGGTGCATGGAACATGTTGCCGTGGTGATGGTATAGGGAGATACATTAGAGACATCTAAGAGATGCTTAGACAGATGCATAGATGAAAGAAAAGTAGGGGCTACAGGGGAGGGAAGCGTTAGATTGATGTTGAAGTTGGTTAAAAGGTCAGCACAACAATGTAGGCCAAAGGGCCTGTGCTGTGCTGTAATGTTCTATGTTCGATGTTTTAATTGATTTTCCCTTAGCATCTACGTCCCCTCAAGACCAGAACCAAGTTAATGTTCACATCAAATCACACAACACACAGTCAAATATCTTGCACTTGTCAAAGATTACTAGGGGTAAATTTCAGCAACAGACCAGAATCAGAATCAGGTTTATTATCACTGGCATGTGACGTGAAATTTGTTAACTTAGCAGCAGCAGTTCAAAACAATACATAATATAGAAGGAAAATAAATAAATAAATTGCATTATCAGATCAGAGGAGTAACTAATAATATAACTAAAAAACATTACTGGGATCAAATAAAACAACATGCAAACCATATTTAAAAAAGAACAATTGTGCACAGAGATCACACGGACACTTACAATTACTGCAATACCACGCTCAATAAATGCCAATTCAAGGAATCAGGTGATCGCACAGAAACATCTAAATTCATGAGGGATTTTCTGATTTCAGCTTTAAATCATTCATCATCTCCATTACCAATCGCATTTTCAATCACCTTTCAGACTCAGAATTAGAATCACATCCACGTCTTATGTGACATGCAATTTGTTATGCAGTGGAAGTATAGTGTAAAGACATAAGATTGCTATAAACTGCAAAATTAATAAATAGTACAGAAAAAGGAGTAATGAGGTAGTATCTATGGGTTCATGGACTATTCAAAAACTGATGACAGGGGGGATGAGGCTATTACTGAATCACTGAGTGTAGTCTTAAGGTTCCCGTACTTGCTCACTGATGGTTGTAATGTGAAGAGGGTATTCCTAGAGGGTGAGAATATGTCCGAGAGGGTGAGGGTATGTCTGAGAAGGTGAGGGTATGTCCTAGAGGGTGAGGGTATGTTCTAGAGGGTGAGTGTATGTCCGAGAGGGTGAGGGTCCTTAATAATGAATACAGCCCTGTTGAGAAGCCTCCTCTCGACGTTTTCCTCGATGGAGAGGAAGGTTGTGCCTGTGATGGAACTGGCTGAGCCCACAGCCCTCTTGTGATACTATGCATTGGAGCTTTCGTACCAGGCTGTGATATGACCACCTCTGGAATTTAGCTTGCTGGTCAATATTTCAACCAAGGTTGTGAGGAGTTCTGAAGCAGAATGAAACTGGCAAAACCCAATGATGTGCCTTACACAAGAAAGTCTGCAGATGCTGGAAGTTCAAAGCACAAGCACAAAATTCTGGAGGAACTCAGCAGGCCAGGCAGCACCTATGGAAAAGAGTAAACTGTTGACATTTTGAATCGAGATAAAGGGCTTTGCCCAGAAATGTCGAGTGTTTACTCTTTTCCATAGACATTACCTGGCCTGCTGAGTTTCTCCAGCATTTTGTATGTGTTGCCTTGGGGTGCCTTATAGCAGGGTTTTGGTGAGTAAGTGTTTCTCCATTTCACTGCTGGTGACATCATCCATCACCTTGCTAATGAGAAAAGATCGAATGGGCAGTGAATAACTGGACTGGAATTGTCCTGCCTTTTGACAACAAGACAAGCCTGGACAGTTTTCCAAATTGTTATGTAGATGAGAGTATTGCATCTTCATGGGAACAGCTTGGCTAAAAGCAAGTAGGTCACCAGACTGCTAAAGCAGAGGATTAGAGGAATGAAACAAGATTAAGTGGTAGGTACCACACATTCTGAAAGGTTCTTCATCAGCATTACTACATCTACTCTGGTTGGAAGTTTACGGCTGTGAGCATCAATTTAAACAATGCTGGGATCACTCAGTTCTGTGTCACCACCACCTCTGTCCACTGTTCAATGCTTCTAAATTCTCACAATGATTGTCCCAGTCTTCTGAATGAGCAGAAAATCTTTCAGTTACATATTTTGGCAACCAAGTATGTAACCTTTGGACTTGAGCTAAATCTCTCTTGTTTTATCAGAACTCCATCCTAGCAAGTGTCCAAGGATGAACCAGACTCTGCAACTCTGATGTCATTTTTACTATGGTAATAAATGTGTAGCCATCTACTGTATCAGTTCATCAATAAAACTATTTATTTCTTCCCACGTAATATCACCTGACTCATTTCACCGCATATTCTGATTCATGCTTTTGCCACCTCAGGAATGATTGTTCTGAACACATCCCTGACCACCTTGCCTTCTCCTTTGAGGTCTTTGAAACCTCATCCCATCTAGTTCCAAGTTCTATAAACACCTCAGTCATAGGACTGATGACTGAACAAGGCTGATGCATTTCATCTGAATATAGTCCCCCCCCCATTTACTCCACAGTTTCTGGAGAGTTATCCTGCTATTATTGAGATCATTTCTTGTGGTTTCTGTCAAGTTGATTATCTATGCTTTAAACAGATTCATATTTCTGTGTAGCCTTCCTGAAGGCCATTGAAGTCAGTTGTCTGCTACTAAATGTCAATAAAAAGCCAAAAAAGGAAGCAGTAAAATATAGAGCATAGAAATCTACAGCACATTACAGGCCAACCACGTAACCTACTCTAACCCAGAATTTCCCTACCGCATAGCCCTCTATTTTTCTAAGCTCCATGTACCTATCTAAGAATCTCTTAAAAGACCCTATTGTATCCTCCTCTATCACTGGTAGGACATTCCATGCACCCACCACTCTCTGTGTGAAAAACCTACCTCTGACATCCCCTCTGTATCTGTTTCCAAGCACCTTAAAACTATGCTCCCTCATGTTAGAAATTTCAGCCCTGGGAAAAAGCCTCTGGCTATCCACACAATCAATGCCTCTCATCATCTTATACACCTCTATCAGGTCATTTCATACCCTCTGTCGCTCCAAGGAGAAAAGGCAAAGTTCACTCGACCTATTCACATAAGGCATGCTCTGCAATCCAGGCAACATCCTTGTAAATCTCCTCTGCACTCTCACTATAGTATCCACATCCTTCCTGTAGTGAGGTGACCAGAACTGAACATAATACTCCAAGTGAGGTCTAACTAAGGTCTTACATAGCTGTAACATTACCTCTCGGCTCTTGAACTCAATCCCATGGTTGATGAAGGCCAACACACCATACAGCTTCTAAACCACACTGTTAACCTGTGCAGCAGCTTTGAGTGTCCTATGGACACCCATGATCTTCCTGATCCTCCACTCTGCCAAGTGTGTTTGAAACATTATCGATAATAAGACCTTTAAGTCAAATTTACAAATGGACTTTGCATGGAACTCAAAATAACTTTGGCAATAGAAGTGTGAAATGGGAAGTAAGAAAAATAACCAATCAGAAAGATGAATTTATTGCACCAAATTCTTATCTTCTGTCTCCAGAAGTACTTTTTTATGTTAATTCAACATGCCCTTGCTTGTTCGTATTAACCATTTCCACCTGGGACTAGACTTTTTTAATTACAAAGGATGCAAAATTTAGCACAAACATAAGATTCCAATTCATCTTTCCAGTAGTTCTCTTTACTTTTACTCTCTCTGTTTTTCTTTTCCCCTCCACCTTAATGCTTCTATTCCCCCTCCAGCCTTTTACCTCTTCGCCTCACCTGCCGAATCACCTACCCCGGAGCCCCTCCTTCTTCCCTTTCTCCCATGCTCCTCTCTCCTCTTTTATCAAATTCCTTCTTCTCCAGCCTACCTTTCCCACCCACCTGGCAAAACCTATCACCTTCTAGCTTGTCTTCCTTCCCCTCTCCCATCATTTTATTCTGGTGTCTTATCCCTTTTCTTTTCAGTCCTATTGAATAGTCTTGACCCAAAACCTTGACTGTTTATTCCCTTCTATGAACACTTCCTGACCTGCTGAGCTCCTCCAGCATTTTGTGTACATTGCTCTGGATTTCCAACAGTTGTAGAATCTTGTGTTTGAGGTTCCAGTGCTTTAATTGATTGACGGCTCAATTACAGTGAACTGTGCAGAATAATCTTCTAGAATTTTTACCAATCTGCAGACTGTGTATGCTGAAAACACAAAATAAAAATGGAAAAATGCTGGAAATACGCAGCAAGTCAGGAAGCATTGAAGGAGAGCAAAACAGTTTAATTTTGTTGAAAGATGAGAAACGTTTCTTGCTTCAGATATGATCCACGAGTGAACAAAGTTATTTCCAAGAAATTTAAATACTCCTCAATTGGGAAGTTATGTAGTTTGTTTCCTGTGCTCATTTGGAAGTGAATTAACCTGTCTTTCAGCCAAAACCAGAAACCAACAGCAGACCAAGTTCAACCACATAAAGCGTATTTGATTCATCATTTAAATCTAAGCTTAATACCACGTTAGTAAAAAACTAATCAGCACCCTCGCCCATGTAACCTCATAACAGCTCACTGAACAGCAAATATCGTTTTCAATTCAACACTACTTTCAAAAAGCATTCAAAATTAGAGTGTAATACAAATCAATAAAGTGTTAGTTATTTATCATGAGGGCCTACAAATTAGTCTATAAATGCCCAAAGTACAAAACAATTTATTATCAAAGTACTTAAGGGTTCATTTTCTTGCAGGCATTCACAGTGGAGCAGAGAAATAAAGTAGAATCAATGAAAAACTACTCATAAACAAATATATATCCCAATATAATGCAATTTTACTCAAGGAGCTGATGAACAAAAATAACGCGTATTATTAGCAGTTACAAATTGATAGGATTTCCAACTGAATCAGTTAGTATTCAAATAAGGGTATGTCCCTAAGATGTGTTGAAGTAGCAACTGATCTCAGCCAGAGTATAAGGTTTATTTAACTTTGACGCTATGGCTGGAGAAGAATCGTGGACACTTTAGTTTTAAATTGAAAGATGTGGACAGTGCTCATAAGGTAAATAAATTCTGCCCACTTTTTCTCTAGAATGCCTTTGCAGACTCCCTTCTTGACATTAAGGCCACCAAAAAAAAGAGAGCAGTTGAATGCTGAGCACCCATTTCTATTTCGCCCAGTAATGACTGCAGAGTTTTGTCCCGAAAAACACAAATGAAGCAGTAAATGTTTACAATTCAGTACCCATTCATGGAGCAACATGCTTGCATTCCATTTGAGCTGAAATTTCAAGTTCAAATTCAATTTATTGACATTCAACTTTACCCATGTATACCACCAAATGAAACAATATTCCCCCAGACCAAGGTCCTCAACACAGTACATATTACTCACACACATGCACAGAGCACAAAGTAATTTTACCACATATTAATTAACAAATAATAAGGTAAATTTACGGTACAAGCTCAAGGTAAACAGTGTAACATTACCAGAACTTCATACGTGTTGAAACCTGGGTGGTGGCAGGGAATTTAGTCATCTTACAGTCTGGGGGATAAAGCTGTTTTCCATCCTAACAGTTCTTGTCCTAATGATATGGCACCTCCTATCTGAAGAGATTGTTGGACAGATGGCAGGGATCATTGCCAAAGCTAAGAGCTCTGCATGCACAGTGCTCCTGATAAGTACCTCAGTTGGGTGGAAGAGAGACCCCGATGATCCTTTCAGCATTCCTCGCAATCTTTTGGGTTTTGCAGTCAGATGCCTTGCAATTCCCATGCCAGACAGTGATGCAGCTGGTTAGGACACGCTCAACCGTGCTCCTGTAAAAATTGATTAGAATAGGTTGGATGAGTGGGGAGGGAGGAAACTTCGCTTGCCTCAATCTCCGCGGGTAGTGGAAACACCGCTGCGTTTTCTTGATCAAAGAGGTGGTGTTCAGGGACCAGGTGAGATTGTCCGTTACATGCACTCCTAGAAAGTTGGTGCTTCTGACGGTCATTTATGTGCATTGAGGAGTGATCAGCTTGCACCTTCCTCATGACCACACATCTCTTTGGTCTTGTCAATGTTGAGACTGAAGGTATTGTGTTCGCACCAGTCTACCAGCGCTCTTGCTCCATCTTGTCACCGTTGTGGATGACGCCAACCACTGTTGTGTCATCACCAAACTTGATGACTTGGTTTGATCGGGATCTAGTAGTGCAGACAT
Source organism: Hypanus sabinus (assembly GCF_030144855.1). Lineage (NCBI taxonomy): Eukaryota > Metazoa > Chordata > Chondrichthyes > Myliobatiformes > Dasyatidae > Hypanus > Hypanus sabinus. Next base: position 61,241,363 of record NC_082722.1, on the reverse strand, counting down.
GCGTCGGCAGCGTGAACAGCAGTGGACTATGCACACAGCCTTGGGCATGGGGTTGTTGGTGGTGCTCAGCATGATGGAGTTAGAAAAGTTTCTGCCAATAGACTGACTGTGACCTTTCCATCAAGAAGTCTGGCATCCTGTGTACAATGTCCTGTGTATGTTACTCAAAATGGGTTTTTTGGTTTGTTAAGAGTAGGAATGCTTCTTTGATAAGTGTTTCTCTTGCAGTTGTTTGCTTTATACTTGTTGATATGGTAATTGTATTCATTTGTTAACCAATGGGGAATGCTATTTTGTCTTGTGAGGCTGGGAACTTGGGAGGAGAGAGTCGTGACTAGGCGCTCCCCAGGTAGGGTGGAAGCCTTGGAGCTGGCAGCCGCACTTAATTCCCTGGTGGGAGTGGCCGAGAGGCCACGGCTGAAGCTGGGGGTGTTCTCTGGAGCTAAGCCTACTCCGGACAGGGAGGTGGACTATGAGACCTGGATCGAGCATACATCTTTGATATTAGAGGAGTGGCCAGGCTCGGAGGAGGAGAAGAGGCAGCGATTGGTGGGAAGTTTGAGGGGTTTAGCAGCCAAAATAGTCTGGGAGTTGAAAGCTGAGAAGCCTGGGGCCTCAGTGGAGGAATGCATAGAAGTTTTGGAGAGAGAGCGGGAGGAAGACGTCAAGGAAGGTGTACGTGCACTGCACTGCTCGGAAGACCACCGGGGGTGGTCCTAGGTGCGAAGACTTGGAGGTCGGAGGCAAACGACGAGGGGTCGAATGGTTCGATGCTTGAGATCCAACGATGTGCACTAAACTACTGAACTTTGATAAGTTGGCGCCTTTTTTGTTTTTTTCCCTTGCATATATATTGTATTGCCTAATACTCTTTTAATTTTAGTAAACTCTTTAAAGTGTATTTCATAACGGTATTTGTTGTGGGTTTGATACTGTGGGCAGGCGCGAGGCATAAACTCGATTCTCACAGCACCTGCGTGTACGGGAGGTGGGATTGGTGTGTGGCTGGATCTCCTTTTCCCCTAGACATATACCAGCCTGTTAGGTAAGTGTTACATTTGTTGGAAAGAGGGGCGTTGAGACCCAATGAGGATTGTTAATCTATAGGTTTCTGAGGCGTGATTGTAATAATTGCCAAGTTGAGGCTGATGAACAGCTTCCTGTTTTATGAGGTACTATTTTCCAGGTGGGACAGGAATGGAGCTTAGTGCAAAGGATATGGCATCGTCAGCAACTGATTTGAGTAATAAGCAAAGTGCAAAGGGTCCAATGTTGCAGGAAGACGTGATTTGATGCGATCCATAACCAGCCACTCATTATTGTTGAGGCCAATGCCACAGATCATAGTTGTATGGACCTCTTGGGCACCAGGATGATGATGGCTGCCTTGAAGCCTTTATTGCCAACAACATATCAGGATGGAACTGGACTACACACACAAAATGCAGGAGGAACTCAGCATACAAGGCAGCATCTATGGAAAAGAATACAGTGCTCTCCTATTAGATTCCCCTTTCTCCAACCCTGTATCTCTTTCACCAATCAACTTTCAACTTCCCAGCTCTTTATTTCACCCCTCCCCCCCCATTTCACCCATCACCTTATGATTCTCCCTCCCCTCCTCCCACCTTTTAACTCTCCTCCTCAACTTCCTTTCTCCAGTCCTGCTGAAGGATCTCGGCCCTTAACGTCAACTGTAGTCTTCTCCATAGATGCTGCCTGGCCTGCTGAGTTCCTTCAGCATTTTGTGTGTGTTGCTTGTACTTCCAGCATCTGCAGATTTTCTATTGTTTGTGTTGAGGATGGAACTGGAATTTTTTTTTGGTCAGAATCTGATGATAGACACCATTATAGATATCAGCTTTAAAAATCTATATTCAAATGTATATAATTAACTATATTTAAAATCCTCAGCTGCCATCGTGGATTTGGAACTCAAGTTTCCAAATCATTAAAGTAGGAATCTAGATTACTACTCCATTTTCTTAAGCATTTTATTCGTATAGCTAAGCATTCAGGGCTTCGATGTTTCTATGGGATTTCTTTGTTTCATAGATGTCTGTGAAGAGGACAAATTTCAGGCTGTATACTGGATACTTACTCTCTGATATTAAATAGACTTTGAAACGTTTCATTGCATTCTATCCATTCATTTGTAATTGAACCATAGGCAGATTAGATCACCACTAGAAGTTACCCAAACAACGGGGTTCTTAAAAGGTAAGCGCACATATCAGGACAACAGTGTCAGAATTTGATTAACACTCACAGAAACTCGGATGGACAACAGCTGGCAAAATTCAGTTTTGGCCACATATCCATACTAAGGACAGACTGAAGAGGGTACAGTAGAATAATCAACATTTTGCCTGGACCCCATGTATTCAGCTGGAATTTATCATATGGAATTAAGATTAGGGGGCAATTTAATACATGTTTTTAAGACATTAAGATTCAATATAGTTCTATAGTAATATACAATATTACAAGGAGTTGAAAGGATAAATCAGAACAAACTATTTCTGCTGGCTTTCACACTAACAAAGTAGTGTGAAAATCAAAACCTGGCCTTTCAGCGGTGAGACCAAGAAAGTTTTATCTAGATAAAGTGAGAGGAGTTCAACTATTTTTATAAAAGGCAGTTGATGATTGATTTATTGTTTAGTTTAAAACAGATTATTTTATGTAAAGTAAATTAAATTGAACACTTCTCCATTTGATCTGCAAGGTTGACATGAAGCTTTCAATCACATTTTACTTGAGGTTCTCATCCCATTCGCACTCTGACACCCATCTTTGTCCTCCCAAACTATTCCAACAAAGTTCAATTTAAGCTTAACATACGGAACCTCATTCCTTGACTAGTTACAGTTCTATACTAAGGATTCCGAATTGGATTGACAGACTTCAGATAATCAGCCACTTCACTCTGCACCTGCACCATATGATTTGGTTTCATTGCTTCTTGTCAAGTTCTTCAGATTTCAGTTGCCTCCCTTTTAGTTACCACCTCCACCCTCTCAACAAGACATAGTACGTAGCTAATATTCCCATGTTCTTTCCTGAGATGACACCGCCACTGTATCTTTTAATCTCTCTTGGTTTCAATAATTTCTCTTGGTACACAAGAGAATGTGAATGTTGGAATCTGGAAGACAACACAGACTGCGAGAGGTACTCAGCAAGTCAGGTTGCATCTGTAAAGGGAAATGGATAGTTGACACTGCATGTGAGGGTGCTTCACCTGGACCAGTCATTCACTGCTTTTTACTCTGTCACTCTCCCTTTCTCCAAAGCTTAAAACTTGTTTCATTCCTATCTTTCCCCAGTTCTGATGAAAAGTTATGAACCTGAACGATTTCCCATATCTTTCTTGAGAGCATGCCTGCCCACCATTTTGAATTCTTATTTGACATTTTCAACATCTGCAGTAGTTTGTTTTTGAGTATGTAAAGAGAAAATTGGACAAAGGCTCCATATAAAATTAGGTTACGAATCAGCCATAAGCTCACTGATTGAGAAAAGAGGCTTGAAGAAATATTGAACATTTTCCTGTCCCTGACATTATATTTTTTAAAACCATGGATTTTTCTTAGAATTACCTTAAAATATTCTTCTATTCCTGTCAGTAATTTTGTTTAACATTCTTCTTATTTCTGCTCATCACATTTCACCAGCCTGCTAAAACTTCTTACTGTCCACTAATATGCTCTAATACACTCAGTGGCCACTTTATTAGTTACTTCCTGTACCTAATGAACTAACCATTGAGTGAGTGCCTGTTCATGGTCTTCTGCTGCTGTAACCCATCAAGTTTAAAGTTCAATGTGTTGTGCATTCAGAGATGCTCCTCTGCACTCCACTGTTGCAACATGTGGTTATTTGAGTAATTGTCACCTTCTTGTCGGCTTGAACCAGACTGGCCATTCTCCTCTGACCTTTCTCATTAACAAGGCATTTTCATCCACAGAACAGCTGCTCACCAGATGCTTTTTGTTTCTGTTTGGCGCACTATTTCTCAGCAGTTTCTGAGAGACTCAAACCATCCTGTCCAGCACCAATTATCATTCAATGGTCAAAGTCACTGAAATCATTTCTTCCCCATACTGATGTTTATTCTGAACAACTGGACCTCTTGACCCCGTCTGCATGCTTTTATGCATTGAGTTGCTGCCACTTGATTGACTGATTAAATATTTGAATTAACAAGGTGTACCTAATAAGGTGGTCACTTAGCAATTGCCAATCCTTGTCATAAGTCAGAATTATTATCTCACGGACAAGTTAGGCTTTCCAAATATAGGTGACTCCCACTATCTGTAATTTGCCCTTACAGAATTCTCTGATCATTATCCACAAAGCCAAGGTATAGAATAAGTTATTCTCATGAAATTTGTGTGAAAACGGAGTAAATAACTCAAGATATTTTTTTTCTGCCACATTTGTTGATATATGCACCAATGAAACTCATCACATTATGAAAAATCACGATGTGGACCGTTTTCGAGGAATGCAAAGCCACATATCCCCTCCCCACACCTGTTCATCCATATACGTAGTTGCCCAAAAGACCGCACCTGAGGTGGGGGGTGGGTTGTACAACACTACATACATCCTTCCTCTCTGTAAAATATCTTTTTACAGCACTGAGTTCTTTTAGTCAAATTCACTCACACAGCTACCGCCTCTCAATCCCATGGGCTTTATGGTTTCATTAAAAAAGCATAAAATGCAAATATCAACAACACAACTCCTTATAACTCAAGCAAGTTAAAGCCAAGTGATACACAATTCAGCATTTATCTACCCAAAAACTGAGACTGTTTATTAAGCCCATCGGCTAATGTTTCATAGTAAGCAAAATATTTAGTTGACCCAGCATAAACTTAATTCAATCTTTTATTCACAAGGGTGAATCCAGTACAAATTTGCAGGCTATCCAATGAAGCAAGGACTTGGCAGATGAAGGCTTGAGGTTGCGAGAGGCCTGGAATATTACCCTGTAGAGATGTGCCAAGTTGAGACATTAAGCCTTTTACTGAATCTTAACCTGTGAGAAAGTTCATAGATCGCAATGGTTGGTGCATTGGTTGTTGCTTGACAAATCATCCCATCGGATTACAAAACAAAAGCAACAACCCTGTTTAAGATGGGAGAAACTTTAGTTGATATAGATTGTCATGGAAATATTAGAAAGCATTATTAAGGAAACAATAGGACAAATAAACAAAGCATAAAGTGATTACAACTCAATACTAGTTAATGAAAAGGAAATAGAGATTTGGGGCTTCTCAAGGATGTGAGCATATAAAGGGTAGCTTATCTATATTTAGATATTTAAAAGTCATTTGATAAAGTGCCTCATGAAAGATCATAGACACAACCTGGGGCGCATGGGAATTTATTTACAGATGTGAAACAATGATAAGAGTTACTGTAGGTCTAAGAGACTTACAGACCCTTGGAGTTAGGGGCCAGGAAAGGAAATTTAGAAATTGAGATAGTGTCCTTGGTTTCAATGTCCATTCAGAAATCAGATGGCAAAGGGGAAGAAGCTGTTCCTGAATTGTTGAGTGTTTGCCTTCAGGCTTCAGTACCTCCTTCCTGATGGTAGCAATGAGAACGAGAGATGACCTATGTGATGGGAGTCCTTAATGATGTACGCCACCTTTTTGAGGCATAACCTCTTGAAGATGTCCTAGATACTACAGAGGCTAGTGTTCATGAAGGAGCTGACTTAAGTTTACAACTCTCTGCAGCTTACTTCTATCCTGTACAGTAGCTCCTCCACCCACTCCCAGTACCAGACAGTGACACCACCAATTAGAATGCTCTCCATGATACATCTGTAGAAATTTGAGTGTTTTTGGAGACATACCAAATTTTCTCAAACTCCTATTGAAATATATGTAGCTGTCGTGTCTTCATTGTAACTGCATCAATATGTTGGGTCCAGACTTTCATCCAAAAGGTGAAAGGGGAAAACAAGAAACTAGGCAAGTTATTCCATTCCCTGTTTGGTAGAGCTGAGTGAATAAAAAAAAAATCCAGGATGCCAATTGCAACACAGAAATTGAAATCCTTAGCTGACTGATAACTAAAATGGCAACAGCATTCAAGGTATGATTTATCAGTATTACCACTTTGAGAAAGGCAACAATCTGGATGCTGGAAATTTGAAATAAAAAAATAATCTGTAAACATTTAATAGGCCAAGTAGAAGCAGAATAAATACTTCAGGTTTACCTTTCATTCATCATCAGTCTGAAATATTAATTCCCCAGTCTGATCTAAATTTATTTAAGACAGGCTACACAGGGAGGTGTTAAAGCAATAACCAAAAGTTCAATCATTAGTAGGATCATATGGTTAGCAAATGAAATGGTGGTGGGACAGAAAAGCTGAAAGAGAAGACGTCTGAGTTTTGGAAGCTGAGGGCACTCACTGCTACCAATGGTGGACAAACTAAGTTCAGGGCTGTTCAAGTGCTCCAAGTTTTCCAAGGGTTATCAGTCCACAAGTCAAAGTAATGAGGAAGATCAAAAACAATACAGGGATTTTTAAACAAGAATGAGAATTTTAAAATCAAGATGCAGTTTTGAAAGTAAACATTAAAATATTACATTCTTGTGACAAACCTCAGTTTTATTGCATTTTATATGAGTGCACTTCAGTAGCAAACGGAGATGATGGGTGAAAGAATGCAAGTCAGAATTACAAAATCGTTTTGCTTACTTATCTTTGAACAAACTTAATATCTGGGATATTCAATTTCCACAATTAATGTCAATGTCAAGATTTATTACACATCTGTAATTGTCCTTGAGAGATGGTGAGTGGCCTTTTTGAACCAATTACTTTTGATGACCCTTTTCTCAAGGGTAAGCATCCATTGACAATGAAGTAATGACCATATACTTCCAAATCAGGGCGGAGAGGCATTTGTTGATATTTCCTGGGGGTGCCTGCTGTACTAGCCCTGGGCATCAAGATTTGAATTGTGGAAGGATTTTTTTCAGAGCAGCAACTATAAAGTTGCTAACCCTCTATAAACTATAAATCCTTTATAACTATAAAGTTGTTACTTATATCGAGAATAGGTAACACCAAAGTATTTATTGATGGCTGTAATCAACAATTTTTTTTGTTATCATCCAACTTGCTACATATTTTAAAGAAGAAAGAACAATCATTTAGGAAAGAATACAATGAAACCTAATCAACATAATTTGATGAAAGGTCAATAATATATGAAAAATGTGCTTAATTTCGTCAAAGATGTGACAAGTTTGAACCTGTAAAGATCGCATGTTGGATTTCCATCTGGATTTTGACAGGATGCCACTTAAGAAGCTGGTGCATAACTCAAGAACCTATGGTATTGTAGGAAATGAGGGCAATAGGCAGAGGGGATCAGGGGGATTTGGGGGGTGGGGAGAAGATGGAGAAAAACAAGTGGTCACTGGAAGTTAGAGATATCAATGTTCATTCCACGAGGTTCATGACTGCTGTGGATGAGGTGTTGCTGCTCCCCTAATCTGTGCCTAGCCTTAGCTGAGCATCACATGGACAGACCCTTTAATGTGAAGCTGGCCACTGGGAGATTCCAGCTAGTGTGGCAGATGGAGGGAAGACGCTTGACAAAGCTATTGCCCTGATCTGCTTTGGGTCTTAGAGGGGGCTGGATTCACTTGGGAAGGATACTATGCCTGGAAGGAGAGTTTTGGGGCCCTAACTGGCAGTGAACAGGTTTAACACTTAGCATGGTTACAGAAATAAGTTCCTGGAAGGTAGGAGGGTGGGTGGGGGTGCTAAATATGCTTGGTATGGTGGTGCAGTATTTTAGAGTAGAATTTGCAGAGAATATGCTGGATGTTTAGGCTTGTGCAGTGTTAGGTAAGGACTAGAGGCACTCCCCATTACATCTGGATGGGGTGAAGGGGGGTCAAAGCTTGCTGGCTTGCAGCAGATTAGAGGAACAGCTCCTCATATTCTGCCTTGGTAGCCTCCAAACTGACAGTAGGAACATCAAGTCCTCTCTTTGGCTAACTACTCACTGCTGTCCTTCCCCGCCCCCCCCCCCTACCCGACATCCCTCACTCATTTCCTTCACCTCCTCTGCTCTCAATCACCCACACATTTGTTAAATTCCCCTCCACATTTTCTTCCAGAATCCCTTCCACTTTCCACCTTTCAGTCCTTTGTCACATCCACTTATCTCCCAACTTCTTACATTATTTCCAGCCTCTCTCCCTCCGTCACCTGGATTCGCCCATCACCTGCCATCTCTTGCTCCACCCCTTCTCCCACCATGTTTACTGGCTATTTCCCTCCATAGGTGCTGCTTGACTCACTGAGCTCCTCCAACTCCTTTGCACTTGCAGTCTCACATCTCCACTTCATAGTATAGTGCAGTTTTGATCCCTTACATTAACAGATGCAATTGTTTTGGAGGCAGTCCACAGGAGAATCACAAGACTGTATCCTGGAATGTCAGCTGCCTATACAACATGGGTCTATATACTTTAGTGTTTAGAAAAGGTGACCTTATTTAAGATCTTAAAGGTGTTCAACAGGCTATATATTGAGGTGTATTATCTAGTGAGAGAGTCAAGGACTAAGAGCCATACCTTCTAAGGGCTGGTCATTTAATACTGAGGTGCATAGCAATTTCTTCTCAAATAGTAGTGAATCTCTGGAATTCTCTATGGAGTGGTGGAAAGCAGATCATTGGATATATTTAAAATGAAGACAAATAGCTCAAAGATTAAGGATGTGAGGATTATGGGCAACGCCATGAGTTAAAGCTTCCATTGATCATCCATGATGATATTGATCGAGGGATGTGGTGGCCTGGTCCTATCTTACTGTGTTCTTATAGCACTTATTGCTTCAGATTACGACAATAAAAGCTAAACAGTTCAACGGCTTTTGGGATCTTCGTCGAAGGATTTTTTTTTTAAAGTGTGAAAGTTAATACTGTTTAGTGTCTCGTATATAATGGCTAAGAATGAAAAACATAACATTGTGTATTTGAGTAAATGTTACATTGCTCAGCAAGATAAAGGTATAGCGTATTTATGGACCAGAGTAACTCAAAATGCACCACCCCGATTTCAAATTTGTGATGTGATCCCGACACAGCCGAAGTTAAGCTTTCATAATGGCAAGTGACCTCAGTAAGGATCATAGGCAAATCCACTAAATCATATCTTTTCAAATTATTTCTGAATAATTTAGTTGCAGAAATGAGTATTTCAAATCATTCTTCTCAGTAAAATTTTACTTAATTTTACTGCTTTATAAAATGGCAAGATGAGAATCTCCCTCATCTTTCATCTTATCTAAAAAAAAGTCACCATGAAAAAAATCAGACCCAGTAACAATTTGGCTCCTGAGGAGAAAATTACATTTCTATAACTAGTTTAATTCAAAACAATTTGTTGTTTCCTGAAGGACTGGCTTCTGGACTACAGAGCTAAACCACACATTGCCCTAAGAACTGTTAATTTTATGAATGAAGTTCTGTGCTGTCACCAGATAATTATGATCCATGCAGACTGGTAGTTGCCTATCAGACAGAGTGTTTTACTTCATTTCAATCCACCAAAATAAACCAAGCAAAGCATAAAAATAAACATGTCACTCCCCCACCAACACCCAAGTTATCCAATGCCACTGAGCAGCCAAAACTACCTAAAGCAAACCAGTGCTGTGGAGGTGTTTTTTGTGGTACAAGAACAGAGTCTAATTGAAGACTTCATGCTTTATCAGCTGTTTCTCCACATGGGAATGTTTCACAAACTCCACATCTGTGTCAATAGGTAAATCTGAGTTGGTACCATAATGAACCACCCCAGACTGTGTGATTAACATTGCACATTGTTAGTAAAACTTCAGAAATCTGATCATTCATACCACTTGATAAATAGTTTATAGTACAGTAAGTTATAGTAAAAGGAAGGCATACATTTCTTGCTATCAATATTGTACAGCTTTCTGTGGCTTTAATACTATTTGATGGAAATTCTAACTGTAGATGTTAGAAATCTGAACTAAAACAAAATGTTTGGTACATTCAGATCAGTTAGCATCTATGAAAAGAAACAGTCTGTGCTTCAGTGAAGGTCCTTTGTCAGAACTGCAAAAGAGGGGGGTAAAACAAGATAGCTTTAAGTTACAGAGGAGCTGAGGAAGAGATAAGAAAACATGTTATCTCTTTGAAGATAACAGCTGTGCTTCCAGCATGTTCTGTCCTTATGCTTAGTCAGCCTTCAGATTTATTATTAACCACACATTTCAACCCAAGGAAAGGTTTTAAAAAAGTTGCAAATGAATTTATTGTAACATTTGCAGGATTTAGGTGTTAAAATAGCAAGCACCAGGTACTGCAAATATGGAACTTTTTTTTAACCATCACTTGGATAAAAAGGACATTATATAAATGAGGACTTGAGCATAAAATATAGGGACCTTGGTAAAATAGATTAGACACTACAATGTTCCATAGTAATAGACTTTTATTCAAGGTAGTTTCTTCTGCAAGACAACAAATTGTAAGATCAAGTTCACAGAATCTAAAAGCAAATCATTTGGTTACCACGCAAGTATAGTTCTTAAAAAGCTCTGAAAATATCTCACGTTAAAATGTCAACCATGTTTGGTCATCTAAGAATGGATCTCATAGTAGTGGGGAAAGGTTTCAATAGGGAATGCACAAGTTAGAGATTCCAATGACTGAATACATAAAAAGGTCAGGAAAATAAATCTTTGCATATAGGAACTAAACATGTCTTTAAGCAAAACTTGCAGATACTTTATCAATCCCTGACAACCAAATATGGAAAAAGGTTTTAAAAAGAGACCAATCCCCAACACCAGTCACCTTCCACACCAAAAGAAAACCTGTATCCTCAATACTAATAACGAAGTACTTGCCATGGTCTAATGGCTCAGAAATTTAATTTCTTTCGGCAGTAAAATGAATCCAGTTCATTAAAAAATTAATTACATTTCAACTGTTAATCATGGAAAATATGGCAAAAATGAGGACTTTTAGGATAAGACAATTACTAGCTTATTGGACAGGTGGTAACAATTCACTGAACCAAACAAGCAGTCTATTTGACTGTCATGTGAGCATGTTGGTAAAGTTATAAAGCGGTTGTGCAGCAATCAACAGTGGAATGAGTTGCCAATTAACTGCAAGTTTGTAAGAATGTTATAATAAGCAAAAGAAAACTATTATTTCCTTAGAACCAGAACATTTCATAGGAAAATCTTTAGTTACAGCTCTGTGGCAAATCAAAATCCAAAGTTGACCCATTTGATGTTTCTGAAACAATAACTATCATATAATGCTAGAACTCAAGGTGTTGAAGTTCATCGCTTTCTGTATATCAATACAGAATAGTTGAAAAAGAGGAAGTTCTTAATTCAATGTTCCATTGTGACTGTGCACCCAATGCAGGTCCCAAAAGGTTATGTAAAGAGCTTGTGATGAATTTATTAACTAATGGGCAATAAAGCTCAATTTTTCTATAAATATCACTAAATTGTGTACAGTTCCATTTTAACAATTAGAGAAGAGCAAAACCACAGAAAGTAAACAAAGCCAGACTGAACTGTTAATGGAATTATATCAATCATTTTTTTTTTATCAAGTTTCAATTGTGTACACAGAAGCATAATTGCAATCAGAAGTCTTTGTAACTGCAGCAAAGTTACGATCACCCATCTACGGAGACTCAACATTTCAACCTCAAATGTGAATTTGCATGTAATTTTTAACATGCAATTTTAAGCTTTTTCATTAGCATTTTCTTTAAACTGTCAGCGTACTAATGCTACTCAACATCCAGTAATCACACACAAGTTTTTCTCATCAAAACACCAAAGCATTCAGTACAATGGAACACTTGTCCCTCCCCCAAAATCATGGGCTGAAGTGTTACCTATTAACAAAAGCAAAAAAAAACATCATCCGTGATTGAAATGAATGGAATTAAGTGTTATGAAAGATGTCACGTATAGACATAAATCTACAAGATTTGCTGCTGGTGCACATCTCAAAAGTTTTTCCCAATTAAATGCTTTAATCTGAAATTTCTGGAAGTGGATTTGGAAAGTTGCAATGAGGGAGGGGAGGGTTTTTATCTGTCACTTGGTGCTCTGGGAAGCAAGATGCTGGAGCAACACAGCAGTGACAGTTCACAGCAGATCAACACGGCGGTAGTACAGGAGGTAGGCTGTACGTTCAGGAGAGGGCTTCACAACCTGGTACTGATTTATCACTTTAACTATCTGGTCATCAATGCGTAGCCAGCCATTCAGACCAATGTGGAAGACATCGGTAGTGTAATGTCCACCAGTTGCACTGTTTCCATGGTGATAGACAACTGAAAAAGAAAGAAAAACTGTGAGATACTAAAGCCAATATGACAGCCTTTTATGTAACTTTCAACAAAACAACAGTAAATAACCTTTTGCTGATATTTCTATCTTTCACAAACAGTAAATGACTTTCTTTTATGTAAGTGGTAGAAAAACCCACCGTAATGAGCATAATTAATTTTGGTTATAGCTCAGGTAAGTAGCTATAGACAAGAATCCCAGATGTTCAGGTAGTAATAGAAATAAATTATATTTAAACAAAGGGGAGAAAATTCCTACCATTAGTACATAATTTAGAAGCGTCACTGAAGAATGCCCTCACATCTGTAATGCATTGGTTTGGGGCATATGTTTGTTGTCAGATCTCTGAGCCCAAAATATATTAATTCAAGCCAATTAGTTGTGAGATAAAAAAAGATGTAAATTATACTAAGAATGGTTAATAAAAATATTGGTTAAATATTGTTAATAAAAGTGAAAAATTTTAAGATCTTATTCAATCACTTGTTAAATGCTAGTTTTGGTCCAGATAGTTGATTGTACTCAAAGATACATTTGTACAGCATTTTACCCAGCATTTCAAGTGCATTTTGTAAACTGAAGATATTGCAATGGCTAATTCAAAAACCAAAAATGAAATTATATTGAGCTTTTTAATTTTTGAAGCAATTATTTCATAACAAAAATATCCTAGGTGACCCAACCAGAATTAATTAGATTATTTCAATGTTTGTACACTTAGTTAGGTTTGACCTGCGGTGGATAAGATTTACCCTGGCTAGAGAGCATCAACAGTCTGTCTGTGCATTTACTTTACAAACTGCTGTAACTAAAGGAATTTAATGGCAACCAGTGTGCTGGTATTACCCATGTCCAAACCACCTTGCAGACAGTTTGCATGTTGGATCACCATATTTAAAGACAGACATACAAACACTTTAAAATTATGTACTAACTTTCCCGCAAAGTTTGATTAACCTTTATGCTCAAAACAGAAGGCACCTCAATATAATTTGTAAATGCTCCAAAAAAATAGCCAACCTCTCTTCTAATACCATTCTATTAGATAGAAAAGTCTTCAAAAAAAAGAGACAAACCACAAAAGGAATAGAAGAAACAAAATAACGCAGCACAGCATGGTAAAAAGTAATTCAAATTACTTTGAAGAGGAATCAAAGTTCTGTTATTGCAAAAACAAATGTAACATGGTTATAGTTTTCACTTTTTACTTTCATAAATAATATGGATTTATGAAGTTATCTAGTGGTTGAGATCAATACAAAGACCAAATAGACCACTGACTCACCCCAGAAGCTGTCACTGATTTGCAGTCATGACAATTCCATAGCAACCAGCTGCTATGACGCACATGCAAGATAGAGTTCTGTACTAAAGTACAGTACTGTTTCTTTCCCTGCGGTTTGCAGTGTTTACAGGACACTTTATCCCTTATTATAAAATTGTAGTAAGATTCCACGTACACCAAAAAAGACATTTAAACGTAAAAAACACCTTTTAATCAGATTTTGATTCAAATATTTTTGCTTCTAAATATATTCAGCCAAATCCACAATTTAACAATAAAAAGTTGTTTGCAAATTCCACTAAGCCACTGCATGCAAGTACTAAAATGGAGCTAAATAATCTGAATAAAGCGTCCTTTATTCACTAAATTTTCTAAACATTTACCACCGCAAGGGGCAACTCACACAATTCAAGTACATTTCCCCTTTCCTTCCATCCCTTCTACAGTACATACACCAATCATATAACAATGTCTTTATCAACCTGTCATCCATACAGGTTGACCTCCTTACTCTTCAGCCTTAACTACAACTTACAATATGTACAGTTTAAAACTTCCTAATTTTAGACTGTCGAACTGAAAGCTGATTTGCTTTTCTGATCAATAGATGCTGCCCAATCAGCTAAACATTTTCATAATTTTCTGTTCCCATCCCTCCCCCACATTTCATTAAGTAGCAACATGGAACAATTTTTGCAGAATTAAAGGATATTACCATCGGGCTTATGACAAAGTAACTGAACAAAATGGGGCATTCTACATTACGGTCCAATAATTACTTCAGGACAAATGCTTGATGAGTGCCATGGGTAATGATTTTTTTCTTAATATCACTGTAGGAGTTTTCAAGGTGCAAGAAATCCATCTAAACACAGATTGATTTTTTTTTTTTACACACACAAAACTAATAAGCCAATTAAAAGTTGGCACTACTCTATTGAAAACCAAATCCCAGCAAAATTCACCTTGGCGAAAGCTAAAGCAGCAAGCAAGCCAATTAATAGAAAGCAGGTTGAAAATTACAGTAATTTTACATGAATGTAAAATTTAGTTTTAATTGGCTTTATTTTAGTTTTTAAAATTTTAGAGATGCAACCAGAATAGGCTCTCCAAGCTATGTTGCGATTTAACCCTAGCCTAACCATGAGACAACTTAAAATAACCAATCAACTAATACACCTTCATTGTAGGAAACTGGAGCACCTGGAGGAAACTCACACATACACGGTGAGAATGTACTTAGTACAGATCACGTTGGAACAGAAATGTGAAGTCCAATACCTCAAGCTCTAATAGCATTTTGCTAACAGCTACACCAAGATGGTGTCCTACAGGATGCATTCTCTTCTCACTGTTGCCATCAGAAAGGTGACAAAGAAGCTTCAGGACTCACACCACCAGGTCCAGGACACACCAAGCTCTTGAACTAGGAGGGATAACTTCACTCAGCTTGTCCCATCACTGAACTGTTCCCACAATCTATGGGCTCACTTTCAAGGACCCTTCATCTCATATTCTCGATATTTATTATTATTTCTTACTTTTTGTATTTGCACAATTTACTGTCTTCTGCACATTGGTTGTCTGCCTTGTTGTTGTGGTCTTTTACTGATTATATTATGGCTAGTGGATTTACTGTGTACTCCAGCAAGAAAACGAATCACAGCATTGTATATGATGACATATTTGTACTTAGTATTTACTTTGAATTTTGTTTATTTGCAAAGGTTTATTTTTAACTTCAATTAACTGCTTGCAATTTACAATTTCCATTAAGAACTGAAGGCTGGTTCTTGTTTGAAGTATCTAGTATATTAACATAACTTCAGAATACTCTAGGTGGATGTTAGCAGTTTTCATCTTACCAATGACATCATTTAAGGGATAACAGAACCAGAGATTTTTATATGTAAGAATCTGAGCGAAATATTTACATATGATCAACTCATGCAATGATGTTTAAAATCCTTTGTTACATGAAGTCAAATGCTTATGAAGAGAAATTTCTTGAATTCATAATAAATTCTAAATTTTACCTCAACACATACAATTTGCTTCTCCATTTTGATACAACCTCTTCCCAATAAAGATAACAAGATACAGCACACAAAGCTGCCAACATTTTGCAATCTATAATGGTAATACTATATGCATATTATTATGTTCCAGAAAACATGCCCATTCTGGGCCAAAAATGGTACCAGGATCACACTTGCTTATTTAAAATAGTGGAAAACTCCCAAATTCATTGTAGAATGAATCTAACATTGTTAATAAAATTTATCTGATTTATTATAACTCTGCATAAGTCATTCAAATTGACAATGCAATTTTGAGAAATTACACATGACCATGTCTTTCAGATTTAAAACATGAAAGATATACCTGTACTTCAGCATGAGTATTAAGCATTCTGTAATGCAGTTTGCTGCTGCATGTAAAACTTTTACAGAAGTTGCAATACTGAAAATTTTCAGCAACTTTCAAACCGATTGTTAAGATTCAATCAAAAATATTGAATATACGTTTAACTAAAAGTCAAGTTACATTAAATCTTAAAATGGAAATGATGAGACAGCAACACACACAAAATGCTGGGAGAACTCAGCAGGCCAGGCAGCATCTATGGAAAAGACTAAAGTCCTAATGAAGGATTTCAGCTCAAAACTTCACTAATCTTTTCAATAGGTGCTGCCTGACCTGCTGAGTTTCTCCAGCATTTTGTGTATGTTGCTTGGATTTCCAGCACCTGCAGATCTTCTCTTGTTTATGATGAGACAGAGTCTCTTTTTTTCTTAAATCCAGATAGAGTTAATATTATAAGATCTTCAGTTAGAGTCACAGTCATGGAAAAGTATAGCACAGAAACAGGCTTTTCAGCCCATCTAGTCAACACCAAACTACTTAAACTGCCTACTCCCACTGATCTGCACTGGGACCATATTCTTCCATAACCCTACCAACCATGTACCAATCCAAGCTTCTCATGCTGACAGCTTATTCCACAGTCTCACAATGTTCTGGAGAAATAGCTTCCCCTCACGTTCCCCAGAAGCTTTTCACCTTTTACCCTTAACCCATGCCCTCTGGACCCCAGTGGAAAAAGTCTGCTTTCATTTACCCTATCTATACCCCTCATAATTTTGTATACAGGTTTACACCGCTATCCAAAGGTAGAGCATTCCTATGAAACCTTTTGTAAGCCGAAATGTCATAAAGCGAAGAAACAATTACTATTAACTTATATGGGAAAAATTTCTGTGTTCTCAGACCCAAAAAATAACCTACCAAATCATACCAAATAACACATAAAACCTAAAATAACACGAACATATAGTACAAGCAGGAATTATATGATAAATGTACAGCCTATATAAAGTAGAAATATTGTATGTATGGTACAATTTCGCTTATCAGAATCGGGAAGTCAGCAAGCTAAAGTCGATTTGGAGAGGGAAAAAAAAAATCGGCACGTACACACACAACTGCCTGCACAGGGCTTCGTGGTCATGGTAGTCGTTCTCAGGGCATGTATAAAGCAGGGGTCTTTTTCGTAAAAGCAAAAACAGGTACTAATGTAGGTTTTTTGTAACAGCAAGCTGTCGTAAAGTGAACGTTTGAAAAACGGGGGCCACCTGTACCTCTATCAAATCTCCTTTCCACCTACATTCCAAGGAAAAAGTCTTAGCCTATTCAATTATTCCTTATAACTCAGGTCCCCCAGATCCAGCAACATCCTTATAAATTTTCTCTGTACTCTTTCAACCTTTTTTCCTGTGGTTAAGTGACTAAAAGTACACACAAGAATGCAAATTAGAGTTCACCAACATCTTGTACAACTTCAATATCCCATCTCCTGTACTCAATACTTTGCCATATCAAAGTCAATATACTAAAAGCTTTCTTTACACCCCTATCTATGACTCCACTTTCAACGAATTATGGAGTTGTATTCCCATATCCCTTTGTTCTACTATACTTCTCAGAGCCCAAGTGTTCACTTTATACTTCTCAGAACCCAACTGTTCACTGTGTAAGACCTACCATGGAAGTTAATAACTCATCTCCTTCTACCTCAGGCTAAGAACTTATCACTCCAGATGAGTTATTAACTCCAAACTTTCTGCATAATCACTCAAAGAGTTGATATGCATGTGCATGTAATGGGAGCTGTATAACTCGTCTCCTTCTGCCTTAGGCCACGAACTTATCAATTGCCCTTGCTTCTGGAGGTCCAAGATCCATATGCTCCACGACCGCTGGACTAAGCGTGTAAATGTAGGAGGGGACTATGTCGAAAAATAAAGGTGTTAGGTTTTCTAAAATTGACTCCTTCTATCTTAGGCCACAAACTTATCAATCACCCCTCTTAATAGCACAATTAATTTCCATAAGCTGTGGAGTGGTGATTGGCAAGAAAATGTAAATTTTCATATTAACATTTGAAATTAATGCCTCTTCAACAAACCTAAGTCACTGGAAATTAAAAATATTCATAAAATCCCATTATAACACTGTTGGCAAGGCATCAACATTTTTTTGGTTCTCTTCATTCCAAATGGATACTTTATCATTTCAACTCTCATTCCAGTTCATCTCCTGCCTTCCCAGAATTTTTTCCACCATGTGCACTAGTCACATCTTTTATATACACTCAGATCCCATATAACTCTAGCCGGCATAGTACTGATTTGTTACAACACGGTTATTCGATTATAAAAAATGAATACAAGATAAAAGGATAATTTGTGGACAAACAGACTTATTTTGGAAAAGAATGGCTTTTTGTACTTTCATTTCTTGATTCTGGGTTCAAGGCTGCAAAGGACTGGTTAACTCTCTTGCTAGAGGGCAATGACAAAAGTAACCAAGTTCAAGCCTATGTTTGTGCATCACTCTGAAACAAGCAATGAAGGCATTCTAAAGTTAAATCTACCAGTGACCTGGAAATCAAACAAGAAAGCCTGGGTGATGATTGATATTTTCGAAAACTGGTTTGTTTCACAATTTGTCCAACTGTGAAGCAGTATTGTGAAGAGCATGACCCTGAACCCAAAAGCATCCTTGGTGCTTGATAATGCACCAGGCCACCATGAGAATCTGACACACTTCAGACTTGGATTCCTGTAAAACTAGTTTTACCTTCTACCCAACACCAGTCCATTACTCAGATTCTGATAAGGGATCTTTGATCCGAAATGGTAACACAATTTCTCTCTCCACAGATGTTTCCTGATGTGCAGAGTATTCCAGCATTTTCTGTGTTTCTCTCCCAAGAAGCACATCACCTACATGTAAAATGCTAACACCCTGTCGGTTACACAGTGCCTGTAACCAGTCTTATCAAGAGAATGCACTGCAGTTGCTCATCAAGGTTACTCCTTCTGGAACTCATAACTTCTTCAAGAAACAAGGCTTCCAGGAACACAAGAAAACTACTATTTGTAGGCTCTCCTCCAGTGACACACCACCCTACTTATAACTATTGTCACTGGTTTTAGATCCCAGAACTTCCTTAATAAACAGTAGTTTGGGAGTAGCTGCAGCACATAAAATGCTGTAGCTCAAGGCAGCATAGCATTCACATCTATCTTCACAAAAGCAATTTAATATCAGCTTTTAATGCTAGCTTTGTCAACAAACCCTGCGACCCCCAAAGTGGGTGTGGGGGGGGGGGGAATCCCTGTATAAATTCCAACAGTGCTTCAGCATTTCTTCAACACGCTGCTACCACCCAGCTTTCACCCAGGTCAGCAGAGGTCCAAGAAGGCTACTGGCAGTAACAGCTGAGATAGGTGGTTCATTAAGTACCCAGCAAAGGGAGATGAATGCTTTTGAACTGCTGAAATTTCAGTATTAAATTTTTAGATTCTCATACTTTACATTTTTTTCTGCCTTTGGGCCATAGCATGTAATTCACAAATAAAAATTCTCAGTTAAATTGATCAAAATCCCTGGATGTAACACCCATTTATGTGAACAAAGGGTTGGGGCTGAATGCTTTTACAATGCACTGTATACAGTACTTAATTTTCACCCTTCCTTAAGAAAAGGGACCAATACTGCACAAAAAACTCCAAACATGGTCTTAAACCCACAGCTCTGTCCTATATTCTTGAAAGACTAAAGGTAATTGATTAAGGAATTTAGATATGCTAATTCATTAAGGGGTTGGGGGAGGGAGAGTCGGAAAAGGCCATCTATTTTCTGATTTAGACTTGTCAGGTTAAGGTATACAAGACATTTCAAACTTTATAGGATGCCTACAGAATGTCTCAAATTTATACTAGATTACAAGCAAACAAAACTTAACAGTTTAGACAGAATGAAGTAGCAACACAAATCAGCTATGTACCTGCAAACCCATACAATTTTCAGACTGCTTCCCTTGCATACTTGGTAAATTAAGGATGGATTTATATTAAACTTTAACAGGAGCGAACAAGACAATGTGTGCAACTTCCATGATGTAAGAGCATCTGCCATCTAACCATAACCAAGAAACATCATAGATTTGATACATGCTGAACATTTCAGCTAACAATTTCTACACCCGGACTGAAAGTGGAAGGACAAAATATCAACATCCAGCCTCTAAAATGTGCAAACGATAGCTCAAGATAAGTTGTTAACATCAAGTCCCAAGTCCTTAGTACTGGAATGTACACCAACTACTTACAGCTGTTACTTTAAATGCTAGGTTTGCTGTTTTAAATTTGACAGGATATTATACTCCAGGTGATGTACTTGGAATCTTTTCAACAGGGCTTCAAAAATAAGGTCCCATCACAAAAAAAGTTACAAGTTGGTATTTTCAAATGGTCTTATCACCTAAGGCAGTCCAATCCCATTTTATTTTTAAACTTCAGTAAAGAGGAAGTCATTCAAGCTTATTGTATCCTCACATCATCTCTCAGAACTGCAAGTTAATACAGTCGGCCCTCCTTATCCAGGGGTTCCTCATGCACGGATTCAACCAAATACAGATTGGGAAAAACTGGAAGTTCTCTCTCCAGCACTCATTGAGCATTGTTTGCCTCGCGTTTTGTTCATTTGCTACTTGTGTTGTGAGCGAGAGGAAGGAGTTTAAAGCTAGTGAGGGATGGTTGACTGGCTAGCTATGTAAAGCACTACAGCCTCAAGAACTTAAAGACCATGGGAGAATTGGGATTGGCTGATGCTGAGGCAGCATCAGCATTCCCAGAAGAGCTACGATGGTTGCATCTGTACTGAACATGTACAGACTTTTTTCTTGTCGTTATTCCCTAAACGTTACAGTATAATAACTAATTACATTATATTAGTTATTATAAGTAATCTAGAGATGATTTAAAGTATACAGGAGGATGTGCGTAGGTTATATGCAAATACTATGCCATTTTATATAAGGGACTTGAGCATTTGCATTTTTTGGAACCAATCCCTCGTGGATAAGGAGGGCCAACTGTATATCTGATGAATCTTCCTTTTTAAAACTCAAAACCATTATTTTATCTAAACAGTATTCTAATCTAAACCAGACAAGTAACACAAAGTGAACAAGCACTACCAGGAACTTGGCACTAATTGAATACCATAGCTTCATTATTTCTTTTAAAATACTTACAATGATCACTACAAATGCAAAAGCGAAGGAATGGGCAATTTTAATAAATTACATACCTGCAAAGAGCCTATAGGTTCTTTGGACTTTGGAAATCTTACTCTTCACACCAGGGGAAAGGAGATCTACAAGGAAAGCAATAGTTTTAGTAAAATGATACTTTACTAGTTTCACAGCAACCCAATTTTTAATATAAAGGATATTATGGAAAAGGCCATGCAATGGGGTAAATTCAGCTGGGTATCAAAACATGTAGACTATCACTTCATGAAAGTTGATATCACTAAGGATACCCCTTCAAGTGCTTACTTAATAAAGTGTCAATACAAATAAACATTGGAAGATGTAGATTTATATCTCAATGGAGTAACCTCCGCTTCACAAATTAACAAAAAAAAATTCAGTGGGCTTTAAGAACAGCTAACTATAGAGCTAGAAAACCACAATGGCAAATCTTTTAGTTATGGTGAGGTCTCAAAAGTTTATTCAATGCACAAAAGAATAACATTAAAAAAAATACTTTAATTGTAATCATCACAATACCAGTAAAAATGCACCCTTTCTGTTCATTTATGTTGTTATATGCTCTGGCCTATTTGTGACTTCAGAATCACTCCAATAGCTGATTCTTAAAGCATCCTCACATATATCTGGGGACGGGTGTTTATTAAGACTAGTATGAAGAGTCAAATATAGTCACACAGACATTACAGCAGAATTCCCCATCACACACAAGTACATCTGGTCCCACTGACAGGACCGATATACCAGAGGGAAAAAGCCTAACATACAATCATGAAGGAATAGTTCTTGGAATCCTCAACATGGACGATAGAGGGCATGAAGTCTCATGGCTTTAGGACAAATACAAGTGAGGAAAACTCTTCCTGATTATCTATATACCATCCTCCTCCTGTTACGAAACAGCGCCTTTGTGGATAAACACCTGGAAAGCATGCCAGAAGTAGGAAAAGGGCAATGTACGCCAGTTGAGGGATTTCAACTTCACCAAGAGTGGGTTGGTAGCATCAACAGTCAAGCCAGCCAAACCCTGCAGGACAAAGCTACCAGACTGAGTCTGTGGCAAAAATAAGCAAACCAATGCAAGGGATAAATGTACTTTAATTTCTCCTCACTAATCCACCTGTGGCAGATGTATCGGCCCATGATGACTTCGTTAGAAGTGACTACTGCACTGTCCTTGTAGAGACAATAATCTATCTTCACAGCCCAGTCACCACCATGTTCAATGGGCATCAATAACACATAACCCATTAGCAGGAACCGTAACCAGTACCACCACAATCTGCAATCTTGGGGCCCCGCATTGCTCATTGTACCACCATTAACATGCCCAGCAGTTCAAATGGGCATGCCAGGGGCAATAGCAAGCATATCTAAAAAATTATGAGTTATTAGCCTGGCACAGATGCAATGCACGCTAAATACAAGCAGTAGGCAAGACCAGGAGATTTCACAAGCAAATGATTACATCAAAACTTAGCAGTCCTGGTTGTGATTGCATGGGAAATTGAAAACCTTACAGGATGTGGCACCTCCAAGAATATTCTTCCTGTTGTCGAAGAGAGGGGGTTGTGGGGATATTCTTAGAGCTTCTGAACATTATTTGCTTGATTACCAAAGACCATTTATGACTAAATGAAATAAACCTGCAGGGCTTCAATCAGTTTAGTATAAACTGAAATCAACAGATGTCAAAAGGAACTCTTCAATGGCTTAAGTTATACCACGTAGAAATTAAGATGACTGATACTGCAGTGCAAGTGCTCTTGGCCTAACTATTTTTGGCTTTTTCGTCAATGATGTTCATTCCATCATATGGTCAGAGGAGGGATGTTCACTGATGACTCCACAATTCTATTCACAATTTCTCAACAACTGAAGCACTCAATACCTGCATTCAGCAGGACCAAGACAACTATCAGGCATAAGCTGAATTAGCAGCAAGTAACGGAAGTGGTGACCGATGACCATCTCCAAAAAGACAGTTTAACCATTTTCTCTTGATATTCATTGGCATTACTATGGTCAAATGCTCACCAGCAACACAAGGCAGTCACTAATGAAAAGAAATTTATTAAACCCAAGCACCCTGAAGCAAGTGACTTGTCCCCCAGTCACCTCAAACCCTTGCCACCAATTTTAAAGAAATGTAATGTAACTCTCCACTTGCCTGAAGGCAGCACCAACTTAAGCTCAATACCATGACTTACAAAAATGCAACTGTTCCAAGGCAACATTTACAAAGACCTTAAATTAAATTTAAGTATATTTTAAATATTGATCAATCTGGAGCAAATAATTTAAAATATACAGATTACTTCCCAGTCTCCCCATATCCTAGCCAAAATTTAGATCATCTTTATCTCCATTTAATGATCTAAATGAAACAATTTAGTCTAATTCTTATATTCATTGTAGTTATGTTGTTTTCCTTACCTCCCAAGGGTCTCCCATCTACATTACTCAAGCAGACATCAGCAAAGGAAGTGCAGCAATCAGAGTTCACATTTCAAAAAAATCAGTAACTTAAGTGAGAATCAGAGTGTAATATGTGACTGGGACACTGAAAGGAGCTAACTCTTATGATGAAGCTAGAGTGAATTCTCTTTTCTGGCTCTGTATTGAACCGTTTATTTAATAAATGCATTGTCAGATTAATGTCATAATAGAAATCAAGCACTTTGTGAAATAATAAGTTTAGTCTGTGGTCACCTCCAGCTACATAATGAAGCATTAATTCACTGTTAAATTAACAGACTGTTAAAACCTGTGTACTCCACTGTTTCCTCCAAGCTGCCCGCGTGTGTGGCCGCACAGTAACCAAGATGTTTCTGCATACATAGCATTTGTTACCACACAACTGGAATTTTCTTTTCTATAATGTTTCATTAAGGTACCGCGCAGTTTTCAGCCTGTGAAAAAAATTTCAGCTCAATGGTTGGTCCATGTAGCTGTTAAAACAATTAGAGGGAACATTGAATTCCCTCTTGCACAAAACTGCTGCTTTGGTGAAGCCCAAAATAAAACTGGCAAATGTTTGGGGACCTTTCTCCACATACTAAAATTTTAGCATTCAACGGCAGAATAGAGAATCAACTTTTTATGTTTATTGTATGTTAACACTACACTTACCTTTACTTATTTCAAGATCAATAGGGTAATCAATATTCTTGATTGGTTTCTGGCAACCCCCAGTCTTTTCATAAACAAAGCGCTTAAGATGCAGGACAAGGACAGGAGGCAATTCTTCCAAGGTAACACGACGACATATCTCAACCTGAAAAATCAAATGGAAATCAAATTACATCAGCTGCAAAAGCAAGTTAGGAATGAGTATGACTGAATTAATATTCACAAAATACTATACTGTACATTCATCAGGGTATTGGATCGATTTACATTCCTTACTGTCAAATCTACTTTATAAGCTTATTGTATCCTGTGAAATGATGCCACTCCAATGCAAAACCACCAACACATTTTTCCTAACTGGTGCAAAATACAGAGTCACATCTACAGCTTGATGTTCGCAATTGAAAAGATATTTCAATCTCTCTGTAAGGTATGCATAACTGAAATGAACCCTCTCAATGAAAGGGAAAGAACAAAACAACAAATTCACAATGCTGCTTTTTCCACAATTTCCAGCAGCATCAAATCAGTCAGAAACCTTAACACCAGAACTCAATACTCCTGTTGTTCTACACTCCACTGCTGACAAAAAAGGCCAGAAGCATTCAGTACAAATCGAAAATGATGGTTGACCCAACACACTGACATCTTGATAGCAAGTTGGTTTTTCTCTATGCAACACAGGGAGATGTGTTACAAATTAGGGGAAGTGGACATTGGGGAAAAGATGGCTATCAAACCAGGATAGGGAAGAAAAATACTTTCAGTTGCTTCACTTAACACCCATAATCAATTCTGCATGCTCTTCCATTTTGCATGAGCTTTACCTCTTATCTACACCTGCGTACTCTTATCTTCCCATGTCCATTATCTATATTAATTGCAAATGGTTACATATCTGCAGATTTCCCTGAAAGTCATCCATCTTTCTGATTTGGAAACTTATCAGAAAATCTTTATTGCTGCTGGCAATCAATACTGAACCTTCATGTCACAAGAAGGAATTTAAAGAAACCAAAATGGTCTACACAAAATTGGTGATGTTTCTACGCTCACAATAATATGTAGGCAGTTCCCTATGGCATTTTAAATGGTTTGATATTAAAGTGACTAAATGTGTAGGTTAATATTTTTTTAAATGCTGGCAATTTTGCCATAGGGTATACCGCTGAAGAACGCACTTACATACACATAATTGAAGAGTGTGTGTGCGTGTTTGCACGCACATACAAGTAAAACAAATTCTAATATTTTAAGATTTAATGCTTGTAATTCAGAAATACACTGTTTTAATGCTCTGGTATTAGCATACACAATAAAGCTTACTTTAAATAAAAATGTAATTAACAAATAGTTTCTACTTGTATTTGAAATCCATTTTATTTACTGGCACATACTTCTTGCTTGGTTTTAGTGGTGTATCCCTGAACAGACTCCCTGGCCACCAAAATTTCCAGAGCATCCTGAACTGTACGAATCTTCTCAGACTGTATATCAAGCTGCAGTGAGAAGAATAGCTGGAGGGTGGCAGATTCCTTGGAGCTTTGCTGGTAAACGACGGACCTAAGGAAAATATAAAACAGTTGAGGTATTTTTGAATGCCTTAAATATCTAGTAGCAGATTTGTAATAATGCTAAATATTTGTTTAATTGGGAAAAAGTGAACAACTCACTTGTGGAACTGCATTCCTGTCATTCCAGCTAATTATGGCCTATAACAATCACTCATTTTCATTGGCCGATTAACAACCAGATACTTTCAATGATAAAGTGGATGACTAACAGAATCATGCAACACAAAAACAGTGCCAGTTCTCAGAAAGATTTCTAAATTAGCTCCAGTTCAACCCTATTTCTCACAAATCAGCAAATGTCTCCATCTGAGAATACATTTTAATCCTATGTTAGGTTCAAAGAGCAAATTCAATATTTATTTATTTCTAACCAATTTTGACCATAATACATCTAATTTTTCTGAAGCACCCTTAGTACATTTGTATATATTCATGCAGTGGCAAAAACAGAATCCATTACTGGCTCTACCCTAGTGTGAAATAGATAGATAAGAACAGAAGAGGGCGGATGTGCCTTCATTCAGCACGTCCACAATGGAGTTGGGAATAGAGACAGTGTCAATTTACAGGACTAGAGACCTAGCATAATAATTCAGAAGTATAAAGAATCCGACATCACAGCAATCGGGGAATTGAAATTATTCAAACATTGAGAAAGAGAGAGAGAAAGAAAAAAAAAAATCGCACAGAGATGTCTAGTAAAAGAAATACTTATAATATAGGTACTGAGCTACTACCAACTTTTTCAGAACAGCAACTGGCCGTTCTTAGTTGTTATACAGTAATTATACTCGACTCCAGTTCCATATACAAGTGGTTAACTCTGAAAGGTATTCAAAAAGTCTAGCAAAATCTACGGCATCAAAACATAACATCAATACTAAGAATAAATTCAGACTAAACACTCAGAATTCACCCAAGACTGAATGATAGGCTGAAACTCAATTCAGTCACCTCTACAAATATCCTTTGAATGAACACGAGAATATTCATACTTTTGAGAAATTAGAAACAGCTCAAAAGTTCTGCTCAGAGAAACAAATCCTTCAGTCAATAACCATCCATTCTACAACCACTCCTGGATAGGTCTTGCTCTACTCAGCGACAGATTCAAAGTCTTGAATATCTGTATATCTCCCATTTGTAAATCTTGCCCTGCTTGTGTTTTCATAACTGTTGTAGATAAACTCATAGCTTTTTTTATTAGGGGAGAGAACAAAATTATGGTCTGCATCATGTAACATGTATCAATTTGCTCAAATTTACACTTTACTGTGGAACACCTGTTCATCTTAAATCACCCATGCCTATATCTAAAATGTCAGTAGCTTCTTTTGAGATTTTCTCTTTAATCTACAAGGAGAATTTACTACAACAGTGATGAGATATTTCTGCACATTGAGTCAGTTTCAGTCACCCAAATGAGGTAGCCTGATTTAATTAGCATTAACAATTCTTTTGTTTTAAATTAGTCAAGCTCGTAAATTAATTTAGGCAACCCCACAGATGTAATACTTTAAAAATCATTTGTGTGAACCTTGAATCTGAATGTACAGCACAAAGGCATACGATTTAACATGTAGTGAGTGCACCTGATCTTTCCACCAGTTATCCACAAATTTCCCTCAAACGCAAAAATATCTCTTGGCCGGAAACATTGACCGTACTTCTTTCTATAGATGCTGCCTGGCCTGCTGCATTCCTCCAGCATTTTGTGTGTTGTTTGAATTTCCAGCTTCTGCAGATTTCCCTTTGTTCCTATTCTTTATCACCTCTCATCCCTTAAAACCTTAATATATTACATTACACAATTGCAATTAAACGTGCTCTCATGCCCCACTTCTTCAACTATTCAAGGAACAAAATGGAAGGATGTAATTAAACTTCAGAGTGATTATAAATCTAAATTTTTATTGCAAATCCAGAAGGGGTCAATAATGTACAGCTATGAATATATTCAAATCTTAGATGTAGGGAGAGAACAAGAAGTACTTGATTTGAACATAATTGTTCAAAATTAAATACCTCTTGTCTTTTCACTCAGCTCCAGATGGAAGTCTCAATTAAGCAACATCAAATTTTATTCACCAACCCATACTGCAGGAAATATGGTAATTCAATAAATTTGACATCCATTTTCTGAAATAAATCAGTATGTGCAAATCCAATTTTTAAAGAACAAGAACTAAGGTTCCTTTTGCTACCAACACATTACCCCTTTAAAAATATTTTCAAATGATAAAAGAGAAGCACATTTAAAATTATTGATAGAAATCGATCTATTTCTCAATTGATGATTGATCATTTCACAAATGAGGTGATGTCCATTGTGAATAGCTCAAAATTTGGTCTATACTGAAGCAAATGTGGTCAGCTTTTCTTTTCACCTATTACAGCATTGAGTACACGAAGCATTTTTCATTACCCATTTCTGGAACCTCAGTGCTGACCAATGTACTGCACTCCTCTTTACTTTGGCAAACACTTAGTCAAAGGATAATAAACTCCTAACTTTGCATACTAGCCTTTTCATTCAATAGTTGGCAGAGATGTACTAAATTGGATTAGTTTCAGCAACATAAAATGGTGAGAGCAGCAGTAAGTGAGCCCCATAAAATAAATGTTTTCAAATACAAACTCTCCAAGCAAAACAAATCAAGTGTCTGTACTCCAAGGGGGCATGGAAAATAGAAGTTTCCTATATGTTTAATAAAATTAAATAGTTTTGTCAATAATAAAAAAAAACAATGAAAATTAATTACCTTATGTGCCCTCCAAATACGTCAGTGATGGGAGTCCGAATAAAGTCAGCTTGGCGTGTGACAGACGTTTTATTTCTGGGACCTACTTGCTCCCATTCATCTTCACTACCTTCACCTTGCTCCTCCTGATCTTCTTCAGCACCTTTTTGCGATTCAGGTCCATTTGAAACTGTATATTCTATACATTTTTAAATAAAATACTTAAAGATAAGCTTTGCCAGTTTTTCCACCTATGCAGAGTCTAAGGAAATATCTAGTCCAAGGTTCTGCTCATCACAGACATTCAGGTGCACAATTATTTTTATATACACATTTGTATATTATACTAAGTTGCACGCAAGTCTGATGCTTAATTACTTATCATAATAAAAACGTTACTGGATATGAAATCTGAAAAAGCGGCACTTCTCTATCATGATTCCGCATAAAAAAAACCTTCAACTAAAATTGACATATTTGAAGCATATGTGTTTTGAGGCCATTCACAGCCTACATCTACTTTACCATTCAAACAAGATCATGGCTGATACTTGACCCTACCTTTCTGTACCTGCCGTAACCATACTATTTTCAAAAACTATCTTGAAATTTTCATAAACGTTAAGGACTGAAGAGTCTACTTGTTTAATCAAAAGTCAAATGTACAACTTGTTGCTGCAATGTAAGCATTTCATTAAGGTTTCAATCCTATTAATCAAGATTTTAAAAATTCATGAACAGGCCAGAAGTATGTTTACAACACTGGCACATTTCCATGCACAATTCTATCCCTGCCTTGGATAACCTATTCCCTCATCAATGCCTTCCCCACCAGCACCTCCACACCCTGACTTGACTGGCCAACTTATGATTCATTCAGCCATAAACTTAGCTATCCTTGTCCTTACTCCACTAAGTCCTATGCAACTCATCTATCACTTATATACACAATTTAGTATTTCAATCTGAAATTTTTATTCCACAGTCAAGCATTTTCTTTCTAAATTATTCCATACCCATAACAATTGTGCAACTTTATATTCAATTTTAACTTTCTGATCCTCAAACTGAATAGCTCATTCTAATAGCAGCCGGGCTACCATCTACAAACTTCAAAATTTAAGAGGTTACTTTTTGGTACTGAAGGCTGTTCTACTCTGTAGCTTCCCTTTGCCCATGTTTTCAGAGTACTTTTGCTTTGTTTTAATCCATTATATCGGCATAAAACAAGTTTCATTCTACCGATCGTCATCATCACTAAGAAACACAGAACCTGGCTTGGTCAAAAAGAGACAGACTTCTTAAACAGATAATTGTTAGCACTTAAAAGTAAATAATATAACTGAAATAGCTTGGGAGCACAACATCACTTTAAGGAGCTAGTTATGTTGAACTTATTCAATCTTCTATATTACAAGTAAAAATAGTTTGAAACTGACGATAAAGATTAAAATAAATGTTAAATTATTATACTTCAGTTGCAAACCGAACAATAGGTTAACCAGGCATATACTAAAACCAACAGGCTTAAAAATAATCTACCGAGAAACACCGAGGTGCTTCAGGTAATCAATTGTCTCACAGTTCTAGTGACTTAGGCATTATCCTGACCTCTTGTACAAACAGCAGAGAGAGCACCATTATTCCTATGAAAATGTGGGTTTTTCTGAGGGGCAGCAGCTTCCACCCATATCCTAAGGATGTGCTAGTTGTCAGGGGGAGGTGTGGTAATTTGCCCCTACTGCAGCTAGCGGATAAGAACATCAGGGGATTATGATTGGCCCTGTATGAAATAATAGACTATGGGGAAGTGTGGGGATAGAATGGAATGGATTTCTCTGAGACAGCATAGACTTGATTGTCTGAATGGCTGCCTCCCATAAGATAACAAAATATGAGAATTCAACCTTCAATTGGCATGCAGAGCAAAATTATAGTTTGCCTGGTAAACCAGAACACAAAAAAATATAAAATAGTTGATGGAAACAGACATTTAAAAATTTGATTCAGGCAGAACATTAGTCTGAATTATACGATATAAAACATACATGATACAAGTACTTCATACCATTTAATTTTGTTACAGTGCAATATATAGTTTCATTTAATAGGATGTCTAAATTTTTTGATTGATCTTAAGAGTACTCTAGGGTCAGATGAATTAGTCACCAAAATTATTATACAACTTAAGAGTCTAGCACAAAATATAATTTGAAATTTAGATTAATGGTTTCAACAAAAATATAATCACCAGATTAGAATGTGCAGATCCAAAGGCTTTCTGCCTGATGGTGTCACAAACTAACCATGTATCGGGAATAATTACATTGACATGTTCCTGCTTCATGGATGAGGTTAACAGGACAAAACATCAGGAATTGCTTACTTTCATTCTGTGGAGTAATCAATTTCTTCAGTGCCAACATTTCTTCATGAAGACCATTTAGAATAAAGCCCAAATATTCTTCTGCATCTTCTTGTCGGCCCTGAATAAGATAATAAGAACCAAAAGCTAAAATATTAACAAAAAACAATGAAAAAATCGGGTGCAAGTTTCAGCAGGAAACATAAGCAGGAAAAATACTCAATCCAATTATTTCATTATCTGCAGTAATCACATAGATAAATACAGCAGCCAGTTTATAGACAGTCTCAAAACAGATGAAATAAATGAGCAATTACTGTATCAACAAAAAGGTGCTTAAGAAAGTTCCATTCTCTATTGTGTCTAAGCATCTTCTGTATACATATAATACTGAAACAGGCAGGGACTCAGTAGAATCTCTTGGTCTTCTTGCATCATCTCTTACTAGTTAAGGAAGTGTAAGCTCAAATAAATTCAAGTGATTTCTTAGACTTAGGATTTAATTTAGAAGTCAGGCTGTATCCATTGAGTACATATATCTCAGCTTTTTAAGCCTAACTGTAACAATGAAATGATTATGGCAATTAATTGGAAGTTCTAAGTATAACCCTAAAAAACATCTGTAAACATTATTAAAACATTTAGCCCAGGGTCAGTCTGCTAAAGCACCAAAATTAAGATCAGAACAAAGTTTCCAAAGTAAGGTTAAGGGGGATGTTCCATCTTTCAGAATCAGACAACAAAATGGGATGGAATCTCCATTACTATTTGGTGAAACATTTCTCAGAGCCAAAACAAGATCATTTACACTATTGTTTCTCGGACAATTTGTGCTACTACAGTTTAAAAACACTTCACATTCTGTGCAGTACTTTGCGATCTTCAAGGACATAGAAAGCATTATTTAAATGCATGCATCATAAAGAACCTGAAATATCAGGTAGAGATCAAATCTACTTTGCAAATTAATGTAATGGAAGTATGAAAACAAATGACAGGGAAATTATCTGAAAATATGAAAGGTATCCTTTCAGATGTATTGTGTTCAAAATGCAGACTATAATAGTTAAGTCTGTAGATTCTACTTTGTTGGACCCCATGGCAGCAAACTTGAAATAATAGCTAGCACTGCACAAAAATTGGAAGCCTGAAATACCTGCATACAAGATAAAGCCAAAAAGTTACTTACATCAAAGGATTCCAAATCAATCCAAATGCCATTTCTACATAGTCATAAAGAAATACAACACAGAAATAGGTCCTTTGACAATCTAGTCCATGTCAAATCCATTTAAACTGCCTACTCCCATTGACCCTGCACCAGGACCAGAGCTCCCCCTCCCCATATCCCTACTATCCATGTACCTATCCAAACTTCTCTTAAACATTGGAATCAAGCTCACATACACCACAAACTACATATGACCATGTCTTTCAGATTTCATATTTAGAAAAAAAGATATACCAGTACTTCAAGCATAGGTAGTAAGCATTCTGTAATGCTGCTTGCCGATGCACGTAAAACTTTTACAAAAGTTGTAATACAGAAAATTTCCAGCAACTTTCAAACTGATTGTGAAAACTCAAGCTGAAATAGTAAATGTAAGTTCAACTAATTTAAACACCATTAAATTAAAACAAAAAATGAAAATGATAAGTGCATTTTTCCTCTTAAATTCAAATAGGGTTAATATAAGATCTTCATTAACAGTCAGTTTTTAAAAAAGTACAGCAGAAAAACAGGCCCTTCGACCCATCTATCAATGCCACATTACTTAAGCTGCTTATTCACATTGATCTGCATATTCCTCCATACACCTACCATCCATGCACCTATCTAAACTTCTTGAGCTGGGAGCTCATTCTACACTCTCACAACCCTCTGAGTGAATAAGTTTCCCCTGATGTTCCCCTTATGTTCCTTTCACTTTTCATCCTTAACCCATAATCTCCGGTTGTAGTCCCACCTAATCTTAAAGGAAAAAACTTGCTTGCATTTACCCCTCACAATTTAGTACACCTCTATCAAATTTCTCAATCCTCTACTTTCTAAAAAAATTTAGTCCTAACTTATTCAATCTTTCCTCATAATTCAGGTCCTCCAGACCCAGCAACATACTTGTGAATTTTCTCTGTACTCTTTCAACCACGCTTACATCTTTCCTGTAGGCAGGTGAGCAAAACTGCACACAATACTCAAAATTAGCCCTCACCATCTTATACAATCTCAACATAACATCCCATCTCCTATTCTCAATATATTGATTTATGAAGTCCAATATGCCAAAAGCTTTCTTTATGACCCTGTGACGCCAATTACAAAAAAATTGCATTTCCTTTGTTCTACCACACCCTTCAGTACCCAACCATTCACTGTTTAAGAGCTACCCTGGTTGGTCGTAAATCCTTACATCCCCTACATTCAAAGGAAATTAACTCAAGTCCTCATGATCTTTGAGGAATAGGATTACTGACATCTAGCAGATAACAAACAAAATGTGGATACCATTAAGACCCTCCCCTTTGAAGAAGTATTTATACAAATAGCTCTTACAATTCCAAATTCACAGTTCTGGAAGCATCAAATATATATCTGTGATGATGAGAGGGAGGAGCATTGCAGGTTCTTCCTTGTACTCACAGCAACCTTTACCCTAATAATCCCTGCAACTCATGGCCTCTCAAATCCGAAAGATGCAACTCAGTAGGAACAAATTGCTACTGTTCTTTTACTTTAGGAGCTGCACCATTGGTTGACAGGAACCCTGCGAGATCAGGACTATTTCCAGGCACTGTACCTCTCCTAAGTTCACAGAAACCCTCCCCCACCCCTGTACATAATTAAGCCCTGTACTAATTAGGGACAGACTAACTTCATGGTCTTAACTCATAGGCAGAAGACTAATTTTACCAACACTCCTGAAAACAATACTGATCAACAGTGCGCAGAGGGCCAGGCAGGTGATTAAAATATAAAACAATTGTTAAATTTACCTTGAGCTCTGAGTTTGAAAAATAAACTAAAAATTATCAAATAGGAAAAACTGCAAGGCCAACACTAAATGCAAGCTCAGATAGTCACACTGAACGAAATTAGTTTTGCCAGTCTTATGTGCAAACTTCTCATGTTCGGATCTCTGTACTTATAGTTGGAATGTCGGTTTAATACAAATAACCCTTCATTCTGTAAAAGACACTCTGTAAGTCATGTGCAGTATTAGTTTGCTGTACATCACAAATTTAATCTGTGCTCACACCAGGTGCTTACCAGTTTAGAATGCATCTTCGATCACATTTGTTTAGTAATGGACAGCAAACTACTCACAACAAAAGCAGCTCTATGAAAAACTACCAATGTATCAACAGCTTTGATTAAAACGTTTGTAGATGAACTGAGGGCATCACATTTGCCTTCTGCAGAGAAAAGTAATTTGCACATGGCAGCACAGTCTCAGAATTTCATTTAGTGCACTGTGAAAATGAAAAATGATATCCATGATCTTGGAGAGGTGGGGAGAAAGGTGAGGAGAGTTGGAGGAATCCCCAATGTTAGCTCGAATATATGAGAGGAGTCGCGATACCTTTCCTCTGAAAAGGTAGGAAGCTTAGAGGCCATCACTCTCATCCGCCTAAAGCTGTGCACCAGCAATAGCAGAATTGATTGGGAGCGGGTCTCCAGCACTCCTCAATCAGGAAAAGTGATTGTTATGTTAGAGATTTGGGGTGGGGAAAAAATTTAAAAACTCAGTTGCAGACAGAGACAGTCAAAAACAACTAATGATTATTGAAAAATACCTTTCAGCATCACAGGAAGAGCATGGCTCGGTGACAACTCTCCTCTGTGAGGAAGGGCACGGCCTCTCTTCAGCACCTCCGACTTTGGTACGAGAGAGATCGAAACAATTCAGAGGTGTGGGGGGAGGAGAGAGAAGAGGACAAGTCATGGGCATAAACTCACATCCCAATTTATGGCACCATGCACTGCGTCACCAATAACTTTTCCACTTTATATTCCATTTTGACACCGTTTTACAATGGATTTTATTATTATGAATTATTAAAAATGTCAAAGCCAATTTGGACTGTTAATGAGCACAAGGGACTCAAAACATTCAATTAACATGTTTACAGAATTTCATTGCAGCAATGGGTATACATGCTGCAACAAAATGAGAGCGGTGGTTCAAAAGGGACTTGGTAACATTCAATACTATGGAATCTCCAAAACACCATTGGGGGGAAAAACAATTAAAAAAATACAAATTGTTCAAGTGCCAACATTATCCTAGATTTACCTTTTCAGATAAGCTTGACTTGATAACTGTCAGAAGTCTATATATGTAGGTTGGTTCGAAAGGAACTCCAGTGCGAATATCTTTAACACTTTTATCACCAGTACCTAATAATAATTAAAGATTGTGATTAATCAATTATTTTACAACAGCACATTCCAGAATTACACCAGACGATTGCTTTATAAAATGGAGTTCACTGTCAATTTTCTGAGCACAAAGATACCTATTACTCACCCGGTTTTGTCTTGGAGGGTATCGGCATTGTACTAAACTCATTCATCAGTCGAACACTATTTAATTGATAAAAGAGAACAAATTGCAGTTAACTATTTAATTAAGTGAGACAGAACACAACTTGACATGTCTATGTTAATGTGCAAATCAAAACATCTCAGACATAAAAATATACATTATGTAATACTTACAAGCTGTCAATCATTGGTGTAGAACTGCGAGGTCGCTGTGTCTCACTAAACATCGGAATTGACTTCATCAGGTGATACATGGGTGGGCATGCAACCAAAGCTTGCAAAGTCTATAGACACATTTGTTAAGGGAACTTTGACCTTCATGGAAATACTGCAAAATATTGGCAACTCATCAATAAAGAGAATATAATGGAAATACAATTCTGTTGACTATTCCTTTCCTCTCTTCTAGACCACACTGTTTCCTATCCATCTTTCAACTGATCTTCCCTTTTCTTCAGCTGAAGATTCCTCATCATCCAGAGGCGTTATTTCCTTCCTCCACACCTTGGGCTGCTTTTCAATCACCAACATCCCTCTCCTTTTCGTTGTAATGTAATGCACTTCATGGTGAAAAACTAGAATTATTTGGAAATCTTTCATGCTAATGATACAATCCTAACACAGGAAATTAAACAGATCACTTGGAATTTTGTGAATCACCCTGCTACATCCAGAATCATGATCTAGCTTGTGATCACTTTCTGTTTTAATAACCATTCTCACTGCAAATCTCAATCCTTGTCTGCCTATCTTCCAAAGCAAGTTCAGGATTTTAATTACTTAATTATCTTTTAGTTATTTTACAGTCCTCTGTACTGGAGCTGAACAGTTTTACACCAAATTGCTCACTTTAAAAAAAATACACACACATCAGCCATTGGTAAAGATTGTCTTGACTATTTTCATCTCTTCTTGACGTATCTTTGCTTACTCTTGTTTCCTTTCAGTTTCCACCATCAAATCTTTTATCATTTAGATCACTATAACCTTTTTTTCTTTGCTTTTCACTGTTTTCACAAAGGTTTAAAACCTGCTAAGTCTTGAATTTGGCCATCTCACAACAAAACAACAAGCCTGAGTGCATTATGTATGTTTCTTTCTCCATATATATTTCATCCATTGAGGACTTCCAGCACTTTCTGCACTTACTTAAAACTAAAGAAATGTTATATGTTCTTGCATGTAACAAGCATCTGCATTAGAATAATGTAATATTTGATTGATTGTGCCAACTACTCTGCAGAGTTTAATGCATGTTTTCAGAAAATCCATTAAATACTTTGATACCATTTAAAACAATTAAGTTCAATGAAAATTTAAAAGTTTCAAAACTTGATAGTCCACATCAAAAATCAGAGCTGGCAAAGAACACAAGGGATAATTCCTTAGATGGTGACTGAACATCTTTTGACTCAAAAGTGAATCCAGCAGCAGGCTGCAAATATGTCAGTAAATCCCAAATTTCCACATTTCAAACCTATGAAGCACAGAATTAACTTCAATTTCAATGGCTGAAAGCCAACAGTTTCAGTCAATAGCTCCAGACAAACATCAGCAAAATTAGCCCCCAACTTTTTTTAGCATTGGCTTACAAATACAGTGGTTAACAGGGCAGCCGCTTATTTGGCAGACTATGCCAATTAACTGGGACAGGGGACTGTTTCTAACAAGCAGTCACATGGCACTTGTGTGTCCATTTGACATTGTGCTTCAAGCGAACAGTTTTTAAAATAGAGTCAATTGCAGGTTAATGTCAAAACAACGATTTTTCTCACTGATAGTTGGCGACAAATTAAGTAGTAAGACAATTCAGAAATATTTTTCTCATTGCTTCAAGCATTCAGGCTTGGAGGTGCTAGAAAGGGCCGAAAGTGAAAATGAAACAATTTGACTCCTACATCAAGTTAGGAATTATGAAGAATTTGAAGGAATTGACAATCATCTTGAATGGACAAGGATCTATTCATCTTGAATGTTAGAATGAAACTGAAGACTTGGAGGATGCAATCAAAAGCAATGTAAGAAGGCAGTCCATAACCTGCACTAGGTGTCTGCATTGATTTTGTTCATTTACACTCAATCAAAAGAATGTGGCAGCATACACTGGATGAATTCCTGTCAATAACTGCTAGGAAAAGTTTTATAGAGGCATAATAATATTAGTAGTGTTCTAATTTGTTCTGTATTCATCTAAATACATAATTTGTTAATCAGTTTGTTAATCAGGTGGTTTGTCCTTTTTATATTTTTAAACTATTTTCATGAACCATTGACTAATTGGGGGCAGCTACTTAATTGGGTCAAAATGTATTGGTCTCAATGTCTCTCAATTAAGCAGAACCCACTGAACTTTACTTACTGCAGAATTACTTCAATGCCTGGCTACACATTTCCACAACAGTAGAAGACACATCTGCAATCCTGTTACAATGTATACCCAAATTATATGAAATAGTACAATTTACATTGATTTGACAAGACCTTTCATTTCCATTTCTTCAGATGTGAAATGGCTTGTTCGATGACATTAAGTAATATTCAAATTATAAGGATACAGCATTGATGTAACACCAGTTGCTCTTGTTGATCAGCCCTCGAGGTTGCAAAGACACTGGTTTGTGCACCAGTTTCACAGTTTCCAGTAGTTCTGTAGATATGGGAAAGAAAGTGTTAAAAGATCATTGTCTGAAATCTGGCTCACAAGATCCTCAATACAAATAATGTACTGATCTAATACAACACTATGAAACCTTTTGCTCAGTGGAAACTATTATTTAGCATTCTACTTAAAATTGTCCATTTCCCTGTTCTTTCTGCATTATCTTTAACCTCTGCTAGCATTGCTAAATACGCTAACATTATAAACTACCCAGCATCTCAGTGACCCAAAGTGTTCAGCAATCAAGTTGTTAAAAAAAATGCTGTCAGTCAAGTAAGAACAGTTAAAATGAAAAAGATTAACAATGTTTAAACAGCATTTCATTGTAAATCATCATTTCTGCATGGAAACCACAAACAACAGTATATACACATTGAAGGCACTGATTTGGCTAGTGAAGCTAAATCCTGAAAGTGAACTATTTTCCAAATGGGAGAGAAAATACAACCTGAGACACAAAGGGACTTAGGAGTCCTTGTGCAGGGTTCCCTACAGTTTAATTTTCAGATTGAGTCTGTGGTGAGGAAGGCAAATGCAATGTTAGCATTCATTTCAACAGGGCTAGAATATAAATGCAAGGGTGTAATATTGAGACTTCATAAAGCACGTGAGGCCTCACTTGGGAGAGACTGAGTACAGTTTTGGACCTCTTAGAAAGAATGTGCTGAAACAGGAGAGTTCAAAGGAGGTTCACAAAAATAATTCAAGGATTGAATGGCTTGAAGGATGACCTTACTGAAACCTACCAAATGGTGAAAGGCCTTGATATACAGAGGCATGAAAAAGTTTGGGCACCCCCATCAAAATTTCTGTTACTCTGAATCGCTAAGCGAGTAAAAGATGATCTGATTTCCCAAATGCATAAAGATAAAGATGACACAGTTCTTTAATATTTTAAGCAAGATCACTTATTTGTTATTTAAAATAACAAAAAAGGACAAGGGTCCGAAGCAAAAGTTTGGGCACCCTGCATGGTCAGTACTTATAACACCCCCTTCGGCAAGTATCTTTCTGTAGCCAGCTAAGAGTCTTTCAATTCTTGTTTGGGGGGTTTTCACCCATTCTTTCCTGCAAAAGGCTTCTAGTTCTGTGAGGTTCTTGGGCTGTCTTGCATGCACTGCTCTTTTGAAGTCTATCTACAGATTTTCGATGATGTTTAGGTCGGGGGACTGTGAGGGCCATGGCCAGAACCTTCCGCTTGCACCATTGTGGATTTTGAGGTGTGTTTAGGATCATTATCCTGTTGTAGGAGACATCCTTTTCATCTTCAGCTATTTTACAAGCGGTGTGATGTTTTGGTTCCAGAATTTGCTGGTATTTGATTGAATTCATTCTTCCCTCTATCAGTGAAATGGTCCCTGTGCCACTGGCTGTAACACAAGCCCAAAGCATGATGTTGGCATTCATAGCAAAAGGATGAGTACAGGAGCAGGGAGGTTCTACTGCAGTTGCACAAGGCCTTGGTGAGACCACACCCAGAATATTGTGTGCAGTTTTGGTCCCCTAATCTGAGGAAAGACATTCTTGCCATAGAGGGAGTACAAAGAAGGTTCATCAGATTGATTCCTGGGATGGCAGGACTTTCATATGAAGAAAGACTGGATCGACTAGGCTTATACTCACTGGAATTTAGAAGATTGAGGGGGGATCTTACTGAAACGTATAAAATTCTAAAGGGATTGGACAGGCTAGATGCAGGAAGATTGTTTCCGATGTTGGGGAAGTCCAGAACGGGGGGTCACAGTTTAAGGATAAAGGGGAAGCCTTTTAGGACCGAGATGAGGAAAAACTTCTTCACACAGAGAGTGGTGAATCTGTGGAATTCTCTGCCACAGGTAACAGTTGAGGCCGGTTCATTGGCTATATTTAAGAGAAAGTTAGGTATGGCCCTTGTGGCTAAAGGGATCAGGGGGTATGGAGAGAAAGCAGGTAAAGGGTTCTGAGTTGGATGATCAGCCATGATCACACTGAATGGCGGTGCAGGCTCAAAGGGCCGAATGGCCTACTCCTGCACCTATTTTCTATGTTTCTATGTTCGATCCACCCCCGTGCTTTAACAAATGGAGAGGTGCTCTTTTTATGAAATTCTGCACCCTTTTTTCTCCATAACTTCACTGATTGCGGCCAAAATGTTTTATTTTAACTTCACCAGTCCACAGGACTTGTTTCCAAAATACATCAGGCTTGTTTAGATGTTCCTTGCAAACTTCTGACGCTGAGTTTTGTGGT
The DNA here is from genome assembly GCF_030144855.1 of Hypanus sabinus. Lineage (NCBI taxonomy): Eukaryota > Metazoa > Chordata > Chondrichthyes > Myliobatiformes > Dasyatidae > Hypanus > Hypanus sabinus. The sequence goes on along the minus strand of NC_082722.1, from coordinate 61,200,791 downwards.
GAGTATGTAGGAAGGGTTTTCTTCTGAAGGCTCTGCCATGAAGGTCATATTTGTACAGGTGTCACTGCACAAGAGAACAGTGCACCACCACTCAAGTCAGCTAAATCTTCCTAAAGGTCTTTTGCAGTCAAACAGGGGTTTTGAGATTTACCTTTCTAGCAATCCTACGAGCAGTTCTCTCGGTAAGTTTTCTGGGTCTTCCAGAATTCAACTTGACCTCCACCATTCCTGTTAACTGCCATTTCTTAATTACATTACGAACTGAAAAAACGGCTACCTGAAAACACTTTGCTATCTGCTTATCGCCTTTTCCTGCTTTGTGGGCATCATTTATTTTAATTTTCAGAGTGCTAGGCAGCTGCTTAGAGGAGCCCATGGCTGCTGGTTGTTGGGACAAGGTTTGAGGAGTCAGGGTATTTGTAAATCTTTGAAATTTGCATCACCTGGCTTTCCTAATGATGACTGTTAACAAGCCATAGCCCTAACAAGCTAATTAAGGTCTGAGACCTTGGTAAAAGTTATCAAGAGAGCTCAAATCTCTTGGGGTGCCCAAATTTTTGCATGGTGCTCCTTTCCTTTTTTCCCCCTACTAAAATTGTACAAAACAAAAATAATACACTAATCTTGCTTAAGATGTTGAAAAGAATGTTTCATCTCCAACTTTATGACTTTTGGAGATCATTTCATGTTCTACCCACTTACTATCCAGTGACAGAAATTTTGACCAGGGGTGCCTGAACTTCTACATGCCACTGTAGATTTGATGTGGAGAGGATGTTTTCGATGGTGGGAGAGCCTAAGGCACGATGACACGGCCTCAGGAATATAAGGGTGCCCTTTCAGAACGCAGAAGAGGAGAAATTTCTTTAGCCAGAGAGTAGTGATCTGTGGAATTCTTTGCTACAGGCAGCTGTGGAGGCCGTCCTTAAGTATATTTAAGGCAGGAGATTGGAGCTTAGAGGAAAAATGGATCAGTCAACTGAACTCCATGCAACAGTTTCCATCTCAAATTTGTAAGTAGTAATTAACATAACTACTCTCAATGAAGCCTTGAAATTCAAATGGTGACAGAACTACCTGAAACTAATTTTATGTAAATATAAATACAACAATCTGAGAATGTACCACAGCAATATTTGTAAAATATGACCCAAAGTCACAGCAACATATAAAGCCTGGTGTAAAGCTGGAGTAATGACGACATTCCTGAAAAAGAATATTACTTCAAATACATCGCTTATGACATTTTACCTAAAAATACAACCTGCTAAAATGATTGAAGAATAACATTTATCAATGCCTCATTCTGCTGCTATTTTTCTTTATTCGTGCACATCTTGGAAATATGACAAATGCCTCAGCAAATTAGCAAAATCCAGTACAGGCAAGGCAAAATATACAAAAGGAAAATTGTTTGAAAATGACTATTAGATGACTGGGTGGCAAAACGCATCTAAATTCATTTAAAAGACATCGGGCACAGTTTAACTATCTGGTACTTAAGACCAGGGAAGAGTAATATAAAACTCATTAAGAATCTTTGTAGGAAACAATACGATAGTCAAGACAAAAATGACCAGACATAAACTGTAACTAAATCCTTTCAGTGTAAAAACTAAGATCAAGATCAGAAACCATTCATTCTCAGTTCGAAATTTTTGACAATGGCTTGGTCAAGCACTGAAAAGATTAGTGTATGCCAATAATGTGGAATTAGTTTTAAATTGAAAAATATTTGAGAAAAATTGACTCAAAACTGATCTGCTCTAAAATAAAATTTTGCTGAGCAATGAAGACTAATGATAACCAAAAGCAGAAGAATGAAAGCAACATTTGTAAGGAGATGGTGAGGAAACAAAAGGATAATTGGTCAGAATCATAGGCTTCCAGCACCATCTTGTGGCAATAAGGTAAATCTTCAATAGCTAAATTTGATAAAGTTCCAATTATGCTTAAACCCTCCACATTGCAAAAACTTAATGCATACTCACTTTTCACAGCTAACCTATGCACTAAAACACAGATTTTAAAAACCCTTCAGAATAAATATTGGTTTGGAGTGTACCACCTGCTAGGTTAGTTACAGCCAAGGTTTAACTACAGAAGAAATGGAGCTCACCATCAGGCCAATTGGTATAAATGCTTCAGCTGAGTGAGAACATAGAAAAGCCTCCCTGGACCATTGTTCTTAAGCCATAATCAATTAGGTATCAAGTCTTCCATGCAATACAGATTAAATTTCCAATTTTTAAAACAGAATTAATGTTTTTTGATTTTAAATAAACCAGAAATAGTGGTCAACAACCATAACAAATTACCAAATACTGAAAATATCTTAACATTAATAACTGTACAATACAGGCTTTCCTGTAGAACTAAAAACAAACCCTCTGCTGAACATATGGAATTAGAAGTTGCCAATTTGGATCACCACCCTCTAGTTCTGTTATTACATATGGAATGCAGAAGGTACTCACTGCCTTTTGCCACAATCTAGGATGAATTAAAATTTCAGTGAATGTGAGAATATTTAACCAAGATGCCTCAAATTGCATTGAAAATACAATTCCTTTATGACTGCTCCTCGTTGTGCTTTTATAGGATGTAGTATTTCACTTTATTTAGGAAATCTCAATGATTCAATACAAAACACTAGTGGTAAGAACAACAATTTATCATGCAGCGATCAGTACAATCAATGTTACAAAAAAAATTTCCCAATGTCACGTCAGGAACATAGTAGACACCAACATTGATGTTCCCATTTGAATGCTGGCTTCCGTTTCTATTGTCTGCACTTTCTTCTGCCTAGGATCAACACTAAAATTTCTATCAATTCAAATGTATGTTTCATCACACTTGATTTCAACTGCTAATATATATTTATAATAATTTATTCTTAGGTTTTTTTTGCTCTTCAGGATCATCTATCTGCCTAAATGCATTTTTTAAATGCATGTTATAATCATATGCAAGATCTTCATTATCTCCAATCAATGGACTAGCTTTTCTTCTGGGAATGAGACTTATTAGCATCTTTTTCCAATACAACTTTCTCCTGTACTTTGTGGCTTAAAATAACTATATCCAAACAAGGCTTATTAACTGAATGCACAAACATTTCCTCTCAATGAAATTGAAACAATCACTCATCTTTATAAACAATACTATCAAATACTTGCCTCAGGTGGAAACTACAATGTCTGAACAAAAACAGGCCAACTGGGTAAAGAGTCATTCCCCTTGCTTCATTTTGGCACAACTGTTGTAGAGGGAAACTTTCAATGACATAGTATTGAACAAATATTTGCCCAAAACATTAACTCTTGAAGTAAACAATGTCTAGCAGAGTGTAGTTTTATCCATCTTCTTCAATTATACTAACAACTCTTGCCATCTTGATGTTCAGTATTGCACAATGCCATCTTTAACAACCCAGAGCCACATGCCTTCTAAGTCGTAACTGGTTTCAACAATTTAATGATACTCATACAGCACAAAACAGTAAACAAGACAGTAGCTATCACATAACTCAACATGAACATTTCTAACATGATTACAAAACATACTCAAAACGAACTGGATACAAGAACTTATTGCTTAATTCACTAACTGAAATAAAACTAGCAGCAATGATGAACAACTTATAAAAATTAATTAAAATTACAAATTAAAATTCAATCACACCATACGCTTGCAGGTATATTTGAATGTAACAGTAGAAGTTGAGTACCCCTTATCCGAAATGCTTGGGCTCAGAAATGTTTCCGTTTCCAGAATTTTTAAAAATTTTGTAATTGTTCCCAACTCTGAACTTACATGCAATCTGTGAGGAGGAGTCTGTCGTCTACTTGCTCATCACAAGTGTAAAAATTATAACATACCATTAACGTAATGAAAATATAGTGTGTGCAGGGTTAACAAAAGCAGCACAGCAGTATCAGTAGAATATGTGAATCAGCTGAACAACAAAAACATATGATGTCATGTTTTGATTCAAAGCTTACAGTACACTATTTGTATTTTAAAGTTTTATGTAAGGTATAAAATCAACCAGCATTGTACACTTGTTCTGGTGACTTGCTCTTGTTATTAACAATGACCTTTACAAACTCAGCAATAAATTTTTCTGCTGCTTCATGGTCAGGAGACGCTTTAGAGCATAGGTGTCAAACTCAAGGCCCGCGGGCCATATCCGGCCCGGCGTACAATTATATCCGGCCCGCGAGATCATTTTAGATAGATCTATTATTTTAATTATTAATGGCCCGGCGATATGAAGCCTATGATTAAGTTAACACCAATCATAAAAATAATGCTTGTTCAGCAGTCTTCTTCATAAGAAACGGAATTTGTGAAGTGAAACACTTTGTAGTTATAGCAGAGACTGAGACACATGAGAACAGGCTGAAAAAACGGAGGCAATGAAAGCTGTGTTCGCACACGCCCGACTGATCCGGCCCGCATGAAGCTGCATTTTGCCCAATCCGGCCCGAGACCTAAAATGAGTTTGACACCCCTGCTTTAGAGTATCTTAAGAAAATTAACACCATGCTTTTGTTTTTTCTTAAATCTTTGCAAACAGCCTGAACATTCACAATTTGAATTTTCAATTTGTTGTGACAGATCTTCACTTGTTTCATGATCAGTATACCATTAAGCAGTGCAAGTTCACTCCAACGCTGACAAACCCATTCTTTCAATACACCACTGAGATCTTCATTTTTTGCTATATGCAGTGTTTTCTATTTTTCATTAACTTCTGTTCATTACATATGTGAGGTCACTTCTCAGAACTGTCAGTGGTGCACAGAGACTTATCAATCTGCTGGGAACCTTCCCAAGTGCCCTGTGGAATTTTCCAGTTGTGATGTCACATCAGCGCTCAACTTTTTTTTACATTTCAGAGATTGGTATTTCAGACAAAGAGTACACAAACCTGTTCTAATAGGGCTTTTTCATTTTTTGTTGATAACAATTGCTAACAATTTTATATACCTTGCACAGGTAAGAACAAAATTTATTGAAATTTCATCATTTAACTCCAGATAAAATGACACGCACCTTCAAGTTCAGTTATGCAGAACAATGGTTGCAGAACAAAAATAGCTACAAGAACAGCTTAATAAGCACTTTGAAACATTTTTTACTGAATTACTGGTTTTAAAGGTGTCATGTTGTTAACAGTCCAGTTTACACCTGAGTAAATAGTTAATTTGTTGTATTTAGAAATGTACAACAGAACTGAGAGCTTTTTAAAAGTTTTTTCAGAATATATTTAAGAAATTACCTGCCATCTTCTGAGCTACAGAATCCTCAGACACTGGAACAGGCGAATCGCTTCTCATTTCTGACTGCTTTTCAGGAATTTGAACAGAAGCATTGGTTGGTGTGAACTTTGCCTCAACATAGGCCACAGGTCCTGAAGAGGGCTTTGAATTGTGGAAAAGACTAGCCCATGATTTGGCAGGCAAAGGAGCTGAAGCTGTAGAGTGGGCTAAGGCAGTCTGCTCTGGCTCAACTGAACACGTATCCTCCGGTTTATCCTGCTCACATTCTGTGCTATCAGTATCCAATCCTGATCCAGAGGAACTAGGAAGTGTCATAACACTATCACCAGAGGGTTCCAGTGTGTGCTCACTTTTAGCATCCAGATTAATATCTGCACTTGCACATGATTGTGCAATAGCTGTCCTTACTGGACTACTCCTATCTGTCTCCGAGAGACCAAGCTGTTCAGTGGAATTAATCTCAATAGTAGCCTCATCGTTATTAGCCTGGGTATTACACTCAGCATCAAATCCAGGCTGCTCAGCTGTCCTGGCCTCATCTAGTGCACTAGAGGCCGAGTCATTACAGAAGGCTCCACCAATGAAGTCCGCATCATTCTCAGGGCTTTCACAAGTCCTCTGATTGGCCTTTGAAGAAATAGGTCCATGAGATTCAGGAATCTCCTTTTGGGCAAGCAATTCAACATCTTCTGTGCTATTAGCATTCAGTCCTGGATTTAACACATGCCCATTAACAAGATCCAAAGCTTCAGTAGGACTCCCTGCATCACTCACACCTTCCTGATAATTATAATAACCAGGCGGTCTTTTCTTCTTGTTTCTCCTTTCCCTTGGCCCTTGTTCTCGATAGGCAAGATCATCATTCCCCTGGCAATTGCCACTGTCCAGAGAAATATTACCTTCTCCAAACTGACAGTCAATGGAGCTGTAGGCAGCTTCTTCTGATAAGCTGTCTAACGATTTCTGTACAGGTTGATATCCCAATATGAATTCTGGTGCCTGTGGATTCAACGTGCTGGAGACTTTGTAAACATTGCTCTGCAGCTCTGAATCATTTTCTTCAATGTCAGAATCATTTCCATCTCCTATTTAAACAACCAAAAAGAAAAAATTAGTGATGATCTTTTCCTAAAAACTGAATTTGAAAACTGAACACTAAATTTGAAAGTTTCTTTCTTGTTTTTGGGAGTGGGGGAGCTCTGATAACTTGTGTACTGGCAAAAGTTCATTTTTCCAGGAAAGGGAATACTCATGTTACATGTATCCAACAAACAATTTAGTTCATGATTATGTGCTATATCTTTGTTTAATCAAGTTTTGTAAATAAACCTGCCTCAAAAGCCAACTTTGATTGCATCTGACTCCTTGGCAGTGATGTCAGAAATACACTTAAATATTATTCCAGATATTTGTACGCGATCTCAATACAAAAATCAAACTTACATATGCATCAGCATGTCCAACAACTATAAAGAAAAATTAAGCCAGGTCTTTAAAGGACATTCTAATTACTTCCATCTTTAATAGTAGAATTAATGCACATTATAAGCTTATACATAAATCAGGAACACTGCTGATCAAAAATAATGGTATTGTAATTTTTTTAAATATAAGCCCTTATTAAATCAAGATAGCATTCCTGTAATTATCTGTGTAAAGAATTTGACTGGCTAAATGTAATATTTGAGGAACGAATGTAAACACTTACCTGCTGATTGACTGACATGCAGGACTTTATCATTGTATGGAGGAAGCTGTGCCAAAAGAAAAAATAAAGTTTAGGCTTTCAGTGTAAACATTATATACACTAAAATTATATTCCACCATCTACAATTTTAACAAATGTGATTTAATCGCTGAAATAAAAAAGATTAAATTTTAACCACATTTACCCTATGGTTTTAATCAATCTGCGAATAAATTCAAACCAAATGAGTAAGAGTACTAGACAAAATCATTTTACTGATGCAACAGTGTACAAATATTCTTGACCAACAATAGCAACCAGATGTTAGCAGGATACATTTTAGTAGTCTAATTTGAAAGACAGCTGGCATTGAAACATCTAATTTTCTTAATTATATTCAGCAGTGAAAAATCCAATTCTCTGGTACCAAATGAATTCATGGTAACTTATGGCTCTTGCTGATCAAATTTGCGCTCCTAGACAAACCTGGAGATCAACAAGCACGTGCAATTATAAAATACAGTTAGAATTTACAAATTAAAAAAAGTGAATTTAGCATCAAGTAATAAGTATATGCCATTTAGCTTCACGGCTACTCTACCATTTAATAACTTTTTTTAACCTTAATATCATTGTCGTGTACCATCCTCATTACCTTTCAAATCTATGCATCCAAATGTCTAATTAATGACTAAACGCTCAAGTCCCATTCCAGAGCACAGAATTCCAAAGGCTCACCACCCTCTTGAGTGAAGTAATTTTTCTTATCAGTCCCAAATAATTATCTTAAGACAGTAACTCCCTCAGTCAGGGAAACATCCATTCAGTAAGGACCTCTAGTGATGCTTCAACAACTAAAAGTTAAAAATCAAAACATTTAATTTGCAGGATTGGAGGAGGGGTAAAAGGCAACAAAGAAACATTCTGTAATAGTCAGAATTCAGCTGAGATGGTGAAGGTTTCCAAAATACTGCTGTGCTGGTTTGAGAAAAGAAGCCAGCTATCCAAATGTATTGAATTTCATGTGGTATCAAGAAAGACCATGTTCCTCATTCTTTTGTTGGGCCTTGTCAGAACCAAGTGAATAGGAAAAGGTGTCAGAGAAACACAGGGAATGGGAACTGAAGTGACAGGTATCCAAAAGCCTGGGATCAACCCTCTGGAATGAAGAGGTGGCATGCTGTAAGAGTCAACCACTGCATTTGATTCATCCAATGTAGAAATTACATTATCAGCAGAGAATGCAGGAGTCCAAATTTGTAAGGTACAAGAAATAAGACCACAAGAAGGAACAGAAGTCCTTTGAGCCTATTCAACATCTTACAGGATTATGTCTGATCTGATATTTTTCAAATCAATTTTCCTGTCTATGATAACCCTTGAATCCCTTAACATTAGAAATGACAGATTATGATCTTTTTATAAAGGCTACTTCAGTCAGGCCATCTGAATTTTAATTTTCCATCGATGGATGTTCAAGCAATACTTGCAAGAGCAGCAACAGTCAACATCTGATCATGAAGAGAATCAAGGATTACAGGGTAGGAACAGCAAACTGAAGGTGATTCACCATACTCTTATTAACTGGGAAAGGAGGATGGCTGGTTTATTTGATTACAGTGACCCAATTTCTTATGCTCAATCATCAATTTTGGATTACTCAGGATACACAAACAGGCATCAGATGGTTTTGTTCAGCTAAAAGCAAAATCCTATCATCTGAAGCTCTTCAACCAATCCACATATTGTTTTGAACTCTGAACTTTTAACAGCCATGCACACTCTAGTTTTAAAATATAGTACATAAATATCCTATTCATGTTTATATGTACTGCACAATAAAGGAACAGAAATAATATTTTTAGATTTCGCTCACAATGAACATAGACGAGAGCATACTTACTTCAACAGAGCTGCGCGATGTTACAAAAAATTGATTGAATTCATCAGGGCTAAACTCCCCAAAGATGTACTGAAAGAAAAAAAAATGAATATTTAACCTAGTTCAATTGCAAATACAATTTAGTCTCAGATTTCAGAAAATCTAAGACAGAGAATAAAGAAACTAAAAATGCCCTAGCCATTATCTGCCTCATAAAAGGAAGGGAAGGATATTCCAGAAACCAAGCAAATGCCACTATTATCACAGCAAAATTGATCTCACTTAATTTGTTTCCACAGACCAACAACTTACATTTATAATACTTATACATATAACATGGCATCCCTGGCAAGTAATTTAATTTACGAAATTTGACAAGCGGCCACAAAATATTAGGATTGGCGACCAAAACTTTGGTTGATGAGAGCAGGAAAGCCAGGATTGCAGCAAAGTTTGAATAAAATGCACAGTGGCATGCAAAAGTTTGGGCACCCCGATCAAAATTTCTGTTACCGTGAATAAAAGATAACCTGATTTCCAAAAGGCATAAAGTTAAAGATGACACATTTCTTTAACATTTTAAGCAAGATTACTTTTTTATTTCCATTTTTTAGTTTCAAAATAACAAAAAAGGAAAAGGGCACAAAGCAAAATCTTGGGCACCCTGCATGGTCAGTACTTAGTAACACCCCCTTTGGCAAATATCACAGCTTGTAAACACTTTTTGTAGCCAGCTAAGAGTCTTTCAATTCTTGTTTGGGGGATTTTCGCCCATTCTTCCTTGCAAAAGGTTTCTAGTTTTGTGGGATTCTTGGGCTGTCTTGCATGTACTGCTGCCCTTTAGAGGTCTATCCACCGATTTCCAATGATGTTTAGGTTGGGGGACTGTGAGGGCCATGGCAAAACATTCAGCTTGCACCTCTTGAGGTAGTCCATTCTGGATTTTGAGGTGTGTTTAGGATCATTATTCTGTTGTAGAAGCCAACCTATTTTCATCTTCAGCTTTTTTACAGATGGTGTGATGTTTGCTTCCAGAATTTGATGGTATTTAATTGAATTCATTCTTCCCTCTACCAGTGAAATGTTCCCTGTGCCACTGACAGCAACACAAGCCCAAAGCATGATCGATCCACTCCTTTGCTTAACAGTTGGAGAGGTGTTCTTTCCATGAAATTCTGCACCCTTTTTTCTCCAAACATACCTTCGTTCATTGCAGTCAAAAAGTTCTATTTTAACTTCATCAGTCCACAGGACTTGTTTCCAAAATGCATCAGGACTGTTCAGATGTTCCTTCACAAACTTCTGATGCTGAATTTTGTGGTGAGGACACAGGAAATAATTCTTCCATGAAGGTCTTATTTGTGCAGGTGCCGCTGCACAGCAGAACAGTGCACCACCACTCCAGAGTCTGCTAAGTCTTCCTGAAGGTCTTTTGCAGTCAAATGGGGGTTTTGATTTGCCTTTCTAGCAATCCTACAAGCAGTTCTCTTGGAAAGTTTTCTTGCTCTTCCAGACCTCAACTTGACTTCCACCATTCCTGTTAAATGCCATTTCTTAATTACATTACAAACTGAGGAAACGGCGACCTGAAAACGCTTCATAAAAAACAAAAATATATTGGCTTCAGGGGTGATCAAATGAGGATTCATCTTCCTGATTCCCAGGATAGCAGAACTATATTGTGAGGGAAGATTAGATCCACTTTCACCCATTAAAGAGAAATTAATTGGGAGAAAGTGGATGAACAGCATGGTAGACTTGAAGAGCTGAACAGCCTACTCCCACTCTATTTTTCTATTATAGCAAAAGCGTTATACCAGTTGCTTCAAGCAACTGTTATTGTTAAAAAAAACTATTGTTTGACAAATATACATTCAACTAAATAATTCTTGATTCCACACAAGAAATTCTACATATGCCAGAAATCTTGAGCAACAAAACATACAGCTGTGGGAACTCAGCAGGCCAGTCAGTATCTATGGACAGGAATAAACAGTCAAACTGCTGAGTTCCTCCAGTTGTGTTATTCTTTTTGGAAGATTTCCATCACTTCCAGGGAGAAGGAGAGACCTGAAATGATAGGAGAAGACAAGAGGCGAAGGGATGAAGCCAAGAGCTGGGAAGCTGATTGGCAAAAGGGATACAAGGTTGGAGAAGGGGGAGTATGGATTGACATGGATGGACATTGAGTCCAATGACTCATCGTGTTATATCTGAATTTGCGTTAAATCAGGGTTTCACTATAGTAACAAAAAATGGTTTCACGATATATCCAGAAGATGTCAACCAAAGCAGCTTTTTACGCACCACCTTGACCAAAGTTGACTCCCCCCTCAGCAATCATTTCCATTCATTATATTCTTTCTTCTAATACATAATGTTTCCACCTAGCCACTAATAGGGCAGCATGGTAATAGTTAGCACAACACTTTACAGTATCAGCAACTCAAGTTCAATTCTCTCTGCTGTCTGCAAGATGTTTGTACGTTCTCCTCGTGATCGAATGGGTTTCCTCACGTGGTCCAAAGATGTACCAGTTGGTAGGATATTTTAAATTGTCCTGTGAATAGGCTAGAGTTAGATCAGGGGTTTCTGGGTAGCCTGACTCAAAGGGCCGGAAGGGTCCGTCCTGTGCGGCACTCAAATTAAATAAATAATAAAATGAATCAGAAGCACTGCAGATTGAACAGCTAGTCTGTGCTGAAGGAGTCAGATGCACTGCAATTAGCCTTAGCTCTTTAGGTTCGCAAATGAAACCCACAAATAAATGAATATGTCTGTCCAGCAGTTGGCTTCAATTGTGTTTTTCTTATAATCAGTTGGCAATGTGGCACTTGCACAATTACTATTGAGCAACTAATCTAATGTTCCTTATTATGCCTTGTGGCATATCGGTGGGCAACCTTGCCATATTTTTATCATTTTTGTCTGTTTTTTTTTTAAAAAACAAGGCCAAATTGCCAGCTTGATGCTCAACTCAGCATGGAAAGAAAGCGTGCAAGGAGCCAGCCGGACTTGAACCTACGACCACTCACCTAGAAGTCTGGTATGGATGCCACTACACCACCGGCCAGCTTAACCAATCTAAAATGAGATCATAATGATATGTATTCAAAACTTATTTTATACTGGGGTAGAGGACGACAAGAACCTAGAGAAAGAGGCGTATAATGCCTTTATAGCACCACCATACTAACTAAACAAAATCCTGAATACATACACACCAGGAAGCGCATCAAGATAAATAAATCTACCGACCCTGTAATCACCAATTTACCTGTGCCTGATACACAGGTCCACAACAGCATTAGAAGTGACCACGACACTGCCCTTGTGGAGATAAAGTCATATTTTTACACTGACAACTTCCAATTGTGCAATGAGCACAATTTGCATGATAAATGGGATACCCTCTGGTTACTCAAAACTGGGCATCCATGAGACCTTGTGGAGGATCAGCTGCAGCAGAAATACGCACTCTCACTAGTAGAGAAGATTAAGAGGTGATCTGACCGAGTTGTACAATATTGAGGACACGGATAGAAATACACTTTTCCTCCTAATGCAAACACTGATGACCACAGAGCACCATATTCTTTCCCACAAACAAGCCTTTCAAGCCAGTGATCATTCCTGGTAATACAGAGGCATACCCAAACTCAAAGTTTTTGCTTTTTGAAGCCATAGTACAAGAATCCTGCATGCTAAAGGCATACAACAGCCAAGCAGTCTCATGTCAGTGATTCAGATCAAATCTCTGTAGTCCTACCACATTTGCTTGTGAATAATAATGGACAGTTTAAAAAGCCAATTAGCAGCAGCAACTCCCAGAACACTCCCTTACATTTCAAACATAGGAGTGCCAAAAAGGCTGAAAGATTCAGAGGTAAACTCAGCCAGACGTGCAGAATAAATACATAATACATCACTGCTTCCTGTTGAGATCCCCACTGTCACAGAAACCAACCTCCTACCAATTCCAGGTAATGTTGGCCTCGGGTGTGATGCAGTAAGGATTCATCTGACTGATTCCTAGGATAGCAGGACTATACGTATTTTGAGGGATATTTCACCATTCTTCAGTTGGCTGATGATTGAGAATGGAATGATAGGGTGATAATTGGCCGGATTGGAACTTGCTTTTGTGAAAAATTCTAGACCAGTTTCCTACAATTTCATATAGATATAGGCTCTTGAACTTATGGGATAACTTCATTTGCCCCATTACTGAACAGTTCCCACGATCTATGGACCCACATTCGAGGGCTATGTTCGCAGTATGTAATGCTTATTTATGTTCTCTTTTGTATTTACAGAGTTTGTCTCTTCTTCATTGACTCTTTGTCTGTCCTGTTGGGTGTAGTCTCTCATTGATTCTATTGTATTCCTTAGGTTTACTGTATATTTATTTATTGAGATACAGCGCAAAACAGATCCTTACAGCCATCCTGCCCAGCAACCCTCAGATTAACCGAGCATAATCGCAAGCAATTTATAATGACCAATTAATCTACTAACCTGTAGGTCTTTGGATTGTGGGAAGAAACTGGAGCACCCAGAGGAAACCCACTGTGCGCGCCCACAAGATAAAGGATCTGAGTGTGATATGATGACATACATATTTTTTAATAATAAATTTACTTCAACTTTGAACATGATGTCAGTTTGGTCACATATTAATGATGTTAATATCTGAAGTTACCTGCTGTTGAACTAAATTCTTGAACAATAGCAAGCAATGGGATGGGATAGTAGCTTGACATCTAGCCTAGGAAGCTGATAGGTTTTTGAAATCTTGCACCATCTTCAACATCTTAAATTTTAGAACTTTTTGTAGAGGGCTTAATTTCCAGCTAAGTGACTGAGTATTCCTTATAATCAGTATGTGTGATAGTGCAATCCAAAGGAATCATTAACAAAAATCCTGCATCTGCAATACTTACATACCAATCTAGATTATGCTCTTAGCTCAGAAGAAAACAAACAAGAGCACGCACAAGAGAATGAATCAGTTCAGCAGTGAAAGTCAAGTTTGGATTTTCTAAATCTCCTCAATACCACACATCAAATTATCGAATTACAAGGATTTTATACTGCACGTGAAACAATTTAACATAATTTAAATACAAGCAAAAAAAAATACACAATGAAATGCATTTCTTAGCACAATGGATTGCTCAGTTGTTTTTTTCCCTGGCAAAATAACTAGATAGTTTGGAATTTCCCCCTGATTGTTTACATCTATTGTATTCTAATATGGTTCACTGAGTAACAATGACAATTTTGATCTAAAAATTCTGTTAACATCTTCACCATAACAAGTTTGAATGATGGTTGAAGAGAAATTAATCCAAAGAGAATCTTTATTGAAATGAACTTAATAAGACAAATTTAGAAAAAAAAATGTGAAGTACTTATGGTATATTAGCAATGCCTCAAAAAGGCAGCATCCATAAACCAGGACATACCCTCTTCTCATTACCACCTTCAGGGAGGAGATACAGGAGCCGGAAGACTTACATTCAACAATTCAGGACAGCTTCTTTCCCTTTGCCAGAGTTCTGAATTGACATCGAACCCATGGACATGACCTCATGTCCCCCCCACCTTTTTGTATGACTTATTTAACTAATTTAGAGCTTTTATTTCAACATACTGCTGCCACATAACAACCTTCACAACATATGCCAGTAATATTAGACCTAATTCTGGTAGTACCAACCATTTGGACAAGTTATTTTCATTCCAAAATACAACAAAATGGCCACTACAAGAAAGCGAATGCCACCAAATTGATCATAATCAATCCTCGGGTAAAAATAACATTAGATCCAACTTAAGTATCCCAGCCACGAAAAGAACATGACTACCAGAGGCTCAGTACTTACCTCTTGGCTCGCCAAAGGAGTTAAATCATCAATAAGGAATAAGCCACAAATAGAATGTACTACTTTCTACTTAATGGGATAAGTCATTGACCATTCAAGCCTTCTTGCCTGGCACTTCACTCACCACTCTAAACAATGATTCCTTCACCACTAGGAAGGTGCAGTATATAGAGAAAACCATCTATAAACTGGACCACAATAATAGATCAAGCTTCTTTGTAACACCCAGAAAATGGTGCGGCCTTCAAGCACCTGAAAATGCAGCCACCTGCAAGATCCTTCCCCTCCCCACCCCCAAACCACATCATATACCAGCATGAAATATTGGCTTTCTTCCTCATCGCTGGCTTAAGTAAACAAACTTACCACCCAGAACAGAAGCAAAGTGGAACTCTTAATACAAGATTTGCTTTTCATCATGTTTTCAAGATAATGAAAAATAGACAACTAATGTTGGTCCTGCAAATAATCTGCATTTCCACAGAAAAAAAATCAAAAATGGCCTAAGTGATTAAATATGGCAATGAAGTGATGTGCTACACACAGAGCTAAAATAACCACACGCAGTTGGTAAGTCATTTCGAGACTAGTTTATTCAAACTTCGCGGTGCTGGTACTTCAATCCCTAGCACCCGCCCTCTCCGGGCGGAAATGACGTCAGAGGTGCATTACCGAAGTCTCTCCCCGCGCGCTGGCTATTTGTGAGCCGGTTCGCCTGCGCAGAAAGTGGGTCGCCACAGCAACAATATATAACTGTCAAAAGCTTCATTATGCACAATGTAGGAACTTCCCAAGGGAGAATATCCTCATGTACAAAAGCTGGATGAATTCAGGTCAGGCAGCATCTGTTGAAATGAGCAGCCAACGTTTCGGGCCAAGACTCTTCATCGCGTCTTGGCCCGATGTAGGACAATATCCTCGCCTCCCTAATGGATTAACTTGAGTGGTAAAAGAAAATCAGGGATTCAGGCTTGCTGTTTTGTTTTGCAATTAATTACATTCCTATAGACATGATGAGAACTCTAGTTGTCCAGAGGAATTGGGAATTTGATTGTTCAGGCCATGGTCTTGTTCAGATCTTCCTCCATCAATAGTAGTTTCTGAATCAGATTTCAAGCAAATTAAGTTGGGCATATATCCTAGGTGTGATTTAAATACTTCAACCAGTAAAGTCTTCAAGCAACCAGCAAAATCTACTTAGAACATTAGCCAAGGATACTGTTATTAGTACATATCTTAACATTAATTGTACGTTTACTTTTAAATAATTCAATATATGCCTAGTACAATGGCATCACAGTTCTCCAATCTCAGTCCTGATGTAGGGCCTCAACACAAATTATAGCAATTCCTTTCCTACCACAGACACTGTTTCTTGACTACAGTTATGCCTGCAATTAAACTCACCACCATACTTCTGACCCCAAATATTAATGCCACCCTCTGCAACTGGATCCTTGACTTTCTAACCAACAAACCATAAACAGTAAAGATAGGTAGCAACACTTCTTCCACGACTATTGTAAACCTCAGCCCCTCCCCCACTTTACTCCCTGTACACTCATGACAAAGTGGACACAGTCTCCTCTGTAATCTTTACAGGGTTCATGAAATTGATGCCACTTTACCTTATTTTTATTGCCCTTGTGTCTGTCTCCTGAGGTAATTACTGATGCAAACAATTTATGTAAAATCTCCCCCATCTGTTATGGCTCCAAACATGGTTTACCATTCAGATCTTCTACAGGCCCAATTCTGTCCCGTGAAATCTTGCTCTAATGTAACTGTAGAATCTCTCACAATTCTCCTTCACCTGGTCTGCTACAACTTCATATCTTTAGCCCTCGTAGTATCTTTTAAGTGTTCTCTTGTGTTTCTTATACTCTATTAATCACCTCATTTGTTGCTACCTGCATATACCTGCTATGCAACTCCTTTTTTCTCTTAACCAGGGCCTCAATACCTCTTGAAAATAAAGGTTCCCTACACTTGTTATGTTTACCTTTTACTCTCAAAGCTTTGCTTTTGAATGTCTCTCTTTCCAAGTACACCTTTGCCAGAAAACAAATCCACTAAAGCTGGCCTTACTCCAATTTAGAATCTCAACCTGTGGACTTAACCTATCTTTTTGCAAATTTAATTTAAAACTAACAACATTATGGTCACAAGATGCAAAGTATACCCCTACACAAACTTCTGTCATCTATTGTTTCATTCCCTAAAAGATCCAGTATCGCATTCTCACTTGTTGGGATTTCTATGTACTGATTAAGTAAACTTTTCTGAACACATTTAACGAACTCTGTCTCATCCAGTCCTTTTACAGTATGGGAGTCCAAGTCAGTATGTAGAAAGTTAAAATCACCTACTATAACAATGTTGTGTTTCTTGCATAACCTGTCTGGTCTAATCACACTGATGATTACCAATGCCTCTGCTTCTTCAGGAGGCTGAAGAAAACTGGCTCTTCCCCTTTTACACTCTCCCTAGAAAGCATCTTATCAGAATAGATAACAGCTTGGTACAACAACTACCCTCCAAGACCATAACTGCAGATATGTGAACATTGCCCAGCTTATCACATAAACCAGCTTCCCTCCACGGTCCTTGTCGCCTTGGCAGAACAGCCAACATAATCAAAAAACCCCACCCACGCCAAATATACAATGCCTGAAAGCACAGAACACAAGACTCAAGGAGAGCGTCTATTCCGGTTATTAGTGTATTAATACAAGATGGAGTGAATCGCGCAATCTACTTCATTATGGCCTTGAAAATGTCTGCTTGCACTGCACTTTCTAACACTTGATTTTGCATTGTTACTGTTTTTCCTCATACTATCTCAATACACACTGCTGTAATGAAATGATCTGCATGAAAGGCATGCAGAACAATTTTTCCACTCAATACATGAGACAATTTACTAATGTCTACTATTGCACAGCACTAATTTCTTATTCTAATTACACAAAACAAGGCTACTAACTTCAACACAATTTTTGGAAAAATAGTGTATGAACTAACAGTGTCTGTTTATTTATAAATACTGCTCATGAAATTAAAGTATTGTTTATTTACAACCAACTTTGAGCATATACTTCAAGTCTTTAAAAAACTGATTTCTGAACAAATCTGTTTGAAGCAACCTAGGCATATGCAACTCCACTCCCTCTTCCCAAAAGCTCTGAATGACAAACTATTATTCAGCATAAGATCACATTTTAGACAGGTAACTTCGATAGAAAATGCTAGAGGAAAGCTGTAGCCAATATTGTGATTTATGCTGAATCCAACATCCTTAAGCAGTTTGAATGCAAGTACATAAATAAAAAAACACATTGATTTAAATGTATACTGGGTCACAAAGTTCTGATGTAACTGTTATATTTAACCTTCAGCGGATGCCATGCTAATCTATTTTCTATTTTTAAGCATCTCTTTGAGATGAGAATGATCAGAGCATTTAATGTGGATCCATTTATTGCCTTAGCAAAGTGAGACCCTTTAACTTCCATGCTTCAATACAACTCAAATTATACACTTGTTTTAAAGCAACATTAGTATTAGCCAACAGGCAGAGCAATAGTTATTTGAGATCTTGTAACTCAGAAGTAATACAAAAGAACTAATCTGAAATTCTATGATTTGTACATGAACTACTTTGTGCAAAAGTACATTTTTTGCATTTGCATTTAATGAATTAACTGTATTTGGCAACATCCAAGTATCCCACCCATCATACATTTAATTAATCAAAGCAATACAAATTTCTTTGTAATCTATTTTGCAAAGTTCATTTGCCAAAAATAAAATCAAAGGATAGGAAAAGTCATGTTTAATGTGATTATTCACACTCTCCAAATCAGAGCAAAATCATTTGCACACTTTCTTTGGAGATTAATCTTTTGTGTGAAATGAAAAAAACATGCTGAATAATTAGAATGAAGTTAAGCCAAGAGCAGAAAACATGAGAAAAGCACTTCACTAATCCTCATTCACAAAAGTACCATAACAGCCCTGACCTTTACTAACAGTCTTGTACAATTGTCTACAATTTTATCAATAAAATATTTAGTTCAAAAATAGCATATTTTATACACACATTATCAGCACTCATTCATTTCAACTCCACATACTATATCAGAGCTAAATGCAATTTGGAATTTTTCTGTTGACAGAATTAAGAATGACTCAATACTCCAATTCTTCTCCCTGATGCAAACAGAAACTAACAGAAGCATTATGTAAATACAACATTTATAGTGTACAGTTCAGTGAATCTGAACAGTCTTGGGTGTGCAAATTTTACAACTGCTATTTTCTATTTTTGAATGACAATTCAATCACTATTACCTTGAGTACCTTGAATCCGCGAGGGATTGGTTCTGGGACCCCTCACGGATACCCCTCTCTTACTCCAAATCACACTATGTCACAGAAGAGGACATGAACGTTAATATAGAAAGAGCAATATATTATTATTGGCAAATTACCACAAAAATTGTATTCAAACTGCCATCCACAACTTTTATCACACCGATAAATTGTACAGGAAGTAAAAGAGGGTATAAAATGAATACCCTAAAACTCCAAAACTATATTATTTCCATATGCAACAGTTGTCATAAAGTTATTGAAGTATCAAACCTACTCTTTGAGGACCAAACAATACAAGAACCTGAAATACTTCACTTTCTTAAAGTTTCTTACTAGGGAAACTACCCTCATGTGTATGCAGTACCAAGCCAGACCAGCACAGCAAATGTTTTATAAAAATATACACCTGACTTACGTAGTTGTCTTTCGTCAGTTAACTGGGCTCCAGCACATTGTCAGAAGATGGTTCATATGTAAACTTCAAACAGCAGAAAGACTTCAGCAACTCGCTCATACACCAATGTGACAGTTGACATTGCAAAACTAAATAAGTGTTGACAGCGATTTACAACAGTAAATATTGACACTTAAGCTCAACCAAAAATGTCAACTGGTAGTTTAAGTATCCAAAGGAAAATATGTATATTCTACCAGAGTTAATACACTAACTTGCTTGAATAATTGAAATCCATGACTTTGGTGAGCTGAGTGAATACAGTCGGCCCTCCTTATCCACGAGGGATTGGTTCTGGGACCCCTCACGGATACCAAAAATCACAAAATGCAAGTCCATTATTCAACCTGTCTCAATGCGGTGGACCTTAAGACCCAGCGGAACCCCAGACCTTTTATTTAACCTGTCTCAGTGTGGTGGACATTAGTACCCAGCGGCAGAGCTCTGATTGAAAATAAAGTGGAAATAATAAAACAATCGAAAAAAGGTGAAATGCCATCGGTCACTGTAAAAGCGTTAGGCTATGTCGGTCAACGATCAGAACAATTTTAAAGATAAAGTGAGAAAGGTCTTGCCCTGATGAAAGCTACAATTATTACTAAGCAATGCAGTAGTTTAATTATTGGGTTTTGGGGTTTTGAGTTTTTGATCCTCCACATCAACCTGGCACGGATGGACAGCACGCTCAGAAGTGGTCTGTCCCTGCCTCGAACTTGGGAACTTCCGTTTCTGAACCCAGCGCTGAAACATATATTCTTCAGTGTTTTATATGCATAGAAAGGTAAAGTATATACTAAGACAAACATTTGACTAACTGATGCTAAACAATACTGGACATACCTGTTCCGACTTACATAGTAAGAGAACTTCCGATTTTTTTATCTCGATCCACGATAACCCACACACATCCTCCCGTATACTTTAAATCATCTCTAGATTACTTATAATACCTAATACAATGTAAATGCTATGTAAAGTAGTTGTTATACTGCATCGCTTAGAATAAAAAGTCTGTACATGCTCAAACAAGTGCTGGAAGAGCACTTCCAGGTTTTCTCAATTCGCGGTTGGTTGAATTCGCGGATGCAGAACTCGTGGATAAGGAGGGCCGACTGTACACAATTGGCCAACGGAAGAAAGGAGCTGAACACTTGAACAAATAGGTGTGAAATACATAACCATGTACCTAACCCCTCTTCACCCCAGATATTGGCATTATTAAAACTATCATTCAGTAAGAGCTCAGAGTTCAGGAGCTGGACATAAAATTGCAGTTGCACAGCAGATTACATTTAACACAGATGTTTAAAAAATGATATATTAAGAGATAAGATCAACTAAATTATACAAATTAAAGGCCCATGAATAAGGGAACATCAGGTATAACTTTTGAATACAGCAGACGTCAACATGGCTGTAAAAGGCAGCATGCAATACCAGGTTGTATAATTGACTTACAAAAAGCAAGTTATTATGCTGAACACTTAAAGACATTATCTCCAACAATGTTCTGCTAAATATTTAACGTTTTGAGGTCTTGACATACAACCAAAAGCATTGTGCCATGATTGCATTCAACATAGATGGCAAGGAAGGCTGTCAAAAGATGCAGTTGGACATAGATCATTTAGAAATCAGGAGAGTTTAGTCTGGATATGCAGAAGGTTGCATTTTCAAAAATAAATGCAAGAGTAATGTACACAGTAAATGGCAAAACCCTTAGGATCATTGATGTGGCACCCTGGAGTGGCAACACAATTGGATAGAGAGCTGTACAACATGCTTACCTTAATTAGTTGGGCATTAAGTTCAAAAAAAATTTGCAAGTCTTGTTGCAGCTGTACAATCTAGGTGGCCCACATTTCAAGTATTGTGTGAAGTTTTGGTCACCATAACATTAGGATGCATAAAGGTTTACCAGGACATTGCTCAGATTAGAGAATATAACTATGAGGGAATTGGTTAAACATGGATTGTTTTCTCTGGCATCTCAGAGGTTAATGGAAGCATATAAATTATGAAAGGCTTAAGGTAATATTTTTCTCCAGGGTGAAAATGTCAAATACTCCAGGACATGGGTTTAAAATGAGAAGGGAAAATAGTTTAAACAAGATTTATCAGGCAATTTTTTTCTTTGCAGGAAGTTCTGTATTCTAGAACTCAGTGCCAGGGGAAATGGTAGAAGCAGGTATATTTGACAGGTCACATGAAGAGGCTGAATGGCTTTTTCTGTGTTGCACTTTTCCCATGTTTTCAGAGCACTACATATGATTTATAAAAGCTGGGATTGCTCTTCTGGCAACAAAAAGGCCAAAAGGAAATTTGATAATAGAAGTATTTAAAATCACCAGCAACTCAAGGTAGAATTAATGACAAAATGATTCCATGAAACAGATTTAAAAAGGACTTTTCAACAGCAAATTAAACACCAAGAGGAAATTACAAGAGAGCTTATTTCATAGCTCTTCTCAATAATGTGCCAAATTGTCTCAATCTGGACAGTCATTTTGTAGTTCTAAAAAAAAGGTATTTGCACATGAGTTTAATTTAGGTATTGGATGTAGTTATTCCAAACAATGTCAGTATTGAGCATCGATGCCGATTTGTTCTTGAACAAGGTGATGCATTGGTGACTCTGGAGAACAGCCTATGTAATAATGACATTGCCTTTCTTGAACTAGACAAGCTTTTCTGACAAACTGAAAATTGCACAGTCATTATTGAAAGTTGCTTTAAGTTCTATTTTATTTACTCAAATTCCTCACCTTAATGATGGGATTTCAATGGATCCGGAACTTCTGTAACTTACCCACTATGATACCAAATGCGTCAAAGTCCAAAATTAACATTAGTTTAACTAAATGGGTTCTCTTTTACAATCAACTACTATATTCATGAACTTCCAAATAAAACTAGAAGTTCCCATTTTAGTACCGAACTGCACCTTCCACCTCACTTAAGTGTGATCGGTATGCATTTCTAATCTCAATTATTTTGAACCTAAAAGTCAATCATTTTCAATGTTATAGATGCTATTGTTATACCTCTTTAATAATTTTCTTCCTTACCTCATTATTTAAAAGTATTTCCAATCCTGACAATTATTTAAACACTAATCAAAGCTCCTTGTAGCACTGCATGAACTTAGCTGGAACTAGGATACTTAACAGTGGTGGTGATTTTGGCCGAGAAGTGTACAGAAGTGTTAATTACAGCCAATCCATCTGTAAGAGTTGTAAACAGAGGTGAATGAGGATAAAACAAAAACAATAATAGGATGATGAGATATAAGATGACTGCTGTTGCTAAAATTCGTAAGTGCAACAATACTAGAGATGCCCAACAAGTTCAGCAGCATCCATGAAGGGATACAAACAGATGTTACACACTTATGACCTTTCTTCAGAAGTGTTTCGTTTTGAAATAAACCTGTAAAGTTTACAGTCAGA
This sequence comes from Hypanus sabinus, assembly GCF_030144855.1. Taxonomy (NCBI): domain Eukaryota; kingdom Metazoa; phylum Chordata; class Chondrichthyes; order Myliobatiformes; family Dasyatidae; genus Hypanus; species Hypanus sabinus. Next base: position 61,177,763 of record NC_082722.1, on the reverse strand, counting down.
AAAAGCATGGACACAGGTCCTTCAGCTAAGTTTGTGCTGACCACCTAGTACCCATTTTCTTTAAATGAATTCACTCCTAACCCATTATATCCCCCAGATTATGTCACTCACAGGAATCAATAATCAGAATTTCATAAGGAATCAAAGCAATGCATAGCACAGAAATGGATCTTTTCCACTGGTTTGTCCACCATGATGCTGATCCAAGATGATCCTGTCCGCCTACAGACACAAATCTATCCAAAAGACCCATGAATGCTATGACATACACCTGTACCACCAACTTGTGTGTGAAAAATGTCCATCTTAGATCTCCTTTAAATTTCTTTCTTTTGAACTTAAACTTATATCCTCCCGTTTTAGATACCTCTGCCCTAATTTTCACTTTTGAAACTTCTTTAACGTCAGCTACCTGGTCTATGTTCCAGTGAAAATAATCCCAACGTTTCCCAATTCTAACATTCCAGCCAACATTCACCACTACTGGCAATTCACAGTGGCCATTTAACCTACCAACCTGCAGAACTTTTTGAATCAAGACAAAACTACAGCACCAGAAGAAACCCACACAATAAAAAGGAGAATGTGCAAAATCCACACAAGATGGAATACCCAAGGTCAGGATCTATGGCACTTTGAGGAAACAGGTCTAGAAGCTGTGCCACCCACACTGTTGAATTAAATGTTGATTTTTGAGAGTTGTAACATGACTAGTTAGGAGATGAGATGTTTCTCTTACATTGAACTTTCAAAATGGGAGTAGGAGAGGTAACTGCAGTCACAGTCAAACAGACAGTTAAGACCATCTGGAGGTGCTTTGCAAAGTAGGACCAAAGTGCAGTACATTAAACTGGAAGAAGTGTCACTGAAGTGTAGTTGAGTGTTTCTATCTTTGAGATAACAGTAGACATCGTGTTCTGTATCTCAGTTCCAGTAATGTTTTCCTTCTCATTCATTCTCCCTTCATCTCCATTCATCCAGATCAACTTCAACAAGTCTTAAATCAGATTTTTTCAGCACACATCACCCCAATTTGTATCGTCCAATCTCTCTTGACCTCCGACATTCCTATTCCTCAACCATTCCTCCTCCTAATCTGCAATTTAAAACAAATTTTCTCATTGTTCCGAGTTCTGAGAGCAGCCTATCAGACAATTTATCTTTCCAAAAAAAACTGCTGCCTGGTTCACCTAGTATTGACAGCATCTTCTGATTTTTAATTGTAAGGCCAATTAAGGCTGATTTACATATACACTTTAATTTTAGCCAAAAAATAACCTTGTGCAAAATTTGACAAAACTATGGTAGCCTGTTATTATTTTCAGTTCTGGGATGCAGTAATTAGACATTTGGACATAAAACACACTCAGAGCCATGACAACTTTGAGTAATTTTCCCAAGAGTTAGAAACAAAAATATTCAGTCAGTGAATAAAAAAAAACAGAACAAGGTTAAGTGTCAAAGAATCCTTAAGCAGCTTTTACAGTGTAATGTTGTCATGAACTGCATTTGTATTAGGTTATCAACGTAGTAGCAGGATTCAAAATTTAACACTGCTGAAATAGATAAATAGATTAAATGATGACTGCAACAATTATTTTACTCCAGTAACAGGAAAAATATCAGCTTTATACAGTTCTGTACACAAATCCCACTCCTGTCCAGATAATGAACATACATTCTTAAACCTTGCCTTTTAAGAATGCAATTAGTTGAAAATGTGACTTCTTTTAACTGTCAATTGAGGCAGAACACTTTCCTAACCATGCTGTTTATTGACTTCATTTACCACCACCTATCCCAATCTAAGAACAAAAATTCACTTTTAACATCCAGCATTAAATGCCAATGTTCTGGACCCTTCCCTCCCCCAACACGCACACAAAATAGCTTTAACTCACAGTATTTTATTGGCTTGAATCCTTGGGTTACAACACATTACAAGGATAAAACACGCCTAACATTGACACTCAAGAGAAATGTTATCAACCAACACATCTGATTGCAAGGACAAGTTAGAGCACATGATAAAGAGCTGGCCAAAAAATAAAATTAAAGAAGAAACAAAGGAGTAAAAGGCAAAGAGGCAGAAGAATGTAACAAGGGAATTCCAGGGCCTTGAATTCCATATCAGTTATTATGGAGCAAATAAATATATAGAATGCCCAAGAGAAGCAGTAAATATAGGAGACTGGAGGAGATTGAGGGATAGAGAAGGATGAGATGAGTCACATTAAAATGCAGATATTTTTAAAAGCAAGAAATTATGTAAGTGAACATACAGTCTGAGCTTGATCCAAGTTAGATGAACACAAAAATACAATAAATAGTAGAAATAACACATTTGGTCCTTCAATCTCCTGTGCTATTTGATAAGATTATAGCTAAGCACCACTTTTCCACACAGACACTCATCTCTTTATTACCTCAGATATACAACAGAACTGCAATTACTTCCAATTGGAATTGTCAAGCAGAGAGGAAATAAATAAAAGTCTGAACAAGTCAGCTTGGATAACAATAAGTCTCAGGCAACTTTACAGAAGATGGTTTTGGTGATTGTATGGACAGGTATGAAGTGTTGTCTTTCTGTTAAAAATAACTAGTTTCAGTCCTGAAGTATGCTGGAAAAGGAATGGGATCAGTGGTCAGGAACTGGAGTTCAGTTCAGGGTGAGGGCAGGAAATAATGAAGAACCAAAATCATCTTGTTCAGTCTTCCCAAGCTTTAGTTAAATGATGTTTTATTATTCATTGTCCTAGACACTGGACAAAGCCTATAGGTAATAGCCCATAAATTTATAGGCAGTGGAAGGGAAATGCCAGATAAAGATAGTTATCTGCCACTGATCAACATGTGAAAAACTGAAACAATAGAATCAGTCTATTAATCACAGTTAATAGGGGAAAAAAAATCACTTGCATAAATTTAAAACCAATCTACATTTTCTGTTACATATTATGATAGGTTTAAAACAAAACTATTTGGTGGGAATGTTTTGCAATGTTAAAATGAAAACATAGCACTTTTTCTTGGCACCAGTAGTGCAAGGACTTTTGGTCATGACACTCACTTGCTTCTGAAAATAATGAAACTGTGGAGCTGGTGCCTTTTGTTTCTAGTAGAAAAGAACTGGGCTAAATAAAGTGGAATAAAATTATTTTAAAACTTAAAACATTGATTGGAAAATTACTTTTATGGCTGAAGAAAAATCAGTAATGTATTTTGAATCATTATAAATGAATGGCAAAATGATTTAACAACTTTCTTTCATGGGGCCACAAAACATCTCAGCTAGATGTCAATCAATTGATAAATATTGGGAATAATTATTAGTCACTTTTTAAAATAGGCTTATACATTTCTATAATGCCTCTGTTGTAAGCAATGTTACACATTGGTCACTGTTTTACACTAGACACGTAACAACACAGCCTCCAGCATGGCCCTCCATTCAAGATCACAATCTATGACCTTTGCTCTTTGGTATCATAAATTTAGTATCTGGTGACTACAAATTTAAGATTAAAAAATGACCTCACATTCATCACCACTGGCACAAAAGGATTCCAAACATCTTTGCAGATAAAATATTAATTTTATTGTAGAATCAAAATTGTGTTATTTTACAGCCAGTGGAGTGCTACAATCCAAACTAATGTACTAATCACCTGATTTTCTCTCCATTAGATTTTCACATCCAGAACTGAAGCAATTTTCTGTGTATATGCAATTGACTTTTAATATATGTACAGATTCTAACGTCTGCATAACTCGACATTCCAACAGGTAAAGTTTAGAATATATTTTTTATAAAAATGCTCAATCAAGAAAAACAAGTACTTCAACATAAAAGTCCTGTTAAAAAGTAACAACTTATCAGGAACCACCACTTTTCCTCAGTGTCTATGCTTTTCTAAGTTAGCATTTAGTTATAGATTTTGAATATGTTCATTACAAGATATTTCACATTTATAGAATTGAGTTAGCAGTCGCTGATGAACGTCCAATGATTTACTTTCTCTGGGAAAAATACTTTGATACATTAGAAATCAACACCTTTTTAAAAAATGTTCCAACACAGTATCCAACTGTTTGGGGATGCAAATGCCGAACAGAATGAACAACGCTAGTGTGGCCAAAAAAAAACGACCACCAATACAGTCGAATACTTAATCAAAATATTCTGAACATACAGCATGCAAAGCCCCTCATCGAAAAATACACATCGGAATCCATTTTGACCATTCATCCCCATGAAGCACGCATGGATCTTACTGAACGAAATTAACCCTCTTCCGATCTAGCGTTCGATCACAATTTACCCGGTTGAACACGTTAGGAAGCGGGTTAATCTGCAGTAAAAACAGTCCATGCTGGAATGAATCATCACGAGCAGGGAGGAACCCCTCCCCCACACCTTATATCTTCTAATGTTTTCTTGATAAGCTAAGCGTTTTGGAACGCAGCCGAAACCAAGATGCTACACGACGGGGACGAAGAATGTTTTAAGTGGTAGTGACAGCTTGGAAGAAGGGAGATTCCTTCTTTCCAATATGCACCGTATCGTGTTCAGAGTCAGGCCCCAGAAAACACCCCAGGGCCTAAGCGTCGACCTCATGGAATTTTTTCAATCACCCTGTAAGAAGATAAAACTCTTCCCATTTCCCCACCCAGGTTGTTTTCAATCCCGCACTAGGCGATAGGCATTTTCTCCAGCATGACACTGCAACACCAGACTTTCCTCACCTTCATATTGTTGCTAGCCATTTTGCTGCCTTTGAATGAGATAACTCATGCTTCCCCGTTTGCTGCCATGTTGTCTCGTACGTGAAAGCCAGTGCGCCTGCGCGCTACTCCCTCAGCGAAGCACCCCACCCCCTAGATCCCTGTTCATTGGTTGATACTCGGAGAATTGTTTTCTCTGATTGGTGAATATGCGAATTATCAGGCTCCGCCAATAACCTACAAGTATAACACAGAGCTACAGTGGATTGGTCAGTTAGCGCGCGTCTGCGAAGAGCCTTCTTCAGGATTGGTCACTTTCAGGTGCTCGCCTTTTACATTGATCCAAAGGCAGTAGTGTTGGTGATCGGGACGTCTCGAAGCTGCAATTTATTTTCTGCAGTTTGTAAATGTGTTTCTGGTTACACGTAGAGCTGAAGAATGATATATCGTGGACAAAGGATGTCGCGGCAGGAGTAGGTTATTCAGCCCTTTGAAATTGTCCTACCAACAGAAAAGATCAATCTTCACACCATTTTCCTGCCCCGAAACATTAAATCTGTTTTATCTTCCCACAAATGTGCCCTGAGCTGCTGAGTATTTCCAGATTTGTTATTGTCTTTTTTTGTAAAAGACCTCCTGCCGTAACAGCAGTTTTCCCTAATCTCCACAACTTTAGGAAAACTTGTGAGCGCAGATGGGAAGCCACCAATCGCAGAACCTCCACGTGACTGTGGGATAACAATTCCGCGAATTCATCGCCCTATGAATGATTTCTCTGATTTCTCCCCGCACCCCTCCCCCAGTCCTAAGTGGCCTTTCTCTTAATTTGAGAATGTGGCCCGTACTTCTAGGGTCCTTGGCCTCGTGCTGTTCTTATGTTCCCTTTGTCCTATTTATCCTTGCAACCACTTTCTCTGTTCTCTCGTCTGTATCTACGTGCCCACGTCGATGCTGCTGCAAACATTGTACTTCAGTGCAGTTGTGCATGTAACAACAAACTCGACCTGACTTGATAGTCTAGTATCTGAATCTTTAGAAATTCCGATATTTGAGCATCTGGCTCACAAGATATTTCCCGCACACCACAGCCCCTGTCCTTTTCTGCCTTTCATAAACTAGGGGTCCATTTCCCACAGCCTTTTTTCACACACCCTGGATCCTACCCACGATTTTACATGCCGGGGTCCTGGATTCTGTGCTCTCCTTCACACACCAGGGCCTTGCTTCCACAGTTCCTTTCACTCCTTGGGTATCCCACTTTTTGATCTCTCATTCACCAAGATTTCAGATTATGTGCTCCTTTGGAACTCACCTAGTTCTATTTCCTAAGCAACAGACACAAAATACTGCAGGAACTCAGCAGGTTAGGGAACATCTATGAAAATGAACAAATAGTTGGTGATTTGGGTATGTTACTTTGGATTTCCAGTATCTTCTTATGTTTAATTTGATGCCCTACTCTCCTCTGAAACATCTCTAGAGCTATGCCCTCCACTCCCTTTAAACTTACCATGCATGGGCTTGTTTCCCCATGAACCCTCTATACTTAACAGTTTCACTGTGAAATACATTATTCTGCTGTGTAGCATCTTAAAAAAAGACGATAGTGTGCTGGAGTATTTATGGAAGTAACATACAATAGTGCAGAAAATCTGCTGGTTCAGCCCCATTAATGTCCTAAATGCAGTGGATTAATAGAGCTTTGGTGTACCTCCCTTTCCTCATTCTGATTATGGAGATTTGACTTGGAAGCTGCCTGGCTTGCACAGTGTTTTCAGCATCTTCTATTTCTTTTCAATTTTAGATTTCCAGCTTCTACAGATTTTTAAACTTTCTTTTTGTTTTCCTTGTACTCAAAAAGAAATTGTTGTACTTTTCAATGTTGTTACTTCTCATTCCTTAGTCAAACACACAAAATGCTTGAGGAACTCAGCAGATCCGGCAGCATGTCTGGAGATGAGTAAAGAATTAACATTTTGGGCTGAGACCCTTCATCAGGACTGTTAAGGAAGGGGAAATACACCAGAATAAGAAGTTGGGGGGCTAGAGGGGAAGGAATACAACTAAAACATGATGGATGAAATTCATTTCATTCTTTAAGCTTTGAAGAACAATTACTACCTTGGTAATGAAGACATCTTCAAAGAGCAAGGCCTCAAAAAGCCTATGTCCATCATTAAGGCCACCCATCACCCAAGACATGCCCTGTTCTCACTGCTGCTATCAGGAAGGAGGCACAGAAGCCTGAAGGCACACAGTTAATAATTCAGCAACATCTTCTTCCCCCTCTGCCAACTGATTTCTGAGTGGGCAGTGAACCCATAAACACTACCTTGCTACTTTTACATTTCTGTTTTTGCACTACTTAGTTAAGTATTTTATATATTTGTTTACTGTAATCCAGATTTCATTATATATGCTGGTGATATTAATAATGATTCTGATCTACTCAATGCCAAATCTACCATCCCAAAAACAAGTCTGATTAACTGCAGCTGTACTCCTCCGGAAGAAGAATATCCTATTATGGTTGAGGAGAGATAAAACAAAGAATAATTCGTATTTGATCACACTTGGGCCTCATATAACTTTAGTTTGACATCCTTGTGTCCAAACTGCATGCAGGAAAGTCAAATGTTCCATTTGTTTTCCTAATTACTGTTTTCATGGTTTGTCTACAAGGACACCCAGATGTCTTTTTGTGTCACTATCCCTTCAATTAGAGTCAAAGTTGAATTTATTGTCATATGTATAGTTATGCACAAGTGAAATGAAGGACTTACTTGCAGCAGTATCACCGGAACAGAGCATCATATAAGCAGAATTTACAAGAAAACATGTAAGTTATACATAATTTTTACATGAAGGACGCAATAAGAAAAGAAGAAAATTAAAATCCATTTTAGTGTGAAGTGGTCATGGTGTTGTTAAACTGTAGTGATTAGGGTTTTGTTCATTTGCTCAAGAGCCAACAGCTGAAAGGACATTGATGTTCTTGAACCTAATGGTATGGGATGTAAGGCTTCTGTACCTTTTGCCTGATAGTAGCTGCAAAGAAGACGGCATGGCCTGGGTGGTGGGGATATTTGATGATGGATGTTCCCCTCTTGAGGCATCGCCTCTTGAAGATATCACCAATGATGTCCTGAGCAGAGTCCACTACTCTCTGCAGCTTCTTGTGTTCCTGCATGTTTGAATTGCTGTATCATGCCACTTGGAAGGAGAAAAAAGCTACCGAATAAGTTTTTTCATTGCAACTTGGTAAGTTAAGTGTGTGTAACACAAAATGGTAGTTGTAAGACAAAAGTGTATCAGCTAAGAATGTGGTAATACCTTGAGGATTTACTTGGATATACCTTCTTGAGATTGGATACTGGTGAAGAATGCCTTTTGTAAATCTGCTATCTCTGTTTATAAGATATGTGCCCAGGTCAAGGATTACAGGGGATAACTGGTACAGGCTGGTACCATGAAGGATCAGAAAAGTACTGGGATTAAAAAAAAACTGTAAAATTTTGGAAGAATATTAAATGGGTCACAAATAGGAGGGGAGGGAGAGAGGAAAAAACAACTATAGAAATACTCCCAGTCACCTGAGGTTCTCTCTTCCATTATATGAATCAGATCATTGATTGGCTAATAAGTATCATTTTGTTCTTATCTTTATTGTATTAAGCAATCTTTCTTTCTGTATTTTATACTCAATAAAGTAATTTCTTAATCTATAATACATGTATAGCAACTCCTTTGTGGCTACCTCTTGCTGTTGAAGTAGGAAAGTACAAATTTGAAAATATTTTGTTACACTGTGATGCAACCAGTTAGGACACTTCTGCAGAAGTGTGTTAGGGTGTTAACACACCAAACCTCTTTAACCTTCTAAGATAGAAATATGCATCCCTCATGTGCTGAGCCCAGAACGGGTCATCCAATATGTTAATATCCAGGAATTTAAAAATGCTGACTTGTAATCATAGAGTAATACAGTATAGATACAGGCCTTTCGGCCCTGCAACTTCATGCCAACCATGGTTTCATGGTCTTTCACTCACCATTAAAATAAATCTCCTTTTATACCTTTGTGGGTAATCTCATTTCACAAAATCTGCCATATTGTTGCCCATTTACTCAAGATCTTTATATCTTTTTCAAGCCTTTTTGCATTCTCATCAGTACTCTCCATTTAACTTTGTGTCATCAATAAACTTTGAAATATCGCATTTGGTCAATTAATCCAAATTTCTTATATGGATTGTGGAATAGTCAAGGAGCCAAAAATAAGTCATGTGGTAAGCCTCTAGTCACAGGTTACCAATCAGAGATGGGCTCCTCCATTCTCACTCTTTATTTTCTATACAATCAATTCTCAGTCCATTTTTTAATAATTACACTAAATCTATGTGCTTTATCATTGTTCAGAAAATTCCTATGAGCAATCTTAACAAAATGTTCTGAAATCCCAAATATATGTCAAAGACCAGACATCAATTATCCTCTCTGCTGACTTTGTAGACGGTGTACAGATGTCGAGGTATAAAATTTTAATTGACTTTATTACTTCCATCCATACTTCCATCCATACTTCCATCTTTACGTCTCCATCTAAATTTGCAATGTGCAATTTATAGTAATTTGTTATAAGTAGTATGTACAACAGGACAGTCAATATGGCATAGAAATATTGTATTGGTGTGAATTAATCAGTCTGATGGCCTGGTGGAAGAAGCTGTCCCAGAGCCTGCTGGTCATGGCTTTTATGCTCCAGATGGTAGCAACAGTAACAGTTTGTGATTAGGGATGACGGGGTCCTAAATGATCCCTCGGGCCCTTTTTTTCACACCTGTCTTTGTAAATGTCTTGAATAGTGGGAAGTTCACATCTACGATGCGCTGTACTGTCTGCGCCACTCTCTGCAGAGTCTTGTGACTGAGGGTAGTACAGTTAGATGCAGCCAGTTAGGATGCTCTCAGTTGTGCCCCTATAGAAAGCCCTTAGGATTTGGGGACCCATACCAAACTTCTTCAACCGTCTGAGGTGAAAGAGGTGTTGATGTGCTTTATTCAGCACACAGCTCTTATGTACAGACCACGTGAGATCCTTGGTGATGTGTATGCTGAGGAACTTAAAGCTGTTCACCCTCTCAACCCCAGATCCATTGATATCAATAGGGGTTAGCCTATCTCCATTTCTCCTTTAGTCCACAACCAGCTTCTTTGTTTTTTTTGACATTGGTGGAGAGGATTTATTTTTCTTGACACCATTGTGTCAGGGTGATGACTTCTCTGTAGGCTGCCTTGTTAAGCTCATCTTCTAAAGGGTAACATTAAGATTCAAACACCCCAGAGAAGTCATCCCTTTCCCACACTTTTAACAAGCCCCTTTTGTCTCATTATCATTTCTGATGAAGGGTCTTCAACCTGAAACTTTAATTCTGTTTCACTTTCCACAAATTCATCCTGACCCGCTGAGCATTTTCTGTTTTATTTCTGTAAAGGGGGGTTTCTACTGTAAAGTAGGAATGCTTCTTTGTTGCGAGAGAGTGCTGGAAGTTTGTTTGGATTAAAATTTACTGATAAGGAGAATTGTATTCCTGTGTAAGCCAATTGGGATTAATGATGTTCTTTCTTCTGAGGCTGTAAGCTATTGTTGGCGGGCATTTTGGGGAGATCGGCGTGAGGGGGTGAGAGAGAGAGGACGTGATGCTGTAAACTGGGTGAGGAATAGACCCCAAGTGGGGGTCAGAGGCCAGGAGGTACCCTGACGAGAGGAGACGAAGATAGATGTGCTTGTTTGACCACTTCGGGTGGTCCTGAGCTGCAAGTCGAGGAGTTTGGAGGGGATCGAATGGTAGCCGGAAGACTTCAGTAATTGAGCTCCAACGGTTGTGCACGAAGTGGTTTGGACTTTGATAAGTTTGGCGCCTTTTCTTTATTTTTTTCCTTCATATATACTGTATTGTTATTAATCACTTAGTTATAGTAACCTTTATAAATTGTACTCATTTAATCACATATGGTATACTGTCTGTTTTTGGGCGAGGCGGGGACATCACACAGCATCCTCACCCCCTAGACGAGAACGAGCTGAGTGAGTCTGAGGCGACCTAGGGGGTTACATTTCAATCAAAGTTTATTTGGTTTCAGTACCACTGTCAAAGAATTGAGATCTTCCAGTAAGATGGCGGTGTGTTCTGACGCAGTGGCCTCTCAGCAAACAACCCATGGTGTTCTTTGCTTTGTTAGATATGTTAAATGTTATGATCGCAAGACATTACTGGACTCCAAGACTCTGGATACTGCAGGTCTACCCAATCAGTGAGCTGCTCATTGATCGGAGTAGCCGGCTGGCATGTCAGAGGGGCCAGCCAGGTTTAGAGGGGCTGCCTACTACTCAAAGGCATCAAAGTTGGCATGCGAAGACAGCCTGCAGTGTAACAGTGGTTGATTGCCTTGAATATTTCTCTTGCAATCACAAGACCCTGTAGGACATTGATAATGTAAGATACTACAGGCCTGTTTCTCTTGTTTGGTGGTGTGACAGGCGGTGGAGAAGCTGCATAGCCTCATTTGTAGTGAGGACTAGGCCTCAAGTCGCTGGCTTGCCTGCTGCTGCAGTCCAGTGGAGGAGACACCAGAGGCAGTCCATGCGCAGTTGGGGGCTGGCCTCTCCCATCAGTGCTGCCCTCCAGTGTTTGATCAGTGGAATGACATGCTGGATTGCAGTGCCAGAAATTGTACCATCAATTTGCAGGACATGGTGCTCAGGATCTTGCGCTTTAGAACGGAGGTAAAGAGGATTTTTTTTTTTTGCTAGAGAGTCGTAAATCTGTGGAATGCTCTGCCACAGACTGCGGTGGAGGCTAAGTCCATGTGTATATTTAAGGCAGAAGTTTCCTGATCAGTCAGGGCATCAAAGAACAGGGCAAGAAGGCAGGTGTATGGGGTTGAGTGGGATCCAGGATCCGTCATGATAGAGTGGCAGAGCAGAATTCTGATCCTATGTCTTGTGGTCTTGTATATGTGTTTTTTTGCGTGACTATGTGTTTTTTTTGCTCTCTATTTTGAATGTGCTGTGTTTGTTTTGTACCTTGGCCCCGGAAGAACGTTGTTTTGTTCAGCTGTGTCCATGTATAGTTGAATGATAATTAAACTTGATTTAATTATCAAGTTGTGATTTACCAGCAATGCTAAACTTGGATATTGCTCATCAGTTTCATTTGAGCATTTTGTGAAGCAAAAAGTACAAACGTTTGTATGTATGAAGTACACACATATTTCATCATATCAGTGAGAATTGCCAAAGAATTGCTGAAGGATCAAGTATTACAGCTTTAACAGCGAGATATCATTTAGCAGATCATTTCCAAAACTACAGAATATTGCCACCTTCCATAACAGGTTACACTGCTGCTGAGTTGCAAATGTGCAGAAAACTCTGAACAGAATTGAGTTTAATTCAGCCAGACCTTGAAGAAGGTGTAAGAACTGAGACAAAAAATATGACTCAAATCATGGAATGAAAATATTCAAATAAAATGACAGAAGTCATTTACAATGCAAAACCGTTCTTTGGAAATTGGATGCACCAACATTCATTCGACAGTTAAGGTCACCTAGATCAAATTTCTTCCTCATTCTGATGTTGACCTGAACAACAATTGAATCTCTTGAGTTCTGCCACATACTGGCTGATTAGATATTTGTATTAATGAGCAGGTGAGTCTAATAAGTTGGTCATAATTAGTAAATAAACTAGTTGTAGATAACTGTGTGTATTTCCATATTTGCATTTCCCTGTATACCCTGTATAGTTGAGGCTCAAAGTAAGGTACTTCTGAATGTAAGACATAAGATGTAATTCATTATGGGGAACCTGTAGATGCATGGTAGATTGGGAAATGATATTTGACAGGGTGAGAGATGCCTAGAAGTTGATGAAACACTATAGAGTGACCCCAGCTAGACATGATGTGGCTGACATAGCAGAATGAAGAATAGCGAAGTCATGCATGCAGGTTGACTCGAGCTCTATCCTGACCTCTTATGCTGTCTGTGATGAGTTTGCACATTCTCTTTGTGGCTATATGGGTTTCCTACAGGTGCTCCAGCTACCTCACACATCCCAAAGGTACAAAGTATAAAAGTTGGTAGGTTATTTGGTCTCTGTAAATTGCCTCTGCTATTTAGGTGAGTGGTAGAATCTGGGAAAAGTTGAAGCAAGTGTGGGGGGAATAAATTACAGGGAAAACTAGTGGAGGAATGGAATTGGTCTCTAAGATGGTATAGACTTTTTCTCTATCTGTTAACATAATTGTGTTAATATTATTTTATGTGCTCTGGTGCTTGTGAACAAGATCCCTAGCTTTGTGTAAATAGCCCCACTGCTTTGTGGGCAGCCTCAGGAGAGACGAAGGCTACAGAAGTAAACCCAGGCAGAAAATCCAGAGTGGAGTGCCTAAGGACATCACTGAACATCCTTCCAGCAGCTCCTACAGCCAAGGTGATGCCAAACTGACTGCTTCGCTTTCCTTTGGACTGCACCAGTGACGACGGGAGGGGGATCTTGACTGGGCATCCCAGGATCTCCATACCTTCCCCGCAGGCTAGTGCTGCTGTTTGCGATGACAGAACCAACCCGGGAGGTAGTAACAAGGGAGAAACTGCAGTAAGACCTGCCGCTCTAAAATTAGACTGCACAGCCATAGCACACACTCCATTGTCCTTTGAGACAGATGGATGCCATCATCATCATCTTATGTGCTGTATATGACATGTGCACTGTGTTTTGCACTTTGGTCCCTTAGGAATGTTGCTTTGCTTAGTTGTATCGCATGTATGGGTGAATGACAATAATCTTGAACTTGTCTCAATGAGCTGAAGTAGCCCCTTCTATGTATATATGAAGAAATCAGTAGCCTTTGTGAAGTCCAGCAGATTCACTGTGAAACTCTTTCATTTAAGTTTAAAACTAACCTGTCTGCATACATCACAATGTACAATGCTGTAATTATTCAAAGAAAATTCTGAATTACCTCCTTGCTGAAGCCCATTTGCATGCTGAGCGGGGTACAAAGATTGAACATTATTTTGTGCTGTGAGGCAGGCAACTTAACATCATGGAAATATTATAGAAACAAAAACGAGCCTTTAAAGTTTCCTCCAAAATCATCTATACATCGTTGGCAGACTCTTAGATGGTGTCAAGAGGGCATACATGTCATAGGAACAAACTTGCACTCAACATTAGTAAGACAAAAGAACTGGTTATGGACTTCAGAAAGTCTAGAACAAGTGAACACAAACCATCCTCATAGAGCGATCAGCAGCAGAGTGAGCAATTTCAAGTCCCTGGGTGTCAATATCTCTGAGGACCTAACCTTGATACAACATATTGATGCAGCTAGAAAGAAGGAAAGGCAGTGGCTATATTTCATTAGGAGTTTGAGGAAATTTGGTTTGTCACCTAAAGCACTCAAAACCTCTATAGATGTATCGTGGAGACCATTATGATAGGCTGCATCACCATCTGGTACGGGGTGGGGTGATACTACTGTACAGGATTGAAGTGAATTGAAGAAACTTGTAAAACTAGTCAGCTCCATCATGGCCTCCGTACTATCCAAGGCATCTTCAAGGAGCAATGCCTCAGGAAGGCAGTGTCCATCATTAAGGACCCCCACCACCCAGGACATGCCCTCTTCTCATTGTTACCATCAGGAAGGAGGTACAGAAGCTGGAAGGCACACACTCTGCGATTCGGGAACAGCTTCTTCCCCTCTGCCATCTGATTTCTAAACGGACATCGAATCCATGAATATTACCTCACTACTTCTTAAAAATTTATTTCTGTTTTTTGCACTACTTATATTAAACTTGACTGTTTAATATACATACATATATTTCATGTAATTCAATTTTTATGCTATATTTATCATGTATTGCATTGTACTGCTGCTGCAGAGTTAACAAATTTCATAATATATGCCGGTGATATTAAACCTAATTCTGATTCAAGATGCTCCAAAGGTCTTTGGAGATGAAAACATCCCTTGAAGTGTTTTCACAGGTATAACAGAGGAAATGAGAAGAAAATCCAAAATGACCTGAAGATGCTGGAATAAAATTTTTTTTGAACTGGCAGCACATGTGTAAATTAAAACAGAATTAGCATTTCAGTTCTCTGAGACCAATTGTCAGAAGTTATTAAAAGAAATCTGGTAACTAATGTACAAACAGAAAATTCCCCCAAATAGAAGAACTGGAGCTGTAGTGTGTTTTCACATTGTTTTTAAGCATAAAAAGTCGAAGAAAAGTTTTTCATTAATAGCCACAGTGACCTAAGCTTAGACAAAGGGTAATTTGCACTTCTGTTGTCTCTTTAAACACGTCTATGCCTGCTATTCGTTTCATAATCCAGCTCCAGCTCTCTGGACTTCCTATGCCATTCTCTTAAATTTAAACAATCTTCCTCAATAGAAACTTGGCCAGTCAGCTTTTTTTTTTACGTACACTCCTAAAATGCAGAATTTAAGTACTAACATTGTAAGGATACAGACTCAGTTGACACTTACAATCACTTGTTCAAAACTGTTTATTTAACTTTGCTTTCATTTTGTCTTCTTATTTTTATGTTTGCACATTATCCCATTGTAAAGCATCCTTGAACTATATCATTTATATGAAAAGTGCTCTATAAATCAGTTACTATTATTATTACCATACACTTCAAACTTTGATCTCATTTAGTTACAAACAAGAAAATGATCTGGCTCTGTTCCTGTCTGTGCTTCACCCTGTTTATGTCCTCAGGCTCCTGTTGCATCGCAGTGCCTGCCAACTTTCAGTACTTTTGTGGCAATGCATGTCTTATGGTACCAATTATTTTACAATTTTCAACTATGTGCATTAATCAACATAATTTTGTTAACTTGAACAATGACTCTTTTTTCAAAAAAAAGCAGAGAGACTAGCTTTATTAGTCACATACACATCAAAACATACAGAGAAATGCTTTGTTTGCCTCAACATTTGTCACCACACTTCCAGCGCCAACATCGCATGCCCCCCCAACTTTCTAACCTGTGCACCTTTGGAAAATGAGAGGAAACCGGAGTACCCAGAGGAAATCCACATGGTCATGAGAAGAATGTACTAACTCATTAAAGCGCTGGAAATTGAGCCCTCGATCGCTTGCGCTGTAAAGCATTAAGCTGACCGCCACACTACTGTGTAAACTCGGAGATATTCACAGAAATGTTTAATTTGTCATATTTCACACAATCAAGAAATTATATTTTTAGTACTATAGTTAATATAATAAAAAAACTGCTGCTGATTATGGAAATTGAAAATAAAAACAGCAAGTGCTGTAAACATTCTACAGGTCAAGGACAGAGAAACAGTGTTAATGTTTCAGGTCAGACCCATTAACAGAAGTGGATAAAGAAAAACTGACACTGAACCATGGAAGGGAATGGAAGCCTAAACTTTAAAGACAGTAGCCCAGCATGCTTCTTGCCACTAACTTTGAAGAAAGCTCCCAACAAAAGGTCAACCTGTAGCGCTGTGCTACACGCAGCGCTGAAATAACGACACGGAGTCGGTAAACTGCAGTTAAAAAAGATTTTATCCGAACTTTGCGGCCTCGCTTTAAAGCCTCCCTGATCCCGCCCTCCCTGGGCGTGGATGGTGTAGGGGGTATATATTCACAGTCCTGTCCTGCGCGCGGATGCTGTAGGGGGCATATATTCACAGTCCTGTCCCGCGCACGGATGCTGTAGGGGGCACGTATTCACAGTCCCGCACGGGCTTTTCCCTTTGTTGGTGAAGCAGACCTGGCGCCCTTTTGGGACTGGCCTTTATGCCGGCGCGCTGGCTACTTGTGAGCCGGTTCAAGTGCGCTAGGAAGTGGGTCGCCACGTAACCCCCCCCCCAGAACCGGCGATACACCCTCCAATGCCCACAGTCTGGGCTGGACCCTGTTTGGGAGGTCGGCCTCTGCGCCGCGGTGCCGGAAACTCAACCGGTTGCGTCACGTCCACATGGGCCGGTTTGAGTCAGTCACCGCGAAAACCTCCTCTCTCCCCCCAACGTCCAGCACGAATGTGGACCCGTTGTTCCTGATCACTGTAACAGCCCCTCGTAGGGCCGCTGTAGCGGTGGCCGATGCCCGCCCCTTCGTACAAACACAAACTTACAGTTCTGCAGGTCTTTGGGTACGCAGGTCGGGTTCTGCCCATGCTACGAAGTGGGTATGGGGGCCAGGTTGCCGAGCCAGGACTGCTGCGGGTTCTTCCTCGTGCCTCCTTGGGGCTGGTATGAACTCCCCGGGGACAATCAGGGGTGTGCCGTACACCAACTTGGCTGACAAGGCGTGCAGATCGTCTTTGGGCGCTGTGCGGATGCCGAGTAGGACCCAGGGAAGCTTGTCCACCCAGTTAGCTCCTCGCAGGCGGGCCATGAGAGCAGACTTTAGGTGATGGTGGAAACGCTCCACCAGGCCGTTCGACTGTGGGTGGTAGGCAGTTGTGTGGTGCAGCTGTGTCTCCAAAAGGCTAGCCATAGCTGACCACAGGTTGGAGGTGAACTGGGCGCCTCTGTCGGAGGTAATGTGGGCCGGTACACCAAAGCGAGATACCCACGTTGCAATCAGTGCTCAGGCACAGGATTCAGAGGTGGTGTTGGTGAGTGGGATCGCCTCTGGCCATCTTGTGAACCGGTCCACGATAGTGAGGAGGTGCCCCGCTCCTTGTGACACTGGCAGGGGGCCCACAATATCCACACGAATGTGGTCGAAATGCCGGTGGGTGGGGTGGAACTGCTGCGGCAGAGCTTTGGTGTGCCGCTGCACCTTGGCTGTTTGGCACTGCATGCACGTTTTGGCCCATTCACTGACCTGCTTGTGGAGCCCGTGCCAAACGAACCTGTTGGAGACCATCCGGACGGTTGTCCTGGCGGAGGAGTGCGCTAAGTTATGAATGGAGCTGAAAATGCGCTGCCGCCAGACAGCCGGGACGACGGGATGGGGTTGGCCAGTGGTGACGTCACAGAGTAGGGTCCTCTCACCTGGGCCTACGGGGAGGTCCTGGAGCTGCAAACCGGAGATTGCGGTTCTGTAACTAGGGATCTCCTCATCTGCCTGCTGCGCCTCTGCCAGCGCCTCAAAGTCTACCCCTTGAGAAAAGGGTTGAACGTTAGGGCGAGAGAGTGCATCCGCCACGACATTGTCCTTACCCGAGACATGTCGGACATCCATCGTGTATTCAGAGATGTAGGACAGATGGCGCTGCTGGCCAGGGATCGGACACCAGGGATCAGACACCTTTGTGAACGTAAAGGTAAGCAGCTTGTGGTCTGTGAACGCAGTGAAGGGCCTAGCTTCTAAGAAGTACCTGAAATGCCGGATTGCCATGTATAGTGCCAACAGTTCCCGGTCGAAAGCACTGTACTTGAGCTCGGGTGGTTGCAGGTGTTTGCTGAAAAATGCCAGGGGTTGCCAGTGACCCTCAATGAGTTGCTCCAGTACCCCACCGACTGCCGTGTTAGATGTGTCCACTGTGAGGGCAGTAGGGACGTCCATTCTGGGGTGCACTAGCATCACGGCGTTTGCCAAGGCTTCCTTCATTTTAATGAAAGCGGCGGCGGACTCCTCGTCCCAGGTAATGTCCTTGCCCGGACCCGACATCAGGGCGAACAGGGGGCGCATGATTCGGGCAGCTGAAGGGACGAAGCGGTGGTAGAAATTGACCATACCTACGAATTCCTGAAGGCCTTTGATTGTGGTGAGTCGGGGGAAATGGTGGACTGCGTCTACCTTAGCGGGCAGAGGGTTTGCCCCATCTGTAGTGATCCTGTGGCCCAGGAAGTCGATGGTGTCAAGCCCGAACTGGCATTTGGCCGGGTTGATTGTTGGACCATATTCACTCAGTCGGGCGTAGAATTGACGGAGTTGGGACAGATGCTCCTGACGACTGCTGCTGGCTATGAGGATGTCGTCCAAATAGATGAAAGCGAAGTCCAGGTCGCGTCCCATCGCGTCCATTAACCGCTGAAACGTCTTTGCGGCATTCTTTAGGCCAAATGGCATGCAGAGGAACTCAAAAAGGCCGAACGGGGTGATGAGTGCCGTTTTGGGGATGTCGTCCGGATGCATCGGGATTTGATGGTATCCCTGGATGAGGTCTACCTTGGAGAAGATCCGTGCACCGTGCAGGTTTGCTGCAAAGTCCTGAATGTGCGGCACAGGGTAGCGGTCCGGCGTTGTAGCCTCGTTCAGCCTGCAGTAGTCGCCGCATGGTCTCCAGCCCCCTGTTGCTTTGGGCACCATTTGCAGGGGGGAGGCCCATGGGCTGTCGGACCTCCGTACGATCCCCAATTCCTCCATCCTCTTGAACTCCTCCTTCACCAGTCAGAGCTTGTCCGGGTGACGCTGAAATCTGCATCAGACAGCAGCAGGCATATGTCCTCGGGCAGCTGCTCCAGGAATGCCTGCTCAGACATGAGGCAGGGCTTGTGTCCTCTGGCCAGAGACAACATCTCATTCATTAAAGCCGATGGAGGTCTGTCTCCCAAATCAGCCGGGTGCAGTAAGTGGGCAGCTCACTCGCGCCGTGAGAGTCCGAAAGTCCTTATGAGCAGGGCTTTGAATTCCGTGTATTTGCCGTCCACTGGGGGAGACTGTATGAACTCCTCAACCTGGGCCGCTGTGTCCTGGTCGAGGGAGCTCACCACGTAGTAGTAACGTGTGGCCTCCGAGGTTATCTGCCAAATGTGGAATTGGGCTTCTGCCTGCTGGAACCATAGGTGAGGTCGCAGCGTCCAGAAGCTTGGCAGTTTCAACGAAACTGCATGAACAGATGTGGCGTCGGTCATCTTCGGCCCAAAGAACTTCGCGGCCTCGCTTTAAAGCGTCCCTGATCCCGCCCTCCCCTGGCGCGGATGCTGTAGGGGGCACGTATTTACAGTCCCACGTGGGCTTTTCCCTATGTTGGTGAAGCAGACTTGGCGCCCTTTTGGGACTGGCCTTTATGCCGGCGCGCTGGCTATTTGTGAGCCGGTTCGAGTGCGCGAGGAAGTTGGTCGCCACAAAGCCATATATGTAGCTGGAACTTCATCTTTTCTAATGCATTGTGCAAGATGCACTCAGTCACATTACTGCACTTTCATAGAAGTTAAGTTACAGAACTCTCATGCCAGGAAGAAAATTGCCATTTTTGATGAGTTGTTAGAAGTGCTTAAAGGAGGAGAGTTATTTAGGCAATGAAAGGATAAGGTTTATGTAGGCAAGTGGTGTTGAGATAACAGATGGTTCACTTTTTTTTAAAAGGCAGAGTCAACACTAGGGTGTGAATGGCTTCTTCTTGCTCGTATTTCTATTTCCTGTACACCCAGTGGCCACTTTATGATATACTTCCTGCTTTTGGTCATCTGTGGACCAAGCTGATATGCTCTGATCAGCAGGCTGCTTCTGAAACAATGATGAAAAGGACTTCCCTTGTCCACTCATCCTTTCATGCTGATCTCCATCCTGGCACTTAACTCTCCCTTCAACTGGGGCAAGTGCTACACCTGCCCCACACCACCACTCAGGGCCTCAAACAGTCCTTCCAGCGGAAGCAACACTTCACCCGTTAGTCTGTCAGGGTCATCTATTGTATGCAGTGCTTCCAGTGTGGCCTCCTTTACATTGGTGAGGGAGACACTATGCATATTGGGGAGCCACTTTGCTGAGCAATTTTGCTCAGTCTGTCATAAGGTAGGTTCTCCCAATTAGTTACCCGTTTCAATTTGACTTCCATTCCCATTCTTTCATGTCTGTCCTTCCAATGCCATGATGAGGCAAGACTCTGGTTTGGTGAACAACCTGATTTATCTAACTCCTAGCAATTTCTCCCCCCCCCCCCCTTTCTTCTATTTTCCTATTTCCCATTCTGGTTACCCTCTCACACCTTCTCTGCCTATACCTCCCTCTGAACCCCCTCCTCCTCCTCCTTCAGCCCTTTACCTCTTCCACATATTCCCTTAAATTAAATTAGATTTATTTATTAATGACATGTAACTTGAAACAGAGAAATGCATCATTTGGGTTAACAACCAACACAATCTGAGGATGTGCTGTGGGTAGCTGACAAGTGTTGCTACCCATTCTGGCACCAACAATATAGACGGACCTCTGATTTGCAAACCATGGCCTCTGAACTCTGAACTCACTGACCTCTGGCCCCCATACCTAGACTCAGCAACCGACCTTTGGCTTCTGACCACTAGATTCGCTGATCGACCTCAGGCTTCCCAACCCCAGTCTTGTTGTTCTAAACAGGGTCAAGGACAGCTAGTATTCTGTTATTATAAGATCTTTGAACAGACCACTCATATGATAAAGATGAACTCTATGTTTCCCATTAACATTGCACTTTAGTGCCTGCCTGCACTTCCTCTGTAGCAGAGCACAGTGGTTGGTATAGATATTACTGGTAATTGACAGATGGCCTCTCTCAGGCTACACCCCAGTTTGAGTGCATGTCTCTATGTCTTTCAGCATCATTGATGAAAATTGTGAGTACTCAGAACAACCAAGCTGCTGGGCGTTGGTCAGTTTTAATACTCATAATTAGATAGGTCGTTGTAAATTGTCCCGTGATTAGGCTCAGATGAAGTCAGAAGATTTCTGGGTGGTATGACTTGAAGGGCCAGAAGGGGCTACTCTGTGGAGTATCTAAAAAAAATGTAAAAAATAATGATCATAAAGGCTTTGTCTCAGATGCTCTGCAAAGCAAGAAGTTTGACCTTATCTTTCCAATTTCCCCAAGATATTTCATCATTGAAGGAAGATATATACTCAATTCAAGGAAAATATTAAGCCATTCCAGATGCAAGTTTTACATGCCTCATTTCATCATTAAGTGACAAAAATCTCACAGCTTTCTGCATTCCCTTTTCAAAAACAGAAGCAGAAGAATTTTTTTTAAAGTATTGGTATTTGTATTGTTTTATAATTGTCACAAGCACAAAGATACTGAGTTTTGTCCTGTAGTTTAGTCCTTTCCCACCTACTATACATCTGCAGCATCTCATGTGCTCTCAATCTCCTCAACAACTTTCAATTCCTTCAACCTGATTGCCTCATTTTCACCATGCATGTCCAGTCCCTAGACACTTCTATCCCCCAGGAAGAAAGCCTTAAAGCTCTCTGCTGCTTTCGCAACAAAAGACCCAACCATCTCCCCTCCACCACCATCCCCTTCTGTCTGGCAGAACTGGTCTTCATCCTCAATAATTTCTTCATCAGCTCCTCCCACTTTCTCCAAACTTATGGTCAACCACATGGGCCCCAGCTATGCCTGCCTTTACGTAATGCTTCCCAACTTTTCCTTTGCTACATTGACGCTGGTTCATGTACTCATGCTGAGCTTGTCATTTTCAGCAAATTTTCCTCCAACTTCCACCCTGCCTCTAAATTCACTTGGTCTATCTCTTTCCCCCTTCTTGATCTCTCTGTTGCTATATCT
The DNA here is from genome assembly GCF_030144855.1 of Hypanus sabinus. NCBI lineage: Eukaryota > Metazoa > Chordata > Chondrichthyes > Myliobatiformes > Dasyatidae > Hypanus > Hypanus sabinus. Next base: position 61,155,529 of record NC_082722.1, on the reverse strand, counting down.
GGATGCAAATTGTCTGCAACATCTTTTATAAACCTAACGATTCCTATGGTTATCTTGACTTTACCTCCTCCCACTCTGTTTCCTGTATGAATCGTATTATTCCCTTTTCTCAGTTCTTTCATCTCTAACTCATCTCTTCCCAGGATGATGCTTTCCTTTCCAGGACATGAGCGATGTCCTCCTTCTTCAAAGAACAGTTTCCCTTCCTTTACCATTGAGGCTGCCGTCACCCATACCTCTTCCATTCTCCAGACATCTGCACTCACCTACTTCCCTGCTGCATAAACAGGAACAGAGTTCCTCTTGTCCTCATGTACCACACCACAAGCCTCTGCATCCAACAGTTCATTCTCCGCAACTTGTGCCATCTTCAACAGGACCCTACAACCAAACACGTCTTTATCTCCTCCCCCCTCCTCTTTTCATAAGGATTGCTCCCTCCATGACTCCCTTGTCCATTTGACCCTCCCCACTAAACTCCCTCCTGGCACATATCCCTGCAAGAGACAGAAATGCTACACCTGCCCATGCCCCCCTCCCTTACCTCCAGTTGGGGCCTCAAACAGTCCTTCTAGGTGAGACGACAGCTGCAACTCTGTTGGGGTTACCTACTATATCTGGTGCTCCTGATGCAGCCTCCTCTACATTGCTGAGACCCGACATAAATTGGGGACTGCTTTGTCAAGCATGAGTGCTCCGTCCACCAAATGTGGAATTTTCCAGTGGCCAACCACTTTAATTCCTATCCCCATTCCCATTCAGACAGTTCAGTCCACAGCCTGCTCTGCGATGATGACGTCACTCTCAGGGTTGAAGAACAGCAGCTCATATTCCATCTAGGTAGCCTCCAACCTGGTGGCATGAACATCAACTTCTCCTGTTTTCCTCCCCTTCCCTCTTCCTCCATTCCCCAGTCTGATTTCTTACCTCTCTCCTCACCTATCACCAGCCCATGGTGCCCCCTTCCTTTTCTCCAACAGTCTACTATCAGATTCCTTTTTCTCCAGCTCTTCACCTGGCTTCACCTATCACCTTCTAACTAATCGTCCTTCCTCTCCCCCCACCTTTTTATTCTGGTGTTATCCCCATTCCTTCCTACTCCTGATGAAGGGCCTTGACCTGAGATGTCGACTATTTATTCATTTTCATAAATTCTGCATAACTTGCTGACTTCCTCCAGTATTTTCTGTGTGTTGCTCAAGGTACTGTCAAAAACCTGTCTTGCATTCTGTCCATACAGATGAAATCACTCCACGGGTAACTGAGGTAGAATGAGGTAAAATAATAACAATGCAGAACAAATTGTAAAAATTATTGAAAAAGTCCAAGTCAGGTAAACAATGCCAGGAGAGAGGAGTCAAAGCCAACGTGCTCCACCAAGGGGGTCTGGAATCAGTACTGCCCCTCGCCCACAGTAGTCACTCGGCAGTTGTATTGAAGTCGATCGCAGGTTTCTGTGGTAATAATGTACTCGGGGCTCAAGCTATGGTGTCAGCTGTTTACAGCCACCAGGAGGGGGCAGCAGAGTTGATGCACTCCAGGAGACAAGGCATCCAGGCTGAAGGCAGTGCTGCCCCCAGTGTTCACTCGGCAGATTACAGTCAACTGCAGCATCCATGAACTCTGGATCTGAATGTTTTTTTTTGTTAGATGTATTTTACTGATACCTTACATGCGCTTGTTATCTCGTGTGTTTTGTGTTCTGTGTGACTGTTGGTACTGTGATTTGCACCTTGGCCCCAGGATAATGTTGTCTCATTTGGCTGTATTCATATATGGTCAAATGATAATCACGCTTCATTTGAATTGGAATTGGAATTGGAATGATAAATTGCAGAATCAGTATCAGAATCATAAGACCATAAGACATGGCAGCAGAATTAGGTCATTCAGCCCATCAAGCCTAACGTGCCATTCCATCATGGGTGATTTATTATCCCTCTCAACCTCATTCTCCTGCCTTCTCCCTGTAACCTTTGATAGCCTCACTAATCAAGAACCTATCAACCTCTGTCTTAAATATAGCCAATGACTTGGCCTCCACAGCCGTCGGAACTTGCAGATGGTGTTTGAGCTGTGCCTAGCCACACAGTTATGGGAGTAGGGAAAATAGAGCAATAGGCTAAGCACACATACTTGAGATGTGTTGGTGTTAATTGTAGGAGGTATCACTTCCAATCCACTCTGACTGTTGTCTCCTGATGAGGAATTCGAGGAAGTCGGGGAATCAGTGCAGAGGGAGGTACAGATGCCCAGATTTTAAAGCTTGTTGATTAGTACTGAGAGGATGATGGTGTTGAATGCTGAGCTGTAATCAATAAACAGCAGCCTGATGTGGGTTCTGCTGTTGTCCAGGTGGTCCAAGGCCAAGTGGAGAGCCAATGCAATTGCATCCATTGTAGACCTAATGTAGCGGTAGGAAAATTGCAGCGGATCCAGGTCCTTGCTTAGGCAGAAATTAATTCAGCCATGACCAACCTCTCGAAGCATTTCATCACAGTAGATGCATCAACTACTGGGTGATAATCATTGAGGAAAGATCATAATTATGTAGATTGTGCATTTATTTTCCCTAAAACATATTTAAAATGGCCATCCAACACAGGATACAGATTATGATAAATTTTAATGGCCATATTTTAAACCGCAAATTAAGTAGACATGTTGGTAGCCATAATTACATTTACAGTAAATGTACCAATTATTTCATTAACAGGGTTGCATAAAAATCAAAGATGATCAACAAAATCTGCATTTTGATTGAGCTTCTCATATCTTTAATACTTGTCCGGTCTTCATAGTAAATTAAATTTTTTCTTAAATGTAGCTATCGTGTAGGCAGACACCAATGTGCTGAGATATACATATAAATGTGGTCATTTGTAAGAGCATTTGCCAAGACATTCTTCATTCATTAGCCCTTATTTAAATAATGCTGTACACCCTTGAATAAATTTGGTTTCTGTTTGATCATATTCATTCAGATGGTACCAATGTGTTGTCCACATTATCTGCCCAAGCAGACCTTCAGTTCACAATTTTGACAAAGGAAACTTTGATGATACCTCATTTTGACAATATTATTGGAAAAATACCTAATAGACCAAATAAAAGTCCCACATTGCTGTTAATCATCTAGGGCAGGGGTCGGCAACCTTTACCACTGAAAGAGCCATATGGACCCGTTTCCCACAGAAAACATTGGGAGCCACAAAACCCGTTTGACATTTAAAATGAAATAACACTGCATACAACGTTTTTTTTTGCCTTTATGCTATGTATAAACAAACTATAATGTGTTGCATTTATGAAATCGATGAACTCCTGCAGAGAAAACGAAATTACATTTCTGCATGCAACAAAAACATTCTGAACTCCGAAAAAAAGACATTGGGTTGAAGGTTACTTTTAAGCAAAATACTCAATGTCTATTTGAGTCCGTCTTGTATTTATGAAAAACGCCAAACTTAAATTGTCCGACAGCAGCAAACCAAAAATAACGTCAGCCAGCTGTCAACCTGAAAAATAAAATTTCACCGAACAATGAAAAAATATGAATATACGTAAAACAACAGGCAATTAAAATATTTGTTATAATTGGTTAATGGGTTTTCTGCTCCTGGACCTCAGCGCACAGCGTCTGCACATCAGGGCTGTATGACGTCACCTTCATCTTTACACAGGATCGCAAGCTGTCATCTGTGAGGTGTGCGCGATGTTTGTTTTTAATAAAGTTCATGTTGGAGAACACCTGCTCACATACATACGTAGATCCAAAGATCGACAGGACTCCAAGCGCATACTTTTTAATGTTTACATAAATGTCGGCGATAGCATTCCATGTTTCGAACATAAGTTTGTGCGGTTTGGGGAAGTTTTCAATATCACTCCATTTGTGATTCTGAGCAAGAACGGCCTTCTGACGGGCAACATCTTCAAGGTCTGTGGTCAAGCATCTAAACTTGGACACCCATACGTCTTTGTCGGCTATGTCGGCCAGTTCCATCTCAAGATCAGATTGACTCACACCTGCCAATGCAGTTGTATTCAGTAGGGATGGATCGATGCTTAGGGGAGTGACCGGGAAGGATAATGTGTTTTTTTTTTCCTCTCTGAGCTCACAGAAGCTTTTCCCAAACGATGTTTGCATTGCGATGATTGCAGAATGTAAATACTCCGAATTTATCATGTCGTGAGCTTGTTTGAACTCTCTCAAATTGGGGAAGTGAGACAATGTGCCTTTCTGTAAATCTCTGGCAAGCATTGTCAACTTGCGTTCGAATGCCAAAACATCCTCCAACATGTGCAGGGCTGTGCATTCTTTCTCCTGAAGAGCTGTGTTCAGCGTGTTCAGGTGCACTGTCATGTCTACTATGAAGTGTAGTTTTTCCAGCCACTCTGGCTGTTCCAGCTCAGGAAAGGTGAGCCCTTTGCTGCCCAGGAAAGTTTTCACTTCTTCCAGACACGCAACAAAGCGTTTCAGCACCTCCCCTCTAGACAGCCACCGGACTTTGTTGTGCAGTAGGAGATCAGAATATGCGCTTTCCAGCTCTTCCAGTACAAACGGAATTGATGGTGATTTAAACTTTTTGCCATTATTTTATTGACAATCTGAATGACAACATTCATTACTTCTGTGCATTCCAGAGGAAATGTTTGTGCGCACAGTGCCTCTTGGTGCAAGATGCAGTGAAAAGTCAGCAGCTTTCTGTCCAGCGACTACTGCAGTAAACCAACAAATCCCTTGTGCGCTCCTGTCATACTTGGTACCCCATCAGTAGCTACTGACACCAGGTGGGTGGTCTTTATTCCTTTAGCTTTTAAACAATTCAAGACAGCCTCACAGATGTCCTCCCCCCGTTTGGCCTTTTAGAGGTATCAACTCAATCATTTCTTCCTGTGGCCCGGCAGAGTTTACATACCGGCAGAACAGCGCTATTTGTTCAATATCACCTTTGCCTTTAGAATCATCACAGGCAATTGAGTAGGCCACAGCTGAATTGATGTCTTTAATTTGCTGTCTTGTGATGTCTTCTGCTATTTTTATGGTTCTGTCTTTGACAGTCTTTGCAGAGAGGGGCATATCCCTGATTTTCTGCACAATTTCACTCTTGTTTTTAAAGTCCGTGAATAGATGTTCTGAAATCTTAATGAAAGATTCTTTTATATATTCACCATCTGTAAACAGCTTCCCATGCCTGACTATTTCCTGAGCGGCAACAAAACTAGCATATGTAGTTGATTTTCCAGACTTCATCCACTTCTTGAAATGATTTTTGCTCAGATCAACCTTCTGCATCAGTTCTGAAATGGCTTTTTTTCTCTTATCTCCATCTGGATATTTTTGAGCAAAGGCTGCGTGTTTATTCTGCAAATGTCTTGCGACTTTTGACTTTTTGTTGTTTGCTAGTTTCTCGTTGCATATTAAGCATACTGGTAAACCAGTCTCATCAGCAGTGAAAGCAAATGAATCTGCCCACGTATCATTAAACGTTCTGTTTTCTTCAGTCACTTTTCTTTTTTTAGAATTCTCCATAGTTAGCCTACCTTGGATCGAAAAATTAAAGAAATCGCGCTCTGGCGGGTGTCAGGCATTGGCAGTGGTAACGTATATTAATAGCGTTTTATTTAGATTGTGCAAGATCACCATAATCTTCAAATTTAGAATTATATTTCAAAAACTACCAAACTAACATAAAATACATTTTAATTAAATACTCATCATTTATTTTCCAAAGCCACAGGGAGCCGTAGCACAGAGATGTAAGAGACGCATGCGGTTCCGGAGCCACGGGTTGCTGACCCCTGATCTAGGGCATCCTTCAAAACACATAGAACAATGCTCCAATACAAAGAAGCATCATTGGGCTTTAAATTGTTTCATCATAGAGAGCAGCAATTTTAAAAGGCAGCTCATGTAACACAAATGTGGCTTAACATGAGAACTCACGTGAACTGCAGTAAAAGGGCACTCCAAAAGCAAAATGCTACAAAAGCTGGCATTTGGAGTTAAAGCCAGAGGCAGGTGCTGTGGAGAGGAAAACTGAGTTAATATTTCAATACAAAGACAATCCTCTGCTCTGTTGAAAATGTTTTCAGTCAGAAACATTGATGATAATGAATAAACTGTGGGAAATATCAATTCAGGGTTTTCGGGGATTCTAATCTTACTTACTTTATTTATAGCCTATGTTGAAGGAATATTTTCCACATTATTTTTCAAAATAATCCACGTGTATGGCTTATTTACTCAATTGCTTGGTCACTTTGAATTGAGCTAGTCCCAAGATTGATCAAAGATTATCCCTTTATGGTTATACTGAAATTAAATGTAATGCAATCATGAAAAGAAGGAAAATATTCTAATGCTGGCAAAGTTTTAGCAATCATAAATCATTGGAATAACTGAATAATCAGAAGTTTCATGTGGCTAGATTACTCAGTTCCTCAAAATCAATTATCTAAGAATAAAAAGCTTTACTCTTTTTGCAGTTTTATTTCAAAATGGTTGGAGAGGCGTAAGAAAAAGAATCCAGCTTGCTGGCATGCTGAAAGTGAAATAAATACAAAGATCCTCCAAACCAGTTTTTTTTCCCCATCTTGTACGAAACTTGGGAAATAGGAGATTCTATGGGTTGTTTTAGCAGCAGTACGCATAATTTATCTGGAAGAAAGGAAGAAAGTTATCAGGTGGTGACTCCAGACATTACCTTGTTCAATGCCACAATTAACATATTAAAGTATTATGTTGATGAGATGAGCAAGGTACAGTACATCCTAAAAAAACTCCACAGTAAAGGGTAAGAACCAGCTATTTCTGATATCCTGGAAGAACTAATCTTCACCTTTCATGAATTTAGCTCATCCAAAACTCCACCATTTGCACCATGTCCCATAGATTTATCACTCACCTTCAGTGATATAAAATAGTTACAGTGGCAACTCCTTTAAATTAACATTTTTAAATTTTATTACTTAATGTAACCATGCCCTTAACTACTTCTGAAACTTGTTCAGGCACATGATCCTGAAAATGCACACATCTAGTATGTCTCACTCACTTTGTCTCAATTGCTACAAACTATTCAATTATGTTCACCCTACCCTTTTCTGCTTTTCCATCTAGGTCTTTCTCAAAATTATCTTATTAACCTAGTTCTTAAATTCTTTGTATCATTGCCAGTTATCGCCTCAAAAAATTTTTGTGCTGGGAGATGTGCTCACCTCTTTTTCTGTGCATTCTATCTAAATGCTGCTTAACAGTTATTTATTTCATTTCTAATTAAGTATTAAGACCCCACTTCTATTCCAGAGATGCCCACTTGGTCTTTTAGCTCATCAAGATGAAAAGTGTGAGAAAATAATGACAACTACAGTCAGGCAACAACTGTTTAAAGCCGATGCTCACATCAACATTTACCATAATACTTAATGTGATGGAATTGTACTGAATCTGGAGATCACACAAGTGTTTTCGGCACTAAAATTTCATGAATTACCAGAGATTCAGTGGTAAATCCGAAGAGTTCTCAGATGTGTTTTTTTTTACCAACAAACAAATTTTTTTGGTAGTTTAGTTTTACTTTTGACTCCAGCACCCAATATTCTAATTTTAAAAATCTTGTGTAATTGTGGTGAACTATGTGCCTGTCTGGACACGCCCCCTGCTGACTGCTCCTGTGGCTCCTCCCACAGGCCCCTGTATAAAGGCGATCTGAGGCCTGACGCTCTGCCTCAGTCTCCAGGACAAAGTATGATAGACACTCACTCCTGGTTCCTTCTTCCAGTCAATAAAAGCCGATATCTCGCCTTACGTCTCAGTGTGAGTTATTGATGGTGCATCAGTAATACTTGTAAAATTATTAGAAACGGGAGCAACTCAGGCAGACAGAAATTGATCAAGATTGGTTATATTTGCTTTTTTAATTCCAAAGTGATGAAAAATGTGCAGTGTCACAACATTGAAACTAAATTTGATTTGGTTTTGGCATTTCATTAATACACATTTAAATTACAAAAGCATCTTCTATATTCAGTTCTGATGAAGGGTCTCAGCCCGAAAAGTGGACTGTTTACTTTTTTTCTCATAGATGTTGCTTGACCTACTGAGTTTCTCCAACATTTTGTGTGTGTTGCTTCGATTTACAACATCTGCATATTTTCTCATTTGTGATTGGACAACTACACTGCAAAGTCACTTCCAGGGGTGCATACCCTGAAGGAGTTTAAATCTTCCCTTTGACAGGAATTTGGTGAGTCTCACTGTTTCCCCCCTCCAACCATATGCTTAGTCAGACCTGCTTCCACAGCCACATATCCTTCCTGGGAACATGTCTTTACCACCATCTTGTACCACATCTTCCAAATCCTTTTCCAATCTTCTCAATTCGGACCCTTTGAAGAACTCAAGTATTTCTTCTCTCACTGTGTTCTCTACACCGTTTTCCAGTTCTGATGAAGGGTCTAAGTTTGAAATGTCCACTGTTTACTCTTTTCCATAGATGCTGAATTCCTTCAGCATTTTGTGTGGGTTGCTTGTATTTCCAGCATCTGCAGATTTTCTCCTGTTTCTATTCATATTCTTCATTTTAAGTAAATCCTGGTCCCAAACTCCCATATCATTGTTATTTAAAAAAATATTCTAGAAAGAATTTTTTTTTTTGTAATATATAAACTTCTGAAGAAACTCAGCAGGTTGACCAGAATTGGTGAGGGGAAGGAAATGTTGACACTTCAGGTCAAAGTCCTGTATCAGACCATTTCAAACTTTTTCCCCTTTGCATGCTGCTTAAACTGTTGAGTTTCTCCAACAAATTGTGACTCCAGGTGCCGGTATCAGCAGTCTCGTGTTTCTCCCATTCTTTGTAGTTTTCCTTTGTTGAACATTTTGCCAGCTTGTAGTGCTTATGAATTAGCCCCAGTTTTGTATTCAACAAATGAACCAGAATATATACCTTCTTATTATTTCATAGCAGGCTACCGGAATTTGATAATACTAGGCTAGTGTTTCACTTTGCGTCAATTGGTTGATATTCTCATATTTTCAGACAAGTCATTTTTGAACCCAGTGAAACTATGCTGTTGCTCATTAACCCAATCCCCCCCCAATCTATTCTCTCATATACCAATCAACTCCACCTTAATTTTCATCTACAGCCAGCTACTCCCAAGAGTATTTTTAGTAAACTATTGACTTATTCAACCAATACATTCATGGGATATGGAGGAAATTGGAGCATCCAGGAAACAAGAGGGAAAATGTACACACTTTTCATAAACAACACCAGAGGTCAGTGTTGATCCAGGTTGCTGGAATTGTGTGGCAATCTTTTTATATTCACAGGGATGGTTTTGAGGACAGAGAGAGGAGTTGGGGGTCAGGTCAGTGTTTAAGGATAGGGATGTGGGGAGTTAGAAGTCAGGACAGAGTCTAGCACTCTGCTCTGTGCTCCACATTCAAAGGACATTGCTTTTTCCAGTCCATGTGGAAACTAATGTGGGTTAGTTGTTGCACACCAAAGAAACCACATGGGCAGCTTCCATTTCACATGAAGCATGTGTGTGTATAATGTTGTTAACACTGCATACATATCATAAAATTATTCCTCTTCTTTCAATGAAGATCTTCAAAGTTGTTTTAAAAGGAAGTCAGTTGCTGACAACAGCAGCGTGATATCAAATTTATGGCAAAAATGAGAAGAAAGCTTAATTGAAGCTTTTCTTCAGAACTCGATGGACGCTGTTCAGCTGAGGCCGATAATGATCCGGAACAAAGGTCACCCAAATCGCAGCTGTTAATTTGTTGAAATGCAGATGACGGTTGCATTTGTACACGTCAGGAGGGTGAACTTAAAATCGTCATTGACATTACCACGGGAGAATACCAATTAGGCTTTGCACTCAGCAAGTGGGGAGGAGAAGTATCTGTAGTGCTCACTTCGTTCACAACTGTCCACAAAGAACAGGTTTGTTGCTGCACAGTATATCCTCTACTTGAAGAGTGATACCATGTCAATTTACAAATATGTTCAAACCAATTGTATTGGAGAATCTGAAAGCCTTCTGTGGATTAGACTAAATTGCTATAATGCAGCAGCACAGTTCCTACATCTTACATAAATGTTAAAAAGAATTTTGTTGATTTTTAAGGGACTGAAGTCAAATTTTCTAAGGCAGTGAGTGTCCGTCACCATTGAAAAACAGCAGCAACTCTGCACCAAACAATACCTTACTTTAGTTAGAAAATAAAGAGCCACCTCTCAAAAGATGGTAAAAAAGTGAGTGAACGGTGACTTAAGTTGGACTGCAAATCCATGTCTTTAGAGACTTAAGAACTTAGGGTAAAATTGTTACATTATTTGTTTGGGGTGGAGTGGTGTAGTTGAGAGTCAAGAATTAGTTAAGGCAAATTCTATAATACAGCTAGGGATTTTTTTAACTGGATCTGAGGAAAGCACCCTTCGCAGCATGAGTGGGCCTTGTTGAGGAATGTGTCGAAATGAAATGAAGTAGAGCTGCCTGACACCGGGCAAACAGGAACTGCCTCCCTTAATAGGCAAAGTGATGAATGGAAAAATACTGAATAAATAATCTCCTGACCATCTGAAGAGAACACAAATCAAATACCAAGTACTGGCTGATGAAAGACAGTACAAGATGGATGGAAATGCAGAGGGATATCCCAGTCTGCCAAAGGCTTTTGAGTTTGTACTGTATCTATTGGCAATATCAACCTTGCTGAACAAGCTGTTTCAGTAATTACAGCCTGGTCACCAAAATGGCATGACTCAGCATTTCAACAGTGATGTCTGTATTTTTTGTATGGGTAAATTTTGACGTTGTCTACAGAGTCTTCTATAATAAATCGTTGAAAGACAAACAGACATGGCAAAATATCACTTAAAAATACTACCCAGAAAAAGCACTGCTTTGCACTGCTGCCAACCAGAAGATGGATTTTCTAAGGTGTTTAATTGCAAGTATTGCTTTTCTTCAGTCTGCTTATTGACATTGTAATAATTATTAGGTTTTTTTTGTTGTTTCATTTCTGTGTCTTTCTACACCACTCAATACAGATAATGGGATGGGGGAGGGGTTATTTGCTGTTGAAAGCCACTGTGCCTATTATGATGGTCAACCTGTCTTTGGTGGATATAAATAACTCCAGATGCTATTTCAAAAAGCAGAGCACAGAGGTTGTCTTGGCCAATGTTTATTCCTCAAACTGCATCATTATAACAAGTACCTGGGGGGTTGTTATCACGTTGCAGTATGAGGGAGTATGATGTTTCTGAACTGACTTGAGAACACATGACACACTTCAAAAATTGTCTGCACTCACTTTGCGACATCAAAAATTTCATTGGTTGTCAAGTGTTCAAGGTTGCCTGGTGAAACTAATACAAGTTCATTCACAAATAGCAAAACATTACCGTATTTTATTAAAAGCAAAGAATTATATCCTTTTCCTAATTTGTAAAAGGCTCGTAACAAATCCCCTTTGTCTAAAATGCATATTTTAAAGCAACACAGGAAAAAGTGATAAAACTTGCTATGTCTTAACAGTATTCAAAAGATTACTGGAAAGCACACCAGTTACAAAAATGAATACAATGTCACCATACTGCCAACATTTGCAGGTACCAGATGTACCATGTTATCCATCTGTAATATAGAACTGCTGAAACAATCTCGAAGCTCAGCATCTTAACACCAGCACAAGTTACATGAGCTACCAGTGATCAGGCTCCTTTCACTTTAATATTCCTGAGCTTACATTCTTTTGAATAATCCTTTTTAGTAATTTGGACAGTCATTAACATGCACCTATTAGCAACAAAAGAAGGATTGTTTTCACTATACTATTGACTTTATTAATCGTTTTAGCCAAGTTAAATACAAACCTATAGGTTATATTTTTCAGCTATTGAGAATACTAAAGTTAAAAGAATAACCAGTGCAGAATTGAAGCAACCTTGCAAAAAGTTCAACATTCATGTTAATAAATAAAGTATAAAAGAATTATAAACACACAACACATGATGAATTGAATGTGCAGATGTTATTAATGAATATGATATAGTTGGGATCACAGAGACATGGCTCCAGGGTGACCAAGGATGGGAGCTCAACATCCAGGGATATTCAATATTCAGGACGGATAGACAGGAAAGAAAAGGAGGTGGGGTAGCATTGCTGGTTAGAGAGGAGATTAACGCAATAGAAAGGAAGGACATTAGCCTGGAGGATGTGGAATCGATATGGGTAGAGCTGCATAACACTAAGGGGCAGAAAAAGCTGGTGGGAGTTGTGTACAGGCCACCTAACAGTAGTAGTGAGGTCGGGGATGGCATTAAACAGGAAATTAGAAATGCGTGCAAAAAAGGAACAGTAGTTATAATGGGTGACTTCAATCTACATATAGATTGGGTGAACCAAATTGGTAAGGGTGCTGAGAAAGAGGATTTCTTGGAATGTATGCGGGATGGTTTTCTGAACCAACATGTCGAGGAACCAACTAGAGAGCAGGCCATTCTAGATTGGGTATTGAGCAATGAGGAAGGGTTAGTTAGCAATCTTGTTGTACGAGGCCCCTTGGGTAAGAGTGACCATAATATGGTGGAATTCTTCATTAAGATGGAGAGTGACATAGTTAATTCAGAAATAAAGGTTCTGAACTTAAAGGAGGGTAACTTTGAAGGTATGAGATGTGAATTAGCTAAGATAGACTGGCAAATGATACTTAAAGGGCTGACGGTAGATATGCAATGGCAAGCATTTAAAGATCGCATGGATGAACTACAACAATTGTTCATCCCAGTTTGGCAAAAGAATAAACCAGGGAAGGTAGTGCACCCATGGCTGACAAGGGAACTTAGGGATAGTATCAAGTCCAAAGAAGAAACATATAAATTAGCAAAAAAAAAGCGGCACCCCTGAGTACTGGGAGAAATTCAGAGACCAGCAGAGGAGGACAAAGGGCTTAATTAGGAAAGGGAATAAAGCTTATGAGAGAAAGCTGGCAGGGAACATAAAAACTGACTGTAAAAGCTTTTATAGATATGTGAAAAGAAAAAGATTGGTCAAGACAAATGTAGGTCCCTTACAGTCAGAAACAGGTGAATTGATCATAGGGAACAAGGACTCGGCAGACCAATTGGATAACTACTTTGGTTCTGTCTTCACTAAGGAGGACATAAATAATCTTCCGGAAATAGTAGGGGACCGAGGGTCTAGTGAGATGGAGGAACTGAGGGAAATACATGTTAGTAGGGAAGTGGTGTTAGGTAAATTGAAGGGATTAAAGGTAGATAAATCCCCAGGGCCAGATGGTCTGTATCCCAGAGTGCTTAAGGAAGTAGCCCAAGAAATAGTGGATGCATTAGTGAAAATTTTTCAAAAATCCTTAGATTCTGGATTAGTTCCTGAGGATTGGAGGGTGGCTTAATGTAACCCCACTTTTTAAAAAAGGAGGGAGAGAAAAACCGGGGAATTATAGACCGGTTAGTCTGACATCGGTGGTGGGGAAAATGCTAGAGTCGGTTATCAAAGATATGGTAACAGCACACTTAGAAAGAGGTGAAATCATCAGACAAAGTCAGCATGGATTTGTGAAAGGAAAATCATGTCTGACGAATCTTTTAGAATTTTTTGAAGATATAACTAGTAGAGTGGGTATGGGAGAGCCAGTGGATGTGGTATATTTAGATTTTCAAAAGGCTTTTGACAAAGTCCCACACAGGAGATTAGTGTGCAAACTTAAAGCACACGGTATTGGGGGTATGGTATTGATGTGTATAGAGAATTGGTTGGCAGACAGGAAGCAAGAATGGCAGGCAGTAACTAGTGGGGTACTGCAAGGCTCAGTGCTGGGACCCCAGTTGTTTACAATATATATTAATGATTTAGATGAGGGAATTAAATGCAGCATCTCCAAGTTTCCGGATGACACGAAGCTAGGCGGCGGTGTTAGCTGTGAGGAGGATGCTAAGAGGATGCAGGGTGACTTGGATAGGTTAGGTGAGTGGGCAAATTCATGGCAGATGCAATTTAATGTGGATAAATATGAGATTATCCACTTTGGTTGCAAGAACAGGAAAACAGGTTATTATCTGAACAGTGGCCGATTAGGAAAAGGGGAGGTGCAAAGAGACCTGGGTGTCATTGTACACCAGTCATTGAAGGTGGGCATGCAGGTACAGCAAGCGGTGAAAAAGGCAAATGGTATGTTGGCATTCATAGCCAAAGGATTTGAGTGCAGGAGCAGGGAGGTTCTACTGCAGTTGTACAAGGCCTTGGTGAGAACACACCTAGAGTATTGTGTGCAGTTTTGGTCCCCTAATCTGAGGAAAGACATTCTTGCCATAGAGAGAATGAGTACAAAGAAGGTTCACCAGATTGATTTCTAGGATGGCAGGACTTTCATATGAAGAAAGACTGGATCGACTAGGCTTATCCTCACTGGAATTTAGAAGATTGAGGGGGCATCTTATTGAAACATATAAAATTCAAAAGGGATTGGACAGGCTAGATGCAGGAAGATTGTTTCCGATGTTGGGGAAGTCCAGAACGGGGGGTCACAGTTTAAGGATAAAGGGGAAGCCTTTTAGGACCGAGATGAAGAAAAAATTCTTCACACACAGAGTGGTGAATCTGTGGAATTCTCTGCCACAGGAAACAGTTGAGGCCGGTTCATTGGCTATATTTAAGAGGAAGTTAGATATGGCCCTTGTAGCTAAAGGGATCAGGGGGTATGGAGAGAAAGCAGGTATAGGGTTCTGAGTTGGATGATCAGCCATGATCATACTGAATGGTGGTGCAGGCTCAAAGGGCCGAATGGCCTACTCCTGCACCTATTTTCTATGTTTCTATGTAAGTGATTAGCTTTGAGTCTATTTATGTATTCAAGGATGGATTAAATCTTCACCTTGCTGCCAGAGTATAAAATTAGTGTGGTTTGACAGCCCGGTCCAGAAATCTTATGAATTTTGTCTCCCCTGATCTGACTGAAACCACAGTTCCTTGAATCAATAGTTGAAATGGACCTCGATAACAATTTTCTCAAAAGCCAGGATTTTCATCAGCATAAATACATGGTAGGATATTATATGGCTCAAGATTTTAGCATAAATGAGGTCAGGAAACCCCAAAATTCTGTCAAATATAAGCTTTACAATGTTATAAAGTCCTCAAATTTAACAAAATTAGGGTTAATCAGTAACAATGGTTTCTAAAACAAATACACATGGACTGATTTTTATAATTTTGTTATATCTTGAGAACTTGGTAACTAAACCTTGGAAGAAAATCAAGCCTTTGTCATTTCAAAATGCAGTGAAGTTGTGAATGAATTATTAGCTATCACTGCAGAACTTCAGATAAGCAAGGACTTTTGCTGATAAATTCTTAAATACTGCTGAAATATTTGTGTTCTGTACTGTTCTGAAAAATTAACAAAAGCCCAGTAAGTCAAACAGAAGAATTTATACTCTCACAAACTTGGAGGCCTTGGGGTCTTCCCTGAAGTTTAGGCTTCTCGTGTCCAGCTGGGCTTCAAGGTAAAACATTCATCTGAACAGTTAGCATAGAAATGAATGGATGACAGGTTTGGAAAACCAGAATACGGATGATGTTTTAATTGTAACTTCATTATATCAATAACTGGAGCAATCTGCAAAAAGCATTTAATTTCAGAAGCTGTACAATATACAAGTCATCTTTATTAATGTTACAGCAGTGAGAAAATACATCCTGCAATTACAGGATATACCAACATTCATTGTATTAATTTAATTGCAACTGCTGTACACTTTGACTTGCTTAAGATATGAACTGTCTTCCATCACACATATACTGAGGTCTGAAAACATTCCTCAAGAAACAAATCCAAACTCAATTAAAAATTACAGCACGTGCAAGCATGCTATTTTTTTTCTAAATTCAATGAGTTTTCTATTAAAATAAATATTTACTGTTATAGTACAAGGAAATACCATATATTTAAGATTAGGTACCAAACATCCATGAGAATGAATGAACATTTTTAATTTGTACATTGTTTTAATTAGATTGTAACTAATTCCAGGAATTCAAGCAACTCAGTTGATGGTACCTACATTGGAGCCCAAATGTTTCCCCAACACCTCCCCCACCATATTAAGTGAAATGATTGGCAAGTCCAGTATGTTCAGAATTTTCTGCTAATTTGAAATATACAACCATATACATGTGCCTACACATTGCTTACATAGAGGATTTAAGAGCTACTATAATGACTAAATTCTAAACTGCAGGAACTTTGTCACCAACTATACTACCGATGGAAGAATATTACCACAGAACGAGAGAATAAGAATGATAATAATATTTAATTCCAACTGTAAAACGTACCTAGGTGCACATACTTGGAGCCTACTGGGGCCATTTTGATTCTAGTCAAAGAGACTTGCAAAAAGCATAGGGAGTGCCTAATGGTTAGCCAACCATAACCAAGGGGTTAAAAACTGATACATTCTTAGGAAGTACCTGAAATTTGATACTTTAACAATCTCTACGGAATAAATATTTGCTCCTCCTAATCTGCCAGCTACTGTCTCACAAGATTTCCTTTGATGCATTATTATTTATTTATGCTGAATCTACATTTTTTCCTTCAGTAACATTAACTTTAAATTAACTTTCAGTAACTTTAAATCATCCTACTCTTTCTGATGTTAATATTTTGTTCAGTAGACATCAGTATTTTAGTTTACCATCATTTATTCCATCTGGGATTGTCATGGTTGCACCAGAGCCAGGTACTTTTGTTGTCCCCAATAGTTCATAATTGGCTTAGAATAATTTTAAAAATATTTCAAATAACATGTTAAGTTTTCTATTGGAACCCCTTTTAAAAATTACATATGAACAAAGGAAGTCTATATTAAAAATGTCATCCAAAACGAGGTACAAAACATGTAAAATAAGCAATCCACCAACAAAACATTGCAGAAAAGAGGGAGCAGCTTGAAAGTCTATCAAAGAGAAGCATTCACTTAAAAGGCAGCAAATTGCAACAGGTCAAAGTAGCATTTAGACTTTTGCATTAAAATGGCTGTTTAAAAACAAAGGTAACATTTTCAACAAAATAACTCTTGTGTCCTCAATAGCAGGATCAGTAATGGTGGCGCACAAAGTAAATCTTTAATCCCGAACAGTGCAAACATGAAATTATTCCTTGGGGGTAAAGAGTTTCCTATGTTCTGAACTATAAAGTTTGAATATGTCTGTTAAAAGGGTGCAATGAGAGGGATTACTGCATAACCCGTTCTCAGAAAATGGTGTGTTACACTTGTATATTTGTCAGAAATATAATAAAATTGTTTGATTTTTTTTTTATTGCTGTATTTCAAGATTTTCAGCTTACTTCATTACAAAAGTTAGAAAATGTGCTTCTATATTAAAACAGGAAGGAAAACTCCACCCACATTAAGTTTTTTTTGTGCTTGAACTGTTAGAATGCACCTCTCGTGTTCTGAAACTAGCCATTTTCGCATACTTTACAATGTCTTGAGAAAATTTCCTTATAGCTCTGTCACATAGGAATGTGCAAATATATGCAATACTGATCAAGATGAATCATACTTTCTAAATATGTACCCATATCATTTTGAAACTCAAACCAAAAGATCCTTTCAAAATAAGTTAAAACACAATAATACTTTGGAGATGAAACCTCATCCCCCTCAAAAATGAGGAGTTTTTGATTTCAGTCTGTAAGGGAAGTAACTGATCTTCTGTGGAACTACAAGAAGAGCAGAGTGAGAAGACATGTTCTTCCCCATGCGAGAAAATAGACAAGATGGAGAGATCAGAAGTGCAAAAGGCAAAAACTGGAGAAATGGGAACAGGCAAGTAATCTTCAGAGTTTTGAATTTTTCCTTGTATGAACAAAGGGCATCTTGATAAAGAGAAAAAAAATACTGTACTTCAAAAGTGTGAGCTCATTTTATTTTCTGACCTCATTGAACTGTTAAATCACCTACTACATTAATATTTCACATTGTATCATCTCATTGTACGTTAGATTTAAATTAAAATTAGCGCTAAGCTTTATTTACTTACTCACAATGTGATATGGTATACACTATAAATACTTGAATTACTTTTTTCAATAATTGATTGCCAATTATTAGACAATAATACTGCTAAGAAAATCATAATGGGGAACTTTCAGACTATTTAGCATTGCTCGTTTTACCAAGAATACCTTTGGAAGTTTTTTTTTACTAATGCACTAATAATACATTTTATCAGATCTGGCAGATTTCATCTGTAAAGATTGGGTAAATGAAATTGGACTGAACAATTAGAAAGCTTTTGTGTATAGCATTCACTTGTTTAAGAGTGTTTTAAGAGTACTCTATTTCTCCAAGTAATTTATAATTAGCACAATGCATGTAACCTAATTAGAGCAAATAAAAGTAATACTTAGGTTTACCCACATTGCTGTCTCCCATTCAACACACACCATTGCCTTAGGTTTCTTGATTCTTAAAAAAAAATCACATCTTAAGATCACTCACATAACACTTTAGGCTTCTGCATACAAAGATAACACACAGTGGCACAGCATTACAGAGCAGTTACTGGGAATAAATAGCACAAGTCTATTAAGTATTATTGCCAAATGGCTGAAACCCAACACCAGTGAGGATTGCTACATGCTTTTTCTATATAAGAGTGTGCTAAATTAATCTCACGGTCATCCTGAGATTGCACCTAATTGGACTGGCTACTATCTACTACGATCCTGGTGTAAAGTCTTTAACTTCTTCTCTGAAGACCTAGGGTTCAGAACACAAATACAGGCTGATACTCCTGCAATCAATTTTGGGAGATCAGTGCCGCGGAACCACTTATTCTCAATTCTGTTATATATCTGTACAGATTTTGAAAACACTGTATTCTCCCAGCTGTAACCACCAAGAATATAGATTTTTCCACTCATAACTGCCACACCTGACTCACTGTTGGCCTCCAGAAGTGAGGAAACTCGGGTCCACTGGTTACATTGTGGACTGTAACATTCTACACTTAAAATATCAAATCGTTCCATTGACTCGATGTGATCATCACTACCGCCTATCGCATAGATATGATCATGTAGTGTGCACATGCTGTGCCATCCTCGGGCAGTTATCATTGGTCTTTTCTCTTCCCAGACATCAGTTCGATAATCATAGCAAAGAAGATTCTTTCTGTAGGGCCCAATTTGGTAATCGTGGCCACCTGAAATGTACACAAATTCCTTGTATATTGAACCAGCATGGCCGTAAGTAAACCTGTGAAAGAGACAGATGGATCATGGTAAAATAGCTGTACTTAAGGTAGAAATGGTTCAACCAATACAGTAAATCACAGTAATAAAGTGCAAAGTTCAAAGTAAATTATCAAAATACATATATGTCACCATATATAACCTTGAGATTCATTTTCATGTGAGCATGCTCAACAAATCCATAATAGTATAATAACTTTATAGAATCAATGAAATACCACACCAATGAACAATACAAACTGTGCAAATACATAAAGGAAAGAAAATCAATAATAAATAAATAAGCAATACACATCATGAACATGAAGTGAAGAGTCCTTGAAGGTGAGTCCATAGGTTGTGGGAACATTTCAATGATGGGGCAAGTGAAGTTATCCCCTTTGGTTCTATTTGCATGAATCATTTAGAGTCAATACAGTATTAATATAGGCCCTACAGCCCAACTAGTTCATGCTGACCATGGTGTCCCCCCAGTTAGTCACGAATTTCCTGTGTTTCGCTTATATTCCTCCAAGCTCCTCCCCTTCACAAACCAATCTGTCTTTCTTAATTGATACTATAGTGCCTGCTTTAACCACTTCCGCTGGCCTCGCTGATGGAAAAAGTTGCCCCTTGGGTTCCTTTTAAATATTTCCATTCTCACCCTAAATATATGTCCCCTAGTTTTGTATGCACCTACTCTGGTGAAAAGATTTACCTAATCTGTGCTTCAATTTTAAGCATTTCTGTAAGGTTGCCCTTCATTCTCTGTGTTTCTTTGTTCCAAGGTATGAACATCTAGCCTGGCCAACCTCCCCCTTTCATTGAAGGCCCTCTAGTCCTGGCAGCCTCCAGTTTAACCATGTCAGGAACAAAAGTGTACACATTACTCCAAGTGTGGCCTCACCAATTATTTTATAACTGCCAACATAATGTCTCAACTCCTATAAATGCCATAACTGAAGGCCAATGTGCTTAAATTCCCTTTTCATGCTCCTTTCAACAAACCATGAACTTGTATTCCCAAGTCTCTTTGTTCCATTATATTCTCTAGTGTCCTACCATTTACTATATGGTTCAAATCCTACACCAGTTTCTTTCCAAGATGCATCTATTGAAATCCATTGACCTCTCCTTGACCCACTTCCCTAACTGCTCAAGATCCTCCTGTAACCTACAATAACAATATCAACTATCAACAAACTTACTGATCAAGCATTGTTCATTCGCATCCAAATTCTTAATACTGACCCCTGTACACTGGCCTTCATTCTGAGAAAGAACCTTCAACCATCATAGTCTCCTACACTAGATTACTATTCCTTTTTTTTGCACTAATTATTGATAGTAATTAATTAAGCCTGCACTGTATTGCTGCCACAAAACAACATATTTCATGACTTACATCAGTAACAATAAACTTGATTCTGACCCTGTTGAAAGCCTTGCTAAAGCCCCAAAAGACAACATCCATGGCCCTATCCTCATCTATGTTTTGGGTACCTCTGCAAATCAACTCTCAAAGGTTCATCAAGCACGACTTCCCACGCACAAAGTCATGCTGATCCCTTCTCATCAATCTCTATCTTATTTATGTTGTATCTTTCATCTAATAACACACTTGTTAAATATAGATTTTTAAAAACCGCTTTTAGGTTGCACTATAAAAAACTGGAATGTTTGAAGGATCCTTAGACACATTTTTCATTAGAGAATATGTGTGGAAGGCCCATTTGAGACTAGATAAGATAACAAAGGAAAGGAACACAAGATTAATATATTAAAAAATGGGATAAGTAATAATGTCCAATTTATTAAACTATTTATTGAAGAATTTAAAAGTAAAAATTTTACAAAACATGGATAAGATTCAAGCTGAACTACAGTGAAGAAATGGGTACATTCTCAAGTTAATAGGTTAATTTGAGAGAAACGCAGATAAAAACTGCACAAGCTGTACAAGAAAGACAATAAATTGTATGTATGTTAAATAAATGACATACAATAAGATTTTTATCAACATCAAACAGGGGCCAATATGTCATCGATCACACAATGGTGTATCTGTTACTCAGGAAAAATTTTACTGAATGCTATGCACTCCAGCAGAAAGTTGGTGCAGCAATTAGATCTAATTATTTAAAAAAAATTAATAGCATATTTAGATTCTTCTCAAACACTAATCCTCAGTTTAAGTTTTGTCAGCAAGCCTAGAACTCACTAATACTTACACCTATATCTTTGGACAATGGGAAGAGAGTGGAGCACCTAGAAGAAACCCATGCAATCACTGGGAGAATATGCAAGCTCCTGAGAAACACTGGTGGAATCAAACCTTGGCCACAACCACTGTAAAACAATAAACCAGTCTCTACACTACTGTGCTATCTGTGAATTACAGAGGCATGAGAAAGGAGCTTGCCTAGGTGGATTGGAGGCAGTTACTGGTGGAGATGATGGCAGAGTAAAGATGGCTCAAGTTCCTAGGAATAGTTCACAAGGCGCAGGATAAATATGTCCCACAGAGGAATAAGTTCTCGAATGGCCTGGGTAGGCAATCATAGCTGACAAAGGAAGTTAAGGACTGCATAAAAGTCACGGAAAGGGTGTATAAAGTAGCAAAGCTGAGTGGGAGGTTGGATGATTGAGAAGTTTTTAGAATACAACAAAAGGCAACTAAAAAAAGCTATAAGAAGGGAAAGAATGAAATATGAGGGAAGAGTAGCCAATAATATAAAGCAGGATACCACAAGTTTTTTTTCAGTTATATAAAGAGTAAAAGGCAGGTGAGGGTTGACATTGGACCACTCGAAAAAGATGCTGGTGAGGTAGTAACGGGGAACAAAGAAATGGCAGATGGAGCCCATGAGTACTTAACATCTGTATTCACTGAGGAAGATATTAGCAGTGTGGCAGAGGTCCAGGAGTGAGTGCCATTTCTATTACAAAAGAAAAAGTTCAAGGCAAACTCAAAGGTCTTAAGGTGGATAAGTCACCTGGGCCAAATGGACTACATCCCAGAATCCTGAGACAGGTTGCTGAAGAGATAACGGACACATTGGTCATGATCTTTCAAGGATCACTTGATTCTGGCACTGTCCCCGAGGACTGGAAGATTGCAAATGTCACTCCACTCTTTAAGAAGGGAGGAAAGCCAAAGGAAGGAAATAATAGGCAATATGAGTGAATATGCAGATGCTGGAAATAAATAAAAACACAAAATGCTGACAGAACTCAGCAGGCCAGACAGCATCTATGGGAGGAGGTAGTGACAACATTTCGAGCCAAAACTCTTCATCAGGAGGGACTACTCCTGATGAAGGGTTTCGGCCCAAAATGTTGTCACTACCTCCTCCCATAGATGCTGTCTGGCCTGCTGAGTTCTGCCATCATTTTGTGTTTTTATTAAAGGAAATTATAGGACAGTTGGCCTAACCTCAGTGGTTGGGAAAGTGTTGGGAGTCTATTACTAAGGTTGAGATTTCGATGTACTTGGAGACTAATGATAAAATAAGTCAAAGTCAGTATGATTTCTGTAAAGGGAAACCTTGCCTGACAAATCTGTTAAGAATGCTTCGAGGAAGTAACAAGCAGGGTGGACAAAGGAGAGGCAGTAGGTGTCATTTACTTTCAGAAGACCTTTGATAAGGCACCACACATGAGGCTGCTTAACAAGATATAATCCTATGATGTTACAGGAAAGATACTGGCACAGATAGCAGAATGGCTGACAGGCAGGAAGCAGCGAGTGGGAACAAAAAAGGGGCCTGTTCTGATTGGTTGCTGGTGACTGATGGTGTTTCTCAGGGGTCAGTATTGGGATTGCTGCTTTTCACATTGTTTGACAATGATTTAGAATATGGAATTGATAGCATTGTGGCAAAGTTTGTAGATGATACGAAGGTAGGTGGGGGGTAGATAGTGCTGAGGAAGCAATGTGATTGCAGCAAGACAAGACAAATTAGAACAATAGGCAAAAAGTGGCAGATGGAATAGAGTGTAGGGAAATGTATGAAATTGTATTTTGGTAAAAGGAGCAATAGTGCAGACTATTATCTAAATGGGAAGAAGGTTCAAACATTAGAGGTGCAGAGGCACTTCAGAACATTGCAAAAACAAACATCACAGATTTAAAGTATTATAAATGATATCTGTTTCAAAATAAATGCAGTTGATCAATAGAAAGTACATTCAGGTTGAGCACCCCTCATCTGAAATTCCAAAATCCAATAATTAATTGAGTATTGGCATGATGTCACAAACAGAAAATTCCACAAAGCGCTCTGACGGTTCCCAGGCAATGCGCAGGATTCTGCACACCAGACTATTCTGAGAAATCAGCATGCAAATGTAATGAGCAGAAGTTAATGAAAAATAGAAAAAAAAACACTACATAAAACAAAAAAAATGAAGATCTCAATCATGTATTCAAAGAATGGATTTGTCAACATTGGAATAAACATATGCCAGTTAAAGGTATGCTGATCATAAAATACTAAAGGATCTATCATGACAAACTGAAAATTAAAGATAATTGTGAACATTCAGCAGGCTGGTTGCAGAACTTGAAGAAAAGCCACAGATTTATATTGTCAACGAATTGTAGTGATAAAGTGTCTGCTGATCACAAAGTTCATGAGTTTGTCAAGGTCATCACTGATGAAAATCTAACAGACTGAAGAGCTGCATCAGTATGTATGTGATGAATAAGTGTAAGACAAGGACTGCTTACTGGTCGTACATAAATTCAGAGTTGGGACTGATGGCAATGCCAAACAACCACCAACTATCCACCTGATCAGCTAAGAGAGTGATAAATTACCTTTCTGGTGGTTCAATATGCACATTCTTGTTGCATGCAAAGAATTATATAAAACTGCCCCTTCAGGCTTTCTGTACTGTATTTCTGCATGTATAATGTAAATGGGGTTTGTGTTTATACTTGTATACCACTCCCAAGGTATTACAGATGCAAATATTCCAACATCCTAAAAAACCTGAAACACTTCCAAGCATTTTGGATGAGGGGTGCTCAACCTGTATTAAATATACAAATATTAATACAATACCTTGGTAGTCCAGCAACATAAGACCATGAATCCTTAACGGGGTCATAAATTTCAACAGAGGATAAAGCACCATTCTCATTTCTGCCTCCAACCGCTATCAGAAAGTCAGAGAAGGCATCCAAGTAAAAATCTACTCGTCTCTGGTTCATGGGAGCAACCTGAAAGGCAAACCTAGAGCATCTAAGAACCACATGTGAAATACACTTATTTCTAATAATTTTAAAAGTAGGTTATTAAAAATTCGAATGCTATTCTTTGTTTGGTGTAGTTAGAAATATTCTTGCTTTTGAGTCACCAGGTGGTTGTGTTTTTCTTAAAAAAAAGTTCCACTTCAGAAATCTGAGCACGAAGTGCGACTTTGAGATTTTAGAACATTCTTGAGGAAAAAATCCACAGCATTTTTTCCAAAAGAGCAGCACTTTCCTTGGCATGTCAATCATTATCCTTCAATTAGGATCACGTTAAAAAACATATCACATTGCCATCCCTGGATTTCATTGCCACAGGAGGTTGGGGATGGCAAGTCATTGGGTGTATTTAAGACAGAGTTTAATAGGTGCTTGATAAGTCAGGGCACACATGATTACAGGGAAAAGGCAGGAGAATGGGGTTGAGAGGGAAATGGGAAATGAAATGACAGAGCAGACCTGATGAGCCGAGTGGCCTAATTTTACTCCTATGACTCAGTCTTATGGTCTACCTCTGTGTTCTATATTCTATGCATACACATGGAGTGTTCATCCTTATCATGTTCATTTTCTTATTAAAAAATCTTTAAGTATTTTTTAAATAGATCTTTCTTAATAAGTAGTCAGGATTGAGGATTAGCAGGGAAGTTTAGATAGAATTGCATAAAGTGCTATAATCTCCTTTACATTCATCTATGTAGAAAAAAAATCATATACAAACTAGAGAGACCTGTGAAAATCCACACAGCCTCTCCCTTTGCTATGTAGTTCTCAGATAGTTTCTTAGTGTTTCATATTCAATATTTTGCTAAGAAAGTAAATATAACTGCCTAGCTGACAATCAAGATGACAAGGTAACAGGATTAAGTTCTAAGGAAATATAAATAATTCATCAATAAATTCTTGTGCACCAAATACAAAATCTAAATTCCTTTCACAATGCCACATATACTCATACCAACCCCCTGAGTTTTCCTTTCCAGCTACAGAAACATCTATTAGAATTTTTCTGCTAAACTATGACCATACAGTGGCTAATGGGATAAGGCAGTACAATATTCAAACTGATCAAAGAAGAATATATTTCTTCTATTATTTTGTAAGAAATGTCATTATATTGATTTGGCCTTAAGAATTTGTTTAATTTTGAAATGCCATCATTGTTGGCCAACACAATACTGTGCAACCCCAACTGCCTTGGAGAAGTTGGAGGTGAGCCATGCACTTGGAACGACTGTAACATACATTGAAGGAACTCTCAGTGTAGACGAGTAGAGAACCTCAGGATTTAGTCCCAGAAATGTTACAGTAGTACATTTTCAAGTAAGTACAATTTGTGATTGTAATGTTTTTTCTTGTTCTTAGGGCTTGTTCTCTTGTTCTTTGATTCCTCATAGTAATTTTCATACAAATGGGATTACAGGCTGGAGAAGATTGTCACATATATCCTAGAGCAAGTAATGAGAAAACATTTACTTCTGAAAAGGGCTGCAGAAATATTTCTGTAACCCTGAAGTCTTTATGAATTTATACAGTTTGTAAAACATAATGTGACAAAATGGAACGTGTAATCCCAGAGTGTTTTGCAAGTATGTGATGTGTGTTTTATTTCAGGAAGTGTTTTAACAACAAAAAACAGGATTTAGCTGTTGCGGGGGGGGGTAAGAAGCCTCAAGACAAATGGGGCTCATTAAAGGCAACTCATTTAAGACAGATGCAGATAAGAAAGGAATGCAATTAAGGGATGGAACAACCTCAGATATATGAAGCTGATGAATTATCAGATTCCGTAAACATATATGATCTGTTTTGAGCTGTAAGATTGAAGCTACCGTAATAAATATGATTTTAATTTGATCCACTCCGAGTTTGTTATAGTCCATTACTATACATTTGGAAGACCTAGCTGAATGGTGCATGACAGGACGTTGACGAAACAGATATTTTATGATGATCCAATGAGCTTCATAATCACATTGATGCTACTTTTTTTAAGAGCCAGGGCTGTAAGGCACAGTAACAGGCCCTTTTGTCCCACTGTGCCTATGCTGACCATCAAGTACCTTAATACTGTATATTAATCCAAAATACCAACACCAAGAAATCTTGTATGCTTTTCAGATCCAAGTATTTATCCATATAATTTTATTTATATATAAACATTTTAAGCTCCTGCCTCTGTCACCTTCTCGGATTGCAACCATTCAGTGAAAATTTATTTCAGCAGATTCCCTCTAACGTTCTTACTCCTTGCCTTAAACATGCACCTTTGGATTTTAGATACCTCTGTTATGGAGTAAAGTTTATCAATATTCATGCTCTAGGATCCTCATAATCTACATTCATATTCATATTATTAATTTACGACAAACAAAAGTAGTTCCAGTACAGATCCCATTGGTTACAGCTTTCAATCACAAGATCAACACTTTACCAACATCCTCAGTCTCTTACAACCTAGTCAACTTTAGAACAAATTTACTAATTTGCCTAGAATTCCCTAGGCCTGTTGGATCAGCCTTCTTTACTGCATCTGGTGGTATGCAAAAGACTTACACTGCCTACAACCCCCCCCCCCCCCCCCCCCCCTGTCAACTGTAACAGCATTTAGCATTGGCAACATTAAGATGGCTGGTCCACCTCAACCTTCCTGTTATGTTTCGTAAATTTCAGTACATTAATAGATAATTAATCTTACTAATTTAAAACTGGTACCGAATACTGGAGGAACTACAACATCAATTAACTTCTCTGGCCAGAAAGAATGCTAATTATAAGGGAACAAATTGTAAGAGATTTAATTCCTCATTTTACATCTCTACTTCTCTTAGCTATTCCATTCCCTCACTCTCAAGTAACATCCAATTTGACTCTAACTTTCTACTTTTCTGATGTTCTTGGTCCTTACTCAATCAAATTTTTACTGATTCAGGAAATGTACCACTGATTCCATTATTCACAATGATCTTACGTAGCTCAATGCTCTTGCTGCCATAAAGTCACATTATCCTTTCAGCAACTAAACTGA
Source organism: Hypanus sabinus (assembly GCF_030144855.1). NCBI lineage: Eukaryota > Metazoa > Chordata > Chondrichthyes > Myliobatiformes > Dasyatidae > Hypanus > Hypanus sabinus. The sequence continues at coordinate 61,127,947 of NC_082722.1, read as the reverse complement.
GAGAAATGTTGTCACGTTGAAAAATGAAGTGAAGGACCAAAGAGGAAGGGTTTGCACATTCTGGTTTATTAACCAGAATGCTAGGTAGCCCAAAGGGCATTAGGAGTTAATTATAGAAACAGATGGCAATAATGGCAGGCATTAAAGGAGAATAGACAGTTGATATTTCAGGCCGAGCTTCGGTACTGGAAAAGTAGGAGCAGAAGTCAGAATAAGGTGGGGCAAGCTGGATGATGATAGGTGAGATGAAGTGAGGGTAATGGTAGTGGAAGGGAGAAACAGGGGAATGCTCGCTGGAAGTTAGATAAATTGATGCTTACACCATCAGGTTGTAGACTACCCTGATGGAATAAGAAATGTTGTGTCTCCAACTCCCATTTGGCCTCATCATGACAGTAGAGGAGGCCAAGGACAGACATGTTAGTGAGGAAAGAAGTCGAATTGAAATAGGTAGCCACAAGGAAATCCTGCCTTTAGTTACCCAGCCTGTTGAGTTACTTCAGCATTTTGTGTGCACTGCTTATCATTTGGCTGCATCCTGCTATTTCAAATTGGAGGTGACCTACAATATGACAAGATATTAATCAATGTTTATTTGAATCATTGTGGCGTCCTTTTGCTATTGATCATCCACGTATTTTATGAACTACAATTACTTTTAAGGAACCTATGAGAACAGAGCAAATGTTCCATTCAGTATTTGGCTGGTACACTAAGAAACTGAGTTTCTACCAAGTGGTTCCAAATTCTCGTGCTGAGTCCTAGAAAGCTCTTTTACAAACATCAATATGCAGCTGAGAAATTGATCTTCCATATTTAACTGATTTCTGCAAAGTGGGCAAACAAAGCCAAACATCCTTACAGTGGAAGAAACGGTAAAATAATTTACAGACTCTTGTCATTTCCAAAAATGTAGGCAATATGTTTGACATTGAGGACCTGGTATGGCTTTTGTGCTCGGAATAATGAAATGGCCTCATTGATCAGTTTTACTCACAAAAGCACATGTGAGAATATCAAAGGACACCTCATGTCTAATGGACAGTTTCTCAAGGAAAGTTGATGCTCAGGAAGATAAAGAGGGGAAGAACATTTTTCATTACACTTACAAACTACTTGTTTTTGTTGATTAATAAACAAAACTTGCCCCTTCTTGCCTACAATTTTAAGTGACACTTACTTGAACCCATTTAAAAGAACATGCTTTGATAGTTGTCTTTGGCAACATAATTCACAGAACTTAGTGCCCCAACATTGTATAAGACAACAATAGCAAGAAAATTTCCAAGACAATGAAATTTGCATGTATTGGTTCAGTTTTGATGCTCAAGGAGACATGATATCATATTATAGAAGATAAGAGATTTACCTTTAACCATTGGTTACACCTTGGATCATATCTATAAAGGACATTTGAGGCTGCATCACCTCCATTGTCACGAGAAGAGCTTCCGCCAGCCATAAAGATAAATCCTCCAAAGACAGTTACACAATGGTGGCTCCGTCTTGCAGGCAACATTGTTTCAGAAAACCATTGTCCTTTTTCTTCATCAAAGTAGCACATATCATCACTTAGCTCTTCTCTACGTTCAGACACTTCCCCACCAATAAACAGTAACCTTTCAACATCAGATCGGAGTGTAGACCGTCTGTTCTGGAGCACCGGCTGCTTTGTGATGTTATTGTGATAATGTATCGCTTCTTCCAAGAAGACATCACAGTTTGCTTCTTTGGGGAGTAGGGAACACACTGCCGGTTTAACTCTGTGCAATAGATCACTCTTAGGTATAAGTGGGAAGTGGATATTTTTAAGGACGAGGTGTGCATTCTGCATTCTGTCAGGATTCTGTGTTAGCCACTGCAGTGCAACCTGCAATAAATCATGTTCACATTCATGTTGGACATTGTTGCTCTCTAAATAGAGACAAAGTTTTTGCAGGGAGATGTTTTGCAAGAAGTCTGGTGTGAAAGAAAGAGTACCAAAATCATGTAGAATAAAACTATCAATGAAACAGTCCAAGCGCTCCAGGTCATAAATTGAGGCTAGTTCTTGAAGATAGAGGTAATTTTCTTCACTAACCTCATTTTCAAGGTACTCACAGCAAAAATCCACCACTTTCCAAATTTGTAGAAGATGTGCAGTTTCCAGAACATAGTCAATATTACCACCATCTAATGGGAGTTCGCTACTATAGAGAAAGTCAATCACAGCTTTCAAACCAATGTAGGAGGCTCCAACCAACTCAACTTCTTTTTGATAAGCTTCCCTCATTCCAATTGTAAACATAGAATTAAAATAATCACTGTAGACAGCCAGGAGACTCCTGTGGGCTGACACCTTTTGTTCATCTGCCACAAGCACGATATCACAGAACAATCCCCTTTGTCTCTGTTCATTTAGCCCCTGGAGAACGGCATTAGAATGATCTGCCCATCTGTACACCTGAAAAGAAAATATTCTCCAAGATTACTGCATTTATCTTGTATTTCACGCCTGCTTAAAATGCATAAACAAAATTTTGCATCTACATTATGGAAAATAAACATATTATTTAGATGCTTGTGCAATTAACTTCACTATTTTCAGTTTTTTTGTTTGTACATGGGCTACAGTATATGATCAAAAAGGAACCTTAATACTATCTCAATGACTTGCAAGAGACTGATTTAAGTTGTACTGACAATCTAATATCAGCAAGGCAAATTATAGCAATTAGTTTGATAGTTTCAGTGGAAATATTTCAGTTCATTGCAGTGGTTAGTAATCACTGTCAAATGTTTTATTTTCTTGATCAAATTATCTCCCACATTTCTTTTATAAGTCATAGTGCCAAAAGAAACAATTCTTTTGACAAAGTAGTTTGCAAAGTAGCCTATGGCCAAAAGTCATTCTGAACCAAGTGATTTAAATCAGCTGTGCTATCCAAGTACTGACAATCAATTGGTTTCAGTTATTCAGCTGGATGCTGGTATCTTTTTAATTAAACGCAGCACAATTTCAGGATTCATTGCAATACAGTACTCTAGCTGCAGCAACCAGGGAACTACATATTGTGGCAATTATGCAACGGGATTAACAAATCAGCAGTCAAAACAAAATACCAGGTTTCATTCAGTTACAATTAATTACATTATGACATTTCACAGCCATTTCAAGCTATGAAGCAGGCATTATATTGCTTCAAAGTAATTAAACATAACAGATGGTTTAAAAATCATACTTAACTAATCAAAAATTTTACACCAACATTGAAAAAAAGCAAAACACAAAAATAAAAACATAACACTGAAATTAAGATAAGAATCTAATTAAACCATAGGAACATGGACAGCCAACAGCACAATACAGGTCCTTTGGCCCAAAGCTGTGCCGAACATGTCCTTGCCTTAGAAATTACCTAGGGATATCCATAGTCCTCTATTTTTCTAAGCTCCATGTACCTATCCAAGAGTCTCTTAAAAGACCCTATCGTCTCTACCTCCACCACTGTTGCCGGCAGCCCATTCCACGCACTCACCACTCTCTGTGTAAAAAAAAACACATACCCCAGACATCTCCTCTGTACCTACTTCCAAGCACGTCATATCTGTGCCCTCTCGTGTTAGCCATTTCAGCCCTGGGAAAAAGCCTCTGACTATTCATACAATCTATGTCTCTCACCAATTAAGTGGTTGAACATTGTTAAAACCATGACAAAACTCAGGATTTTAAACATTGGAACTGGATTAGTGCCCTATAAATTCCTTTCCACATATTTATTAAGTATTTTTACAAATAGATTTTTTTTGTATTAATTGACATGGCAGTTGCTTCCTGCCCTCTCCCCTTTTCTCAAACATGATTCCCTTCTCCCTGCCCCCTTTCCCACTCTCAGTCTACAAAAGAGACCCATATCAGATTCAGGTTTATCATACTCATATATGTCATGAAATTTGTGGGTTCTTTTGTGACAGGACCAGAGAGACATTCTATAATGACCAATAAACCATTTGTTTGGAATCAAATGACCTTGCCTAGTGTCTTGGGGCTGGGTGTGTCTGCACCTGTACCACCTCCCCCCAACCCCGGCACTGCTTCTCTACACCCTGTCCCACACCCATCTCGCAGCACTCCACCAACATGCTTCCCAACATCCTTTGTTCCTGCCATGTTTACAAACTCGCTCTCCACTCCACGTTGACAAGTGCAGTACTGTACAAAAGTCTTGGGCACCTTAACTATATACGTGGGCCTAAAACTTTTGCACTGTACTGTATGTCCAGCTTTGTCTTTCTTTTTGAATACTAGACATATTTTCCTCACTTACTATCAAAATAGGACGCCTTAACTTATGTAAATGAAAGCCTGAAATATGAATACCCACCTAGTTATACTATAGTTCTTAAGGTGCTTCATTATCTAACCTGTTTCAGACCCACAAGCAATGGATCAGAAAAAAAACTTCCCAAATTAAACCTTGTGAAAGATCATTTTTAATGACAAACACGAAATATAATTTAGCTTTATTAATTTCATAAATATTTTAAAAATTAAGTTGGGAAATTTGAAGTGTCCTTGCATCTTCACTGTCATTTTGATTATTGTATCCTTGAAGCAACCTTTGTTTAAACAGCATATTAGTGTTGCTTACAATCTTTGTTTAGATCTGTTTATTTGGTTTAAGTAGCTACTAGAAATAACCAATTGCCAGGCCAATAGTTAAGTCAATCAAGGGTCTTTGCAAAACTAGAAGAATTGAATTTTTATGTAACATAGCTATGGCTCTTTACAAGAGAAATGTTTTCATATAAGCACTATGATTTTTGTATAAGCAACACTGTGCCAGGCAGATTGTGCAGGTAATTTGTTCTCCGTAAAGTCAAAAATTATACTTTATTCTAGTTTGGCCTTAAACCAAGAAAAGGAATGTAATTACAAATAGCACTGAAATTAATTGGTTCAGTTCTTTATATCGTGTTTAGTCACACATAATTATGAAAATTACTACAGATAATAATTGCTTCAAAACGCTTGCAGTTATTTTGAAATGGTTATCAATCAGGAAAACACTACTCTAGCAAGCAGCTATTTTTAATTTTTGCTCATCTCTCATTTCTGAGGTGTAACCCAAGAATTGTAGCCAGAACGTTGGCTGTCGTTGGTTAGGGACAGCAGGAGTTACAGCATATAAACAGATATTAAAAGTTTTTTAAAAATTTCGATGCAATACCGTAACAGGCCCTTCCGGTTTACGAGCCTGTGCCAGCCACTTACACAGTACCCATATGGGCAATAAACTTATTGACCCGTACATCTTTAGAATGTGAGAGGAAGCTGGAGCACCGGCAGAAATCCATGTGATCATAGGGCAACATATAAACTCCTTACAGACAACAGAGGAACAGAACCCAAGTTGCCAGCGCTGTAATAACATTACACCAACCACTACACTACCATGCCACCCCAAAAAGTTTACCAGCCATCAATCTGAAGCAGCTCATTCCAAATTACTTTGCAAAAAGTCATGTTCCAGTTCAGGGAGAATGGGCTTTACTGTTAAAGTGAAGAAGGAAATACAAATTCAAATACATCCAAACCGTAAGCAGCACTCAAGCTAGTTTAGCTGATCATTAGATTCCTATTAATAACCATCTTTCATTTTAGTTTCAAAATGAGGCATACTTGATACATGCCAAGCCAAATATACAGAATGTGAAGTTGTGCCATTGCTTTTAGTTACTGCTGACATTTATTAACAATGCAAATCACTCAGTGAAGAATTCATGAAAATAAAGAACTATAGTATAACTAGGTGGGTATCTAGAATAATAAATTACTGACTTGTATCAGTTTTCCCCTTTATTCAAACTTGAAAATATGTTTTCTCATTCCTGTAACTACTATTCAGTATTCTGGATATTAATGTATCATGGTCAGCAAAGGAAGTGTTTTTGTTTGGTTTAACTACTACCATGCAGTCTATGAACAGCTATTTTAATAGGATTACTCTGAGGGGAAAATAAATATTTTAATTGTTTTTTTCAAATAACTACGTGGAAAGTGCTACTACATGGCTTGGTATTATACCATAACCCTGAAGCCAATAATTAGCACCCTGTCATCCATGTGAAAAACACTAACTTCTATGTGACTATGACCATGAATTAATGCTCCAGTACAAAAACTTCAGTAAGAGGAAAAGCTACATAACTGGACCAGTAATGGTTTGAATATAAATGTGGAAGGAATTATTTAAAAATTGGAGAAAATACAAACATTGGTGGCATTGTTGAAAGTAAGGATAACATGAGGCTACAGAACAATCCTGATCAGCTGGCAAATTGTCAAAAGTAACACATTTTGGGAGATCCAATGAGGAAGTATTAAGGAACAGAAGGACCTTTAAATGCAGGTGGCAGACTGGTAGAGAACACGGTAAAGGCAGCCTCCAGCTGCCTTAATAGAACATCAGTGAAGTCCTCCTTCTTCAAAGGACAGGGTTTCCTCTCTTCTATTTGATCATTCCCTTCCTCCTTTCTTGATAATACCCTCTCCCGCATTTCCTCCATTTCCCAGATATTCACCCTCAGCGCATCTTCCCACCACCTTAATAGGGAGAGTTCCTCTTGTCTTCACCTACTACCCCATGAGCCTCTGCACATCATTCTCCACAACTTCCACCATCTTCAACGGGATCCTACTACCAAACACATCTTTACCTTCCCCATCCCCAATTCTCTGCTTTCCACAGGGATCGCTCCCTTGTCCATTCATCCCTCCTATTAATCTCCCTCCTGGTACTTATCCCTGCAGGTGGAAGTGCTACACCAGCTTATTCACCTACTCCCTCACCTTCTTTCAGGGCCCCAAACAGTTTTTCTAAGAGAGGCAGCACTTCAGCTGCGAATCTATTGGGTTGCTTACTTTTTCTGGTGCTCGCACAGTGGCCTCCTTTACATTGGTGACAGCAGCTATAGGTCGGGGGAAATCACTTTGTCAAGTACCTTCACTTGATCTGCAGGATTTTCCATGGCTAACCATTTTAATTCCATTCCAACATGTTGGTCCAGGAAAACTACTGCCACAATGAAGCCATTCTCAGGTTGGAGGAGCAATAGCTCATATTGTTTGAATAGCCTCCAACCTCTTGGCAACCTCTAATTTCTGATATTTTTCCCCCTCCACCCCTTTTGTTCCATTCCCCACTCTGGCTCCCCTCTTAACTCTTTCTTCTCCTCACCCATCTATCAGCCCCCCACCCTGTGCCATTCCTCCTTCACTTTCTCTCTTGATTCACTCTCCTCTCCTATCAGATTCCTTCTTCTTCGGCTCTTTACCTTTTCCACCTATCATCCCCCGGCTTTTTACTTCATCTCACCTCCCCCCTATCACCTTTTTGCTTGTACTCCTTCACCTACCCCCCCCCCCCCCCCACCACCATCTTGATCTGGCTTCTCCTCCTTCCTTTCCAGTCCTGATGTAGGATCTTAGCCAGAAACATCAACTATTTTCTGAAGTTGCCTGACCTGCTGAGTTCTTCCAGCATTTTGTGTATGTTATTATGTAATACATTAGCCAGAATTGGAATGCAAAAGTATAGAAGTCATAGAACAACTTGGGGGGAAAAGAACTTCAGGTTAGGCCACAGTGGGAGTTTTGAAGATAAAATAAAATTTGCCCCAGTGTCATTTAGAGATTGCCGGTATGCTATGTTGGCCTTAGAATGTGTGGTGACACTTGCAGCATTTCAGATAGTAGAGAGTGAACAGCCAAGAATTTATGAAAATGGAAGGTGGGAAGCAGTCCAGAATGAAAATTGATATTTGTAATGGAGGTGAAATAAACAATGTATGCTACTATGCAAATTGAATGGAAGCTCACTTCAGGGTTTAATATGACACCAATGTTTCAGTAAAGTTCACCCTTACAATATGAAGAGAAGAAATGGAGTTAGTGTTTGGGTAACAGACTTTCTGGTGGAGATTGAAGGGCAAGGATATTTATGGGCAGCCAGTTTTCCTCATCAGTGGAGACAGTAAAGAAGATGGGAGATTTGGTGGTGAGATAAAAACTGAAACTATGTTTTTAGATGATGCCTCCATATTCCTGAACAGGATGAAATGCTTTTTACCCGCCAAATTAATCTTAAGATAGTACTTGGCTATGAGGTCCAACATTTATTTCAATGTAAATAACTATCATTAGTCAGTCACAAGTATGAGGAATAATATTTTAATGACCACAAGACAAACCTCTCACTTCTATTATTTCTCTCTTTCTACTCCCAAACGTCATTGTTGTTATAATGAAACCCACTAGTTAGGTGAAAATACTTGATTCCTCAGGCCAAATAGGTTAATGATAAGACGACAATACTCCGGATTGAATATGACAATAAATTCATGCTGTACACATCAAAGCTAAGTTAGACAAGAGGTAGAAATTTGATGAATAAAAGGTTAATCAAATAATGCTATAGTCTTACCAGCAAATATTCAGTATATCCCCAAATGAAATTCAGATGGCATACCTAGGTAAATGATCAATTCTTGAAAAGGTTTTCAGTTCTCAGTGCTATTATAGTTTACTGAAATTTTAATAAATGCTTAATGATTATTAAAAGTATCTCACAGGAAGGGGAGGTAAACAGATTGTTTTGCATCTTCCAAACTGAACAGTCAGCTACTTGTTCAACAAAGGAGCAGCTACCACAAGTAAGCCACATTTTCCATTTTCTCCAGAGATGGGTTCTGTGTGCCCTATCAAGCAGCAAAAGAACCTTAATATTATTCATACCATTGGGGACCACATGGATGAGGATGTTTTACTGTTGGGTCAGGATTCATTTTTCACATTAAATAGTAATGACACAAAGCAATACACCGGACTAACCTTTGATGATTCACTAATCTTGTGCGGACGAGAGACTCGTGACTGCTTTGTTCCCTCCATTGCAGTTTCCTTAGTTCCACCTATCAAAAAGTATTAAATCGTTAAGTTTTGTTATAGAAAAACATCTGCTATGTCATGGTGTTTTTAAACCACATCTCTACAAGAAGCTTCAAAACATGCTACATTCTGGAAATACCTGCTAAATTTGTCAACTAAAAATTACCCAATAACCTTTTATGGAATCAGCAATTCTAGTAATAGATCGACATACCCATTCCGTTAGTATGGGGAAATAAGGTTCACACTATGGTGGAAAACCAAATATAAAGAGAACGGGAAGCAAGGATTAGGATACAAAGAGACCAGGGTCAGAAAATCTGCTTTTGTGGTGCAGACTAAGGGATTAAAATGGACAACACTGAAAGGAAATTTTCATTCATTTTTTCAGACAGTGTCATGGCATACTTAAATTCTTCAGAGGAGAAGGAGACCTTGGTTTAACTTAACTACAAGAACTAAACAGTCCCTCTTCTCTTACGGAGCCTAGATACCCAACTGGAACTCCATGGATATACTGAATTTGGGTCAAGTCAGGTACCGTATGTACAAAATTAAGCCTTTGGTTGGGCCAGCTCAGTACTTATGGTGGCACTCTACCATCACCTTGAGCACAGTGTGGCAGATTCCCCTCAGAATGAAGGATCACTTTCAGACCGGATGTAAGAATGAAGATTTGATTTGGATAGGATGAAAAAAAAACAAACAATAACATAGAAGCAGGGGTTGAGCACCTGGCTCATCAATATTGATTACAGCTGATTCAGACATCTATTTCCCAATCTTCCAAAGAAAAAGATCTACCTTTCTTTAATACCTCAGATCCAGCTCCACAGATGTTGGGAGCAAAGAATTTGAGAGGCTCACCAAATTCTGCAAGAAGAAATTCCTATGCAGCACAGTTTCAAACGACTACCTCCTTATTT